>NC_045432.1:22044486-22344486 GCF_902635505.1 Sarcophilus harrisii
TCTGAAGGAAATCAGGGACTTTATGGGGGGGGGGGGAGTGAAGAAGGAGGGCACACTAGGCATGAGACACAGCCTGTGCAAAAGTACATAGATGAGAAATGAAAGGTCCTGTTCAGAGAATAGCTGCTACACAGTCTGGGTAGAATGTAGAGATTATGAAAAAGAGGAGTGGGAGATGAGCTTGGGAAGAGGAGCCAGAGCCGGAAGGTTAAAGGTTTTAAAAAGCAAAATAATAAATTTGGGTTGTGTCCTAGGAACAATAGGGAATCAACCAATCATCCTATTAGCAAAAGTGTATTAAGTTTATACTGTGTGTCAGTCACTGTATTGGAATTGAGGATCCCAAAGCAAAGAGAAGCATGTCTAATCCTTGAGAAGTTGACGTTCTTTTAGGGAGACAATGTGGGTGTTGGAGGGAGAAAGAAAGAGACAAAGGCAAAGAAAAACAGAGACAGACAGAAGGAGACAGAGAGAGATAGAATTTCAATCTAGCCTCAGACTCTTATTAACTTTGTGATCCTAAGCAAGTCATTTGACCCTGTTTGCCTCAGTTTCCTCATCTGTAAAGTGAACTGGAGAAGGAAATGGCAAATCATTCCAGTATCTTTACCAAGAAAACCCCAAATAGTCACAAAGAATCAGACCAAAATTACTGAACAGCAACAATATATGCATATATGCCTCAGTTTCCTCATCTGTAAAGTAAACTAGAGAAGGAGAGGGCAAACCATTCTGGTATCTTTACCAACAAAACCCCAAATAGGGTCACAAAGAATCAGACCAAAATTACTGAACAATAACAATATTTGCATACATGCCTCAGTTTCCTCATCTGTAAAGGGTAGCTCAAAAGCAAGATTGGGAAACTGAAGCCTAAAGAGCTGAAGTGATTCACCCAAGGTCATACAAATAGTAAGTAGTCTTTTTATTCCAAATATCTCCAATACCCCCAACATTGATCTTACAGTAATCATCCAGGTTGCAGAAAAAGACTAACATTGATAACGAAGACATCGATCCAGTATTTTTAAATTTTATTTTATTTTTAAAAAAGAATAAGAAAAAAGAAAAATAGAAAAGGAATACAAAACAAAAGAGAGCAGAACAGAACATTGTCACGTGTCCAGCAGGATATCAGAGAGGATATAACAAATACCAATTCAAGAAAGTATGTTTATTAGTAGAAATTATATTCATGAATGTCCATTTTTTCTTCCTTGTAAACTGTTCTTGTGTTCTCTACTGAGCACCTTTATTACTTCTTTTTTCCCTCTTTCTTCCCTCCCCCACCCCCCCAGGAGGCTATAGTTAAGAATTTTTATGTATACATATATATGTATGTATATGCACACACATATACATACACACACACAACCTACCCCCCACATACACACATCTTTCCTCTCCCTGCTGACTCTTTGTTTTAATTCTGCTCCTCCACTCGCCTTGCTGTTATTTAACCTCCCCCCATCCATGGGTCCCTCCTTTGACTTCTTCCCTCACCCCTTGCATCCCCTTCACCCATCCCTCCTCCCTTATTTCTTTCTAGATTTTGGAGGGTGCTGTACCCTTTGTAGTGTTTAGGTAGTGTTGCCTATTTAACCCAAGCCCAATAGGAGAAGGTTTTCAGAACTGCAAGGCCTCCTCCCCCTCCAATGCCTCTGTGTCTATTCTTCCTCTGCACCTCATCTGAATGACACAATGATTTTTACCTTAACTCTGCCCCAATCTTGCTTTTGAGCTGCCCTATGGTTGATGTCAATCTTATACATATGTTATGGGGAAAAAATCATAAACAATTTGTCCACGTTAAGTTTCTTGAAACTGATCTTTGAGATTGACTCTTACATGTTAAATTTTTCAGCAAATTCTGGTTTGACTGATAAAAAAATCCTGAACATCTGCAAGTTTGTTGAATGCCCATTTTTTCTCATCCAGTATTATAGATAATTTTCCTGAATATGACATTTTTAGCCATAAGACTAGCTCTTTTGATTGTCGGTCAATATGACCTACCATCTTTTATTGTAGCTTCTTATAAGTCCTGTTCATTTCTAATTGTAGCTCTGGTGTATTTGAATTGGTTTTTTTTCTTGTTTCTTGCAAAATGTCCTCTCTGATTCAAAATTTGCCAATAATATTCCTATGTGTTTTCTACAAAGGATCTCGTTAAGGTGATGATCGATGGATTTTTTTCCTATTTTTAATTTCCCCTCATCTTCTATCACTCCAGTTCAATTTCCTTAGATTATTGCATTATTGGATCTTATTCTTATATTCTTCTATTTTCTCTTCTTAATCTGTTCTCCAGATCCGTGTTTCACATTCTGTTCCACTTTTTCATTCTTTATAATCTGTTTTGTAATTTCTTGGTCTCTGATAGCTTCACTGGCTTCCCTTTGCCCAATTCTAATTTTCAAGGAGTTATTTTCATCTTTGTGACTCAGTATCTCCTTTCCTAGTTGGTTCCCTTTTTTCCCCATAATCTTGGATTTGTTGTTGTTGTTGTTTTTGTTTTTTCTCAATGTCTCTCATTTGATTTTTAAATTCTTTTTTGAGTTCTTCTATAAATTATTTCTGGGCAGGGAGCCATTTCATGTTACTCTTTGGGGTAAAAGCTTTTTTTTACTTCCTTCCCTGAAAAAGAACCCCAGTCTTCCCTGTTCTCATAGTAGATTTCTATGGTACAGTTCTCTCTTCTTTGCCAGTTCATTTTTTTTAATAAGAGGTATTAGTGTAAGTACCTCTAATTGTGGGGTAGGGGGATGGTACCTCAAGCTTCACTGCAGACCAAGACCTCCACCCTCCAGCAAGTGCCCACAGCCAGCAGTGTCCCTGTCCCCATCCCCTTGTTCTGCACTCCTGGCGTGCTGGTTTCTTCTTGCCCAGTGCCGAGTCTCTGCAGCACAGCTGGGCCTGGTGTTCTTAATCAGCCAAGATTCACTCAGTGTTCCCATATTCAGACCCCCAGTCCACACAGAGAATTCAGGAGTTAAAGTTTCTGTGGTTCCTGCTGAGACTCCAGCCACAACCACCTGGCCCCAGGACTCCCCACTTGCTGTTCCTATAGAGTGAGCCTGAAAGTGTCCTCACTTCACACTGGTTATATCCGCCTCTGAGCTTTCTTCAGCTCTTCTCCAGTTGTACTTAGAAGACCCCTGTTCTGGCCCAGATCTTGATTTTTCATCAGTCTATGTTCACCCTGAGGGGCAAATTTGTTTTAATTGTGGCTAAAATCTAGAGAGCTTAAAATTTGCCAACCTATTCCCTCAATATACTGTTTTAAGATCTCCCAAGCATTTTACTTTGATTTGATTTGATCCACAAAACAATCTTGTGAAGTAGGTATTATTATTATTATTATTATTATTATTTATTCCCATTTCCCAGATAAGAATAACAAGGCCAACAGAGGTTCAGTGGGTTGTCCATGGCTCTTTTCAACAATGAGATGATTGAGGCCAGTTCCAATGATCTTGTGTTGAAGAGAGCCATCTGCACCCAGAGAGAGGCCTGTGGGTTCTGAGTGTGGATCACAACATAGCATTTTCACTCTTTTTGTTGTTTGTTTGCTTGCTTTTTTTCTTTCTCATTTTCTTTCCCTTTTTGATTTGATTTTTCTTGTGCAGCATGAGAATTGTGGGAATATATATAGAAGTGCTCATGTTTACCATATATTGGATTACTTGCTGTCTAAGGGAGGGGATGGGGGGAAAGGAGGGAAACATTTGGAACACAAGGTTTTACAAGGGTGAATGTTGAAAATTATCCATGTATATATTTTGAAAATCAAAAATCTTTAATAAAAAACAGAGGGTTGTCCAGAGTCACATAGCTATTAAGTATCTGAGACAAGATTCAAACTCAGATCTTCCTAATTCTAAATGCAAGCTCTTCAACTCTTCTCTAACTCTTTTTATGGCCTGGGCCCTATTGTGAATGACCCACTGCATCCAGGGCCATCTCCAGGCATCTTAGTATATATCTAGCCACCGGACCCAGATGGCTTTGGAGGAGAAAGTGAGGCAGGTGACCTTTTTATTATATTATTTGTAATATTGTTAATTTAAGCTTATTGTTATTTAATTGTTATTAATATACATTTATGTATATTTATTGTTATTGTTATATTTCCAATTATTATTAATATACATTTCTATTATGTATAATATAGTCATACATTGTATATTGTAAATAGATTATTATTATAATTATTTCTACTCCTACTGTTATTACAGTAAAGAAAATTGAGACTCAGAGATGTGAAGGAACTCCACCAAGATAATAAGGCTGATGTATCCAAACCTGGGCAAAATGCTCTCTTGTGACTAGATCTCCTCAAAGGAAGGAGCAGCAGAAGGGAGTGGGTATAATTTCCCCTTCTTCCTCTCTGACACTTGGGGTTCTGGGTAGGAGAAAAAGGTCTTTGGTCCAGGGGAAAACTGTTGAGAACAGCGTTGGTGGGGAGAGAGCTTCCCCGGGGATCTGGAGGGTGTCTGGAGTGTCTGTGTGTCAGCCTAGGTTCCTGGTTCACATTTATCAGGGCTCCCACTCACAAGAGATATTAGGTTTGTTTCTGTCTCTGAAAAACAAGGAGATGTAGTCATTGAACGCACAAGATTACCGCATTGTCTGATTGCTGTGGAAAAGTTTGGGTTCAAAACAAATAATTGTTTTCAGGCTTCTTTGTTGGCCTCTAATTTGTTTTGTGTTTTTTTTTTTTTTTTAACGTCATTTTAATTTACAAATCTGTTCTATATTCCGCCCTTACCCAGAAGGCCACCTCAGGTAACAAAGAATAAAGCAGGAAGATTAAGAAAGACAATTTGATGAAACTAACCCGCACGATGACTTACTCTGGGAATTTATATTGCACCCCCTTAGTCACCCATCTCTGCAAAGAAAGGAGAGACATCCATTTTCTCCTCTCTTACTTGGGGCCAAGCTTGATCATCTTTCATCATAATTGGAGAATAAAGATGGATGAAAACTGTGTCTCAAAGAAGTTTTTACCAGCTAACTTTTCTGCCAATACTCTAAGATCAGGGATAAAAGCTGTGGGGATAAAGGGTAGATATTTAATGTACCTTCCTGTTTGGACACCTCCTTATCCGAGAAAGGACCTTAGAGATAATCTAATCCAACTTTTTCATTTTATCTTTGTGGAAACCGAGGCTTAGCAGAGGAAATGACTTGTCCAAGGTCATAGCCTGCCAGAGCCTAAGCTCTGTTAGGTATGATTACCAGAGGAACTGATTAAAGTTACTCCCTGAAGCAAGCAGGGATAGAGATCAGTTCAGCTCCATGGTCCCATGGAGGTAAGTCCAGTCAGAAATCCAAGTTATGGCAAACCCCCGAGACCCACCCTCCGAAGGGATCTCCAAGCATTGTCATCTCGTCATGTCCTGTCTAAAATCCCAGCCATGTCCCTAAAGTTAAATTCTCCTTATAAAATGTACTAAGGGGCCATCCCATGGCCGCTGCCCTCCTTTGGGTCAGTCCCCCTCATGGTGTCTTTCCCCCCTCTCCCATGCCACGTGGTCTCTCCCCTAACTCTGCTCTGTTTCCCAACCCCCCTTCTCCTCCTTACAGCTAACTCTTTTGGAGTACTCTATCCCTGTCACTATTAGCCTGCCAGCTAAGGACATGCCCCAACCTCATGAGGTGCTGCCTTTCTACTGGGTAATTGGGAGTCCCACTGAGGAATTGTTCTTTCGTATGCTCCCTCACTCTATTTCCTATTTACCATTCCCGGTGTCTATGGTATCCCTTCATTTTGTCTGTACCCTCTTCCCTAAATAAATCTCGCTTTTTGTCAGAAAAGAACAGCCATTGTGCATCTTCACATGACCGACCCCCGACTTTTGCTGCCCGCCATCATGTGGTGTCTACAACGCCCACATCTTGTTGATCCTCGAACCACATCCCCATGATTTCTCCATTCTCAGGTTCTCCCAAATTAGAATGACACATACTCCGGCACCTGTTGGGCTGGAGACAGCAATAAAAATGTGTCACAGAATAGGGAGCCCTGACAAAGCCTGCAGACGGAGTAAAAGAAAAATGTCCACAAAATCTCCAGGGCATCGACTGCTTAACAGCACCTCCCCGGGGACTCTGGAAACAGGGCACAGTGGATTAATGAGCCCCGAGGAAGTGCCAGCGCTCTCAATGGGAGAGTTATTAGGCTAAGGTGTCCAAGCCTGAGACCGGCCCCATCCCACCTCAGGGGAGGGCCATGTGATTAGTGAGGGACTTTGGGTACAGCTAAACTGGATGGCTGGCTTCTGGGGCCTTTGGCAACAGCCAGATTCAGTGTTCCAAGATCCCCTCTTGTTATGATATTCTATGCCCTAAGGCAAAGCTTCAACTGTGACTTGCAACCCCATATGGGGTCTCATAATTGAATGTGGGGGGGGGGTCACAAAATTCTGACTTATTATCAGTAAATGCTTGGTCTGTATACCTGTTTTATATACCTGGGGTCACCTAAAAATTTCTGGGCCAATAAGGGGTCACAATTGGAAAAAGAATTAAGTAGCCCCGGTTTAAGGGCTTTCTCAGCCATGTCATCCTATAGTCTGAGGATTCTTAACCCTTTTGTGTCATGGACCCTTTTTGGAAAACCAGCAAATACTTATTCCCAGAAAAAAAAATGCCTTTAAATCATCACTTAAGGAAAGGCTAAATTTCAGTTTTTGTTGCTGTTGTTCAGTCGTTTTCTTCGTGTCTGATTCTTCATAGTCCCACCTGATTTTTCTTGGCAGAGATACTGGACTGGTTTGCCATTTCCTTCTCCAGCTCATTTTACAGATGGGAAAACTGAGGCAAACAGGATGAAATGAGGAAGGATCTGAGGTCAGATTTGAACTGGGGTCTTCCTGACTCCAGGCTGGCACTCTATCCACCGGGCCACCTAGTTGCTCAAATTTCAGTAATTTGAATGCTGCAAGGGTGAATGCTGAAAATTATCTGTGCATATGTTTTGAAAAGAAAAAGCTTAAAAATAAATATATGTGATCCTGGGTAAATCACTTCATATCCATTTGCCAGACTTTATCTGCAAAATGGAATGATGCTATTTATCATCTAGCTCCCTGGCTTGTGTGTAAACATTAAATATTATTTGGAATACTATTTGGAAAATGCTTAGTAAAGTGACTGGCACACAGGAAGTACTCTGTAAATATTAACACCTACTGTATACCAATTCCTTGAGTAATCTATAAACATGTACCTTGAGGGAAGTGGGGGGATAGAAGGAACCCAAAATTAACCCTTTGTGATATTCTAATACTGGAGTGTCAAAAACCCAATTCTCCCAAATATCCCAATATTCCTAATAATCCCAAATATTTAATAGTATTTAATAATGGTAATCATTAATATTTAATAAAATTAATGAAAAACCAATAGAACATGATTAACTGCCTTTATACTACCTGCAGAAATCCTTATGTTTCTTTTTTAAAAGCTTTTTATTTCAAAACATATGCATAAATTGTTTTCGATATTCACCCTTGCAAAATCTTGTGTTCCAAATGTCTTTCCTCCCTTCTCCCACCTCCTCTCCTAGACAGCAAATGATCTAATATATGTAAACTTGTGCAATTCTTTTTTTTTCTAATGCAATATTTTTTTTTTATTATATAGCTTTTTATTGACAAAACATCGGTATGGGTAATTTTTCAACACTGGCCCTTGCAAAGCGTTCTGTTCCAACTTTTCCTCTCATTCCCCCACCCCCTCCCCTAGATGGCAGTAGTCCAAACGATGTTAAATATGTTAAAATATATGTTAAATCCAATACATGTATACATATTTATACATCTCTCTTGCTGCACAAGAAAAATCGGATCTAGAAAGAAAGTAAAAAAACAAAACAAACAAACAAACAAAAAACCTGAGGAAGAAAACAAAAAAAGTAGGAAACAATAACAGAAAGAGTGGAGATGCCATGTTGTGGTCCACACTCGGTTCCCACAGTCATCTCCCTAGGTACAGATGGCTCTCCCCATCACAAGTCCATTGGAACTGGCCTGAATGATCTCCTTGTTGAAAAGAGAATTGATCATCACATAAATTTGTTGTTGCCCGGTACAATGTTCTTGGTTCTACTCACTTCACTTAGCAACAATTCATGTCACTTTATGTCTAGGGCTTTCTGAAATCGATCCTTATGTTTCTATTTGAGTTGGATACCAGTGTTCTAAGAGTATCTCTCAGTTTTACCATTATTTGTTCTAAAAAAAATCCTCCCACCTCTGATATTCGATGAATGTCAAGAACTGGATCTTTCATCTCTTGGGCATTTTCACTGCCTATCCCCCATGTCTGCAAGGCTCTCCTTCCTTGACTCTGTTTACCAACTTCCCTAAATTCCTTTCAGTTTCAACTAAAATCTCATCTTTTCCAGAAAGTTTTTCTCAATCCCACTTAATTCTAGTGCCTTCCCTCTGTTAGTTATTTCCTATGTATGCAATGTCTAGTTTACTTGGACTTATCTATTTGTTTGTTGTTTCCCCCATTCCACCGAAAGCTCCTTGATGGCAGCAACTGCCTTTCTCTTCTTTTTTGTGTCTTTGGTGCTTAGCACAGCCCCTGGCATATAGTAGGTGTTTAATCAGTGCTTATTAGCTTCTAAATCCCCTCCAGCTGTGACTTTGTTTGCTTTAATGCCTCCAGCAACTTTGATATTCTGTGGATAGGATGACTTTTTTTTAAAATCTTAATGTCATGATTATAGCACTGTTTAATGAGCCTGATACCTTCTCTTTAGCTAATGTGGCTGCTTTAGTTCTCCAGAAATGGAGATTCAGTAAGAGAAAAGGCAAAGGGCGCTGCTGAAATTGTTAGGGAAGAAAATAGAAGCAATGAGTTTGTCTGGCTTTATTAAGTGTCAGGGCACCTATTGGGCTGGATCTTTCCACCCAACTTGTCGAAACAAGTTTCTTTGTGTTTGTCTTCTGAAAATCTTAACACTTACAAACTGAACAGGCCCGAGGTTAACTAAGGGCAACCTTAGCCCTCCATTTGGCCAGGAGAAAACTCAAGTCCAAATAAGTCAGTGCCCCAGAACCCACAGGAAGTAAGCAACAAAACTACCATTGAAACCCAGATCCTTTGCCATCAAATCTAGTTTTTTTCTTTTCCCATTTTGTTGTTGTGATTGTTGTTGCTGTTGTTGTTGGTTGTGATTGTTGTTGTTGGTGGTGGTTGTTGTTTGTTGTGGTGGTTGTGGTTGTGGTTGTGGTTATTGTTGTGGTTGTTGCTGCTGCCCCTTCATTTTCAAAGAGGGCCAATAACCATGAGGGTGACTCTTGTGTAAACACTCAATCTCTGCCTGAAATATTGAGATTTCTACTTGGGTTCCCAGAGCTGAGGAAGGGGCGCATTCACTAGCCTGGGACATGAGCCCCACGCGCACTAGGTCTCCTCTGTTCCCCCTTACCCCTCCACTTCCAGGGATTTGGAGTCCCAGTAGTTGCATGGATCTGGCTAGAGAACTCACTTCTTGTAGCCCTGAGTCCTGGCCTCTCTTCTCTGATCTCCAGCCCTGCAGGTTTGTGAGCCCCTCAGTGGGGATCCAAACTCCCCCGGGTGCAAATTAAACCTTGATGTCCTTGGGTGAAATGTATGCAAACCCCGGACCCACCGAGTCCAGCCAGAAGGGATGGGCCACTGAGGCTTTGGCATCTGACTTCCTCATTTTATACACGAGGAAACTGGGGGTCAGGGGGCAGAAAGGACTTACCGAAGGTCACTCATGGGGTCTGAGAGCCAAAGCTTGGAGGGACCATAGAGGCCAGCTAGTCCATTTTTACAGGGGAGGAAACTGAGGCCCCGGGAAAGAAAGGGTCTGATTCAGGCTCACATAGAGACCTAAAGCTAAAAGGGCCTTTAGGGACCATCTAGTCCAGACTTCTAATTTTGCAGAGGAGGAAACTGAGGTTCAGGGAGGGGGAAGGATTTGTCTCACCGGCAGGTTTGTAATCCTGATCCAGTGAATCCAGAGCCAGGGCGTTTTTTTTTTTTTTTTATTCTACTACAGTAGCTCTAACTATAAAGGCTCCTATGGGGGACATAAGTGTCCATTCACTAAGAGCTTTTGAAAGACTTAAATAAATATGAAAATCACTCCAAACACGGAGTAGAAAAGTGCTCTCTGCTGTGACATGGAGGAACACAAGGCCGAGGGCCCGGAGGAGCCTCTGGGGCAGCTGGGTATTCAGGCTGGGCGAGAGTCTGCTTGCCGAGATCAGGGCAACGTGGTCCAGGGTGAACGATATCCCAGTTGCCCTCGAGAGTTCTTTAGGGCTATGTCATCTCTGCTCCAGGCACATTAGAGGAACCACCTGGGGGACAGGCCCTGGGCTGTTGGAGGCCAGGAGGGATCCCGAAGGCTCCTGCCAGACAAAGGCTCCTCCCAGACAAAGACCCCCGGGCATTTGGGGCCCAAGGGCCCTGGTCTCTGGACCGGCTGGAAAGATTGTGCCCCCCCCAGCTCCACCCTTCTGGCTTGGGGTAGTGGAAGGGGCTCTCCAGGAGCATGTATACCAAGAAGCCCGTGTCATTCTCCTCTGGAACAAAACAATCAAGCGACGAGCATTTATTAGCTGCCTGCTGTATTCTAGGCACAAAGCATGAAAGGGTCCCTGCTCCCGTGGAGTTGACATATTATCGAGGGGGGATAACACATCGATATGACCATATCAAATATGGATGTATACAGAAAAGAGCCAAAGGCATGGGACACTTGTTGTTTGGGGGTCAATTGTATTTTATTTGTCCAAATACACACACTTTCCAATATTCATCTTTGTAAGACTTTGTGTTCCAAAGTTTTCGTCCCCCCTCCCTCACCTCCTCCCGCCCGAGAGAAACAGACCAAACAGGTGCCATCCTTTGAAGCCCATTTTAGGAGAAGTTTTGTGTAGAAGATGATCTTGACAGAAGAGAAGAATTGCATGAGGCAGGGGGGACAAGAGAGCCCATTTCAAGTTGGAAGAAGGACCGATGCAAAGATAAGGAAGGAGGGGTGAGAGGTTGGCCCACCGTGGGGCTCAGTGAATGGAATTATGCACTCCAGAGCTCCCTTGAAGTTGCTCTGCCAGTGTAGGTGTCCAATAATCAGTCAATCAATAAGCATTTATTAAGTGCCTACTGAGAGCCAGACTCTGTGCAAGGAATTACAAAAAAAGATAAAAGACCACCTCTGCTCTCCATGAAGTCACAGTTTAATGGAAGTGACAGAATACAAACAAAAAGATACAAAGTTCCATGGGAGAGAAAAAGGAAATGGTTAAAAGAGGGAAGGCCTCATTTCCAAAATATATAAAGAATTGAGTCTAATTTATAAGAAATCAAGCCATTCTCCAATTGATAAATGGTCAAAGGATATGAAGAGATAATTTTCAGATGATGAAATTGAAACTATTTTTACTGATATGAAAAGGTGCTGCAAATCACTATGGAGTAGAGAACTGCAAATTAAGACAACTCTGAGATACCACTACACACCTGTCAGATTGGCTAAGATGACAGGAAAAGATAATCATGAATGTTGGAGGGGATGGGGGAGGGGGACTGGAACACTGATGCATTGTTGGTAGAGTTGTGAACACATCCAACCATTCTGGAGAGCAATCT
The DNA here is from genome assembly GCF_902635505.1 of Sarcophilus harrisii. Classification (NCBI taxonomy): domain Eukaryota; kingdom Metazoa; phylum Chordata; class Mammalia; order Dasyuromorphia; family Dasyuridae; genus Sarcophilus; species Sarcophilus harrisii. The sequence continues at coordinate 22,056,136 of NC_045432.1, forward strand.
GGAATTATGCCCAAAAAGTTATCAAACTGTGCATACCTCTTGATCCAGCAGTGTTTCTACTGGGCTTATACCCCAAAGAGATCTTAAAAGAAGGAAAGGGACCTGGATGTGCCAAAATGTTTGTGGCAGCCCTCTTTGTAGTGGCCAGAAGCTGGAAAATGAATGGATGCCCATCAGTTGGAGAATGGTTGGGTAAATTGTGGTATATGAATGTTTTGGAATATTATTGTTCTGTAAGAAATGACCAGCAGGATGAAGACAGAGAAGCTTGGAGAGACTTAAATGAACTGATGCTGAGTGAAATGAGCAGAACCAGGAGATCATTATATACTTCAACAACGATACTGTATGAGGATGTATTCTGATGGAAGTGGATATCTTCGACAAAGAAAAGATCTAACTCAGTTCCAATTGATCAATGATGGACAGAAGCAGCTACACCCAAAGAAAGAACACTGGGAAATGAATGTAAACTGTTTGCATTTTTGTTTTTCTTCCCGGGTTATTTCTACCTTCTGAATCCAATTCTCCCTGTGCAACAAGAGAACTATTCGGTTCTGCACACATAGATTGTATCTAGGATATACTGTAACCTATTTAATATATATAGGACTGCTTGCCATCTAGGGGAGGGGGTGGAGGGAGGGAGGGGAAAAGTCAGAACAGAAGTGAGTGCAAGGGATAATGTTGTAAAAATTACCCAGGTATATATTCTGCCAATAAAATGTTATAATAAAAAAAAATAGAAAAAAAAAAAAAAAAGAGGGAAGGCCCTAGACTTCGGAAGGGTTAGGAAAGGCAGCCATTCTTAGCAGATGTTCTGGGTCCTTCCTCCCACTATCCTCCCCACCTCTGCTAAGCTGCTTTTCTCCAGCTCTGCTCAAACTGACAGAGTTAACAGCTCTTTTTACTCCTGGAGTAGCTCCAGCCAATTCGGATCCGTGCTCATCCTCCGTCGCTCCTCCTGCACCAGAAAGCATCTCGAGACCAATCCGATGGATGGCTATGTGAGGCAGTGGGGAGAGAAGTTGGGCCTGGAATCAGGAAGGTCTGTATTCCAATCCTGCCCCAGCCGCCGCTGGCAGTGTGACTCTGGCCAAGTTACTTTAGGGCTGCTTCCATTTTCTCGTTTATATGTAATGTTTACAGTGGGGAGCTGCTCTCCCAATTCCCACCTTCTCTGCACATCTAATTCCTGAAGGATTTCTCTAATACTACAAATCATCGGGCCTCACCAATGCGCTTCCCTTGTGATTATCAGTTGACTTCAATTAGCCGGCCCAATAATTAGCTTTTAGAAAAGTGCTTTTTAATAAGGCGGCATAGTAACAACAGCTTGAATAAAGCATTCCCTCCAACGTCCACGACGCAGTCTCCCTGTCAGTACATACAGAATCCAGAGGAAAGTGCAGGCGCATGGGGTACGTCTTTGGTGTCCCTTTGCTGGAGTCCATGAGAGGCTTTCTTCTGGGCTCTTTGTAAAAGCCTTCTGCTACTTTTTCTCACTGTATCTAGTTGATTAGTTTTGTTTTTGCTACGGTAAATTGGGATTAAGTGACTTGCCCAGGATCACACAGCTAGGAGATGTTAAGTGTCAGAGGCCAGATCTGAATTTCCATGCTGATGCTCTATCCACTGCACCATTTCGCTGCCCCTGTTTTTTGTAAGTAAATCAGAGTTAAGTGACTTGCCCAGGGTCAATAGCTAGTAAATATCTGAGGCCAGATTGGCACCGTATGTAGTTTGTCCTCAGCTCCCCGTTTTAGGGATACTTATAGAGTGCCGGTGGGAAGTCCAAAATCTCCCAAACCTTCTAAAATTCACAAGGTCATTGGGGGTAGACTAAGCCTTATCTCCCCCCTACCCCCAAATGGTCCCTTGAAGGAACTTGGCTGGAATGGTTTTCTGACCATCAGTGTTCAGATAATAGAATCCCTGGGTTTCAAGCTGGCTCGTTCTTTTGGAGAAGTGCTGCAAATTGTCATAAAATCTCCTAATCCAATACTGTGGAGTATCACTCCATTTCATTAATTGACTTTCAAGCTCTTACCACACCTGGTCTGATGTCCTGAATTAATTGGTTGATTCAATAAAGATGCCTAGTTCACATCTCTGATTATTTACAAAAAAATAGCTCTCTGGGCAGAAGAGGGGGAGGAATATATTGGAAAGCCAATAACAAGTATTTATTAAGCCCTTACTATGTGTCCAATGCTTTGCTAAGCACTAGAAATACAAAGAAAGCCCAGAACATGGTTCCTGACCTCAAAAAGCTCCCCGTCTAATGGAAGAGACAGCACACAAACAACTGAGTACATGCTGGATGACGTGCAAATGGGATGGGTGCTCAGAGGGAAGGTACTAGCAGTGCAAGGAGCAGGAAAGACCTTCTGCAGAAAGACTGACGCACACCTGCATGGACCTCGTTGGGGAAAGCAAAATGTCTTGAGGGTCAATGGATAAAGGCCCGCCTGATATGGTAGAGGATAAGTTTGGATAGCATAAATACCAAAGGAGAAGAAATTGTAGAGTGATAATGGTAGAGGTCAGGTAGCACTGGCAGTCACGAACAAGGAATATTCTAAGTCTGCAACCATGATGGAATATGGCATGAAAATTCAACCAGGATTGGAAAGGGTATATTAGAGAGGCAGGCTCATCAAGAGAGAGCCAGGTTTCAGTGAGTGTCATAAGACAGAAAAAGAAAAAAAAAAAGAAAAGGGGGGAGAGAGAGACAGAGAGAAGGGAAGAGAGAGATACAGAGACAGAGAAAAACAAAGAGAGACAGACAGACAGACAGAGTGTTTAGGATGAAAAGAAATTTTTTATTATGGAGCAAGTATTCCAGAGAGCATAGTGAAAGGAGTCAGTAGAACTGGAAGGGCACATTGTGAGTATGGTGGATAGGCTCAAGGGGAACAAGCAGTGGGGGATAGGAGTGGGATTTGTACAGGGATATCCAGGGGCTCAGTATCAGCAGGTTAGAGAAAATATGAGAGGGTGGGAGTATGCTAACCATTGAGCAATGAGTCCAGAAAGAGTGTTACTTGCCCTCCATTTTGAAGAGGACCAATGAAATCACAAGTATGGTGTCTTGATTTGCACACAAATTGGATTTAAGTCTTGATTTGCACACAAATGGCACAAAGTAGTCAGCCTCACTCAGAGTCATCAATGTCCAGAAATGGCTGGACAAAAGTCAGGATGGCCGGTGATGGCTTGGGATGCAGTGAATGATTCTCAACATTAATGTCTTACCAAAGTGCTCCATAGCACCGTCTTCAGTCACTTTTGTGATTGTTGGAACAAATTGTTCTCATCTTCCCATTCTGCCAGGGGAAGTCTTCACGTATTTGGCATAGATATCCCCTTAACTCACCGATAGGTTTGAGGCCTTTTGGTTACCCCTCAACTTGGTTTGGTTGGTCTGCCAATACAGTGTTATTAGGGTGTGGCTGCTGCACAACTTCTTGGAGCCTCAGGTGAAGGTTGGGTGAAGGTGGACACCAAAAGGTAGATGGACAGCCCTAAAAAGAGGTGAGAGAGATTGAGGAAAAATCAAAAAAAAAAAAAAAAAGAAAGAAAGGGAAGGAAGGAAGGAAGGAAAGAAGGAAGGGACAATCCAAGGAAAACAAGATTACAGAAAGAAAGTCAACCAACTACAAAAGGAGATCCAGAATTTTAAAAAAAGAAGATTAACTTCTTGAAAACTAAAATTGGGCAAGGAGAGAAGCCATCGAAATTATAAGAGACCAGGAAATAATAAAAGAAAATATAAAGAATGGAAAAAAAGAAGAGAATGTGAGACATCTCATAAGAAAAGCAACAGATCTGGAGCACAGATCAAGAAGAGAAAATATGACAATAATTATACTACCTGAGAGCTATGATCAAAAGAAAAAGAATCTTGATACAAAATACAAGAAATAATTAAAGAAAATTGTTCTGAAGTGTTAGAACAAGAAGTAAAAATAGAAATAGAAAAAATCCATCAATCACCACCTGAAAGAGATCCTATAAGGAAAAGCTTCAGGAACATCATAATCAAATTTGGAAACCCCCAGGACCAGAAAAAATTACTATGAGCAACAAGAAAAAATTTAAATATGGCTGAGTTGATTGATATAGATAAAAGTCTTCTAAGTTTATAAAGAAATAAGTGTGGACAGAGTAGGATAAGGGTGTGGTATAGAAAGGTGTATAGAGTAATGGAAATGGGACAAAGAGGAAGAGAAAGGATGGGAGGAGAGGATAAGGATGAGCACCTGATGGGGTAGGTTAAGTAATAGCAAGGTAAGGTAGTGGATAGAAGTAAAACAGAGGAGTCAACAGCTATAGGAAATAAGAGACATACACAAATATAATAATGAGGAGCCGTAAAAAGCAGGGGTAGTAATCATTGATCTCAGATAAAGTTAACTCTAAAATAAACTTAACCAATAGGTTAGGGAAACTACAATATATGTCAGTCATATTAATCAATATTGTTTTAGACTATTTAAAACAAATAGTACAAGGTTGGTATATTTCGGTGGTGTAGGAAATGGTGAGTTGGTGCATTTAGAAAAACAGGCAAAGTCTTGGGTTTATGAAGGATGATATTTTCTCCCTTCAGAGAAACAGAAGACAAGCATAGTACGGCCTTATATATATATATATATATATATATATATATATATATATATATATGTGTGTGTGTGTGTGTGTATGTGTGTGTATTTATGTTTATATAAATATATCTGCCCTTAATTGTAGCTTTCTTGGAGGAAGTGAAGGAGGAGGAAAGGGGAAAAAAGAATAAAGTAAAAAGTTCACAGCAGAGAAAAAAAGAAAACTTATAAGGAAGCAAAGTTGGACAGCTCTGAACACAAGATATAATATTCATTATATAGGCTTCCTTGATGTGGAAATCTATTTTTTCATATTTTGAATCCTCTCTTATGTTCTATTACACACATGGCAATATTTCCTTTTTCTTTTTTAATTTAAATTTTAAATAAATATTTTTTTTAAAAAAAGCAAATGGGAAATTGAAAGCCAAAAGAAATCAGGAAATAAAAAGAGAGACCCCCATCAGCCTTTATCGGCTCTTAAAGTGAAGCAGTAGATGGATAGAGAGTTAGACTTGAAGTCAGGAATTCCCGAGTTCAAATTCTGCCTCAGGCACTTTCTAGTTGTGTGACCCTAGACAAGTCACCTAACCTCTGCCTGACTCAGTATCCCCATCTATAAAATGGGAATTAAAAATAACACCTCCCACTCAGGATTGTAAGGATCAAATATTTGGAAAGAGTTTTACAAACCTTCGGGCCTTTATAAAAGCTTGCTATTATATTATCGTAATGGGAAGCAGTTCCCCTACAATTTCCAATTAATATAATCACGGAAGGCTCAGAATGGAATCACGAAGTGTAAAAGGAAAGTTGAAGGGGTTTGCCTACAATCCCACAATAAAGTGTAAGTGAGCCTTAATCAATTTGAGAGGATTACGGGGCTTTGGTTGTTAGATGAAGCCAAAGGAGACAGCAGAGGAAACATATTGTGATTGACAGTCAGACTGCCGGGGCTGATGCTTTTTTTTTCCTTTTACATCAAACCATTTGGCAATTAAGAAGTCAGAGCTCCAAAGTGCTACACCTGTAGAGGAGGCTAACAACAATCGAGTTGTGTGGGGGCGAATGGAGGAGGGGAACTTTTTCTCCTCTCCTTCACCATCAGCTGTGGAGGAAGTGCTGTGGGCCCGGCATGCACTGGGGGCAGAGCCTGCACTGGAGGACAGAAAAAAGAGGCAGAAGTAGCTTCAAGGAGGGACTTTCCCATATTAAAGAGAAGAGCCAGCTATGGGCCCCCGAAATGGAACTAAGTCCAGAATGGAGCTCAAGCACACCAAGTTCCACGCACATTGCTTGTGGAGAACAGCAGCAACTTCACCAGGATATCAAGGTAGAGAAAAATCATCCTTTTTCCCCTTCACTGAAATCACATGATTCCATTTGAGATGCTATAACCAAGAGCGATTGTTGTTGTTGTTGGGTCAAGGCCAACTCTGTGACCTAGCGTTAAAAGGGTTAAGGAAAGCCTTCCTGTACATGAAAAGGGAGAGCTTTTCCATTATAAGGGACGGCCAGTGAAAATGCCCAGTTAGGAGATAAAGGGTCTTAGAGAAACAGCCAGTCTCATCACACATTGAAGAGTATATTGTGGGGTGGTGGAGGAGAGAGAGGGAAGGGAAGGGAAGGGGGGCGGGGAAATAAGGTATATGAAGACTGAAAAGGTAGGAAAGGGCTGGGTTACAAAGGACTTTGAAAGCCAAACAAAAGATTTTATATTTGACACTGGAGGTGATTGGGATTTCCTGTGTTTCCCCAACACGATACCAAGTATGTGTTGGGGGGGGGGGTTGGTGATGCAGTCAAATCTGGACTTTAGGAAAACCATTTTGGTGACTTAATGGAAGACGAACAAGAGTGGGAAGAGACGAGGCAGATGATGAAGGCCTGGACCAGAGGGGGGACCATTTCAGAGGAGAGAGGGGAGGATAATGGAGAGATGTTCCAAAGTTGAAATCATCAGGCCTTGGCAACAGATTGGATCTGGGTGGTGAGAGAAAGTCAGGAGACAAAGATGATATCTAGATTGGAGAATAAGCCACTGGGAGGATGGGGTGGCCTTCTACGGTAACAGGGAAGATAGTAATGAGGAAGCCAGTACTGAGTTCGGTTTTGGACATGGTGAGTTGAAGATACTTAAGGGACATTCACATGTCCCTTTTTGCAAAAGAGAAGAAATTGGAGTCCTTATCATTTATCAATGTGCTTAATATTCACCCCCTCGCAAAATTCTACCTATATTCTGGGCATGTATACCTTTCAATAGTTTCAACAATATCTACGTTGATGAAGTGCCTACTATGTGCTGCTATGAGTGACCGGGGTGAAGTTCAAAGAGGCCAGGCCCATAGTGGAGCAGAGAAAGTAGAAGTTAGATACCGGAGACCAGCTGTTAAGGGAGCAGAATGGAAGAGTACTGAGATCACAGGTGAAAGAGTAGAATGGGAGAATAGTGATATCATAGGTACAAGTGGGATTATGTGGGGATGGATGTAAAATACAGCCTACAGCTACCTCAAAGCATCTCCCAAGAGCCGATTGTTAAATTTTCCATATGAGCATTTAAATCTCGCAAATTGTCAAAGGTTCCAAATCAGGACTTGATTTATTATGGGGCCCAGACAGGTGAAGAAGTCAATTGGGTCAAAGTCAATAGGCAGTAAGTGAAAGGGTCAGTATTTGAACCCACATCCTTTGACCCCTGATAGAGGCATTATACTAGATGCCTTGGATGATGAAAAATTTCTCACACAGAGAAGGGGAAACTGATTCATTGTGAGCAGAATCCCAACGTTGCTTAATCAATTGCAAATGACTTAGCTATTCTTAGCAATACAATGATCCAGGACGATTTCAAAGGACAATTTTCCAGAGGAAAATCTTTTCCACCTCCAAAGAAGGAACTGATGGAATCTGAATGCAGATCAGAGCACACTTTTTTACACTTTGTTTTTCTTGGGTTTTTTAGTCTGTTTTCTTTCCCAACATGACTAATATGGAAATATGTTTTATGTAGTTGCACATGTATAAACTATATCAAATTGCTTGTCTTAGGGGGGAGAAGGGAATGGAGGGAAGGAGAGAATTTTAAAGATTAAGTTTTTTTAATGCTAAAAATCATTTTTACATGTAATTGGGAAAATAGGTTTGTTTGGGGTTTTTTAAACAACATAAGGAAATTTAAAAAGAAACCTAGAGAGGCATCTTGGTAAAGTGGAGAATGCAAAGCAAGACTGTCCAATTTCCTAACTCCTCCAAGACAGAGGGAGAGAGGCTCAGAATCCGTGTTGCATTCAGAAACACTGCTTCAAAGAGAGAGTAGCAGTGATGGCAAAGGAGCTGGAGAGCCCGAGTCTACCCCAGCCAGGGTGCTGAACAAAGGGTACCTACCGGTACACAAGCTCACGCTGGAGGCAAGGAGAGAAAGTTGGACATGACAAGATGCTGCAAGAGAGGGAAGTTTTCCAAGCAGGAGGCAGAGGCCAGAGTGGGGAGAGCATCAGCAAACAAAAACCAGCTCCACTCAGGTCCCAAATATCTCTTCAAGTACCGGTTATGGAGTCCAAACAAGAAATCAGCTCTGGTCTCCCAGATTCAAAGAGAGGTGTTCCGAGTGCTTCTGGAAATACTCCCGAGAGAAAACCACAACAGTCTCCTTTGGGTGAGGGAGTCAGTTTCCCCTTATCTGCCTGATAGATTTCCATCACCCAAGGCATCATAGTATAATGCCTCTATCTAGAGTCAAAGGATGTGGATTCAAATACACTTTCACTTACTGCCTATTAACCTTGACCCAGTTGACCTTTTCACCTATCTTGGCCCCAGTTCAAACATCCCTGTCCCTATTCTGAACCTTTATCTCTTTCTCTACTGATTCCTTGTCTACTGCCTTCAAACATATACAAGTTCCCCTGATTCTTTTAAAAAAAACAAAAAAAACTTCTCTAGATTCATAAATCCCCTCAGACTACTACCATGCCTATTTCTCTCCTCTGGTTCTTAATCAAACCTCTTTAAATCTACTGTCTGATCTCTCAACTAAAATTGCTCTCCCCAAAGTTACCTAGTAATCTCTTTTTAAATGAACTTGTGTTGTGCTAGATTTTGTTTTTCTATCTCTTAAATTTCCCCTGGTATCCCTTCCCCTCCCCATGCCAGAAAACCAGCACACATAGCAAAGAACTTCTGTAAAAGAAAATGATTAAGAGGAAAAAATATCCACAAAATGGATTCATCTAGAGGAGAAAAAATCTGCAAAGTTTCCCACTCACATGTACCTCCCATTCCGGCAAAGGAATGGGAAAGGTGAGACGTCTTCTCATACCTCTTCATGTCTTTCAAAATATTTTTCTCAGGTGCAGATATGACCATGTCACTCACTCCCTTACCTAATCAATTCCAGTGGCTCCCAGCTGCTTTTAGGATATAAATAGAAACTCTTCTGTTTACCTTTTAAAACCCTCCAAACTCTGCCCCAACTTAGCTTTCCAGTCCTCTTGGGTATTACTCCTTCTCGGTCCAGCTAAGCTGGCGTGCCTTCTGCTTCTCACAAATGATGGTCTAATATTTAACTTGTATAGGACAGCTTGCCATCTGGGGGAGGGGGTGAAGGGAGGGATGGGAAAAGTCAGAACAGAAGTGAGTCCAAGGGATAATGTTGTAAAAAAAATTACCCAGACGTGGGTTCTGTCAATAAAAATGTAATTAAAAAGAAGTGGAAAAAAATAAAAAAATAAAAAAACAAATGATGGTTTAGCTCCTTTGCCTATACCTGGAATGCCCTCCTTCCTCACTTTTGCTTTACAGAGTCCATATTTTCCTTCAAGATAAGGCTCAAGCATCACCTTCTATATGAAGCCTTTCCTGAGTCCCCCATTGCTAGTTCCCTCCATCCCTATTCCATTTGTGTTTCATTTAGTTTATTCCTAATATATTTCTGTATACATTTGTTGTCTTTCACATTATTCTGTAAGCTATTTGAAAATTGAGATTGCTTCACTCTTCCTATTTGCATCCCTGGCCCCAAGCACAGTGTGTGCCAAATTGGAGATTCTGGTTAAAAGCTTATTAATGGATTAATGGAGTTTTCTGATCTGTAAAATGTGGGGGTTAGACTAGCTGATCTCTGAGCTCCCTTCCTAGACATAAGATCTTTTATATCCCCTTGGAGAAGTCCTTCTCCTCCCTGGTCCTCAGTTTCCTCCTCTGTAAAATTAGGGGGGGTTGACTTGCTGGCCTCTGATTTCCCTCCCAGTACTGCGATCCTGACATGGGTTAGGATCTCCCTCTGCCTTTTCACATTCTTTTTCTCTTTTCTTTGCACATCAAATACATTTTAAGGAACTCTTCTTTCTCCCCAGTGAACCGTAGAGCAGTTCTTGAGTCCTTAACCTTCCCCCCCCCCAGAAAGGAGACCAGTTGGTACTTTGAACAGAAATCATCTCCAGTGGTCACTGTGGAAATTCAGCCACCATCCACTCAATGCAGAATGTTGGAAAAAGCCACTGCTTTTTTTTTTTTTAAGTCTCTATATTTCTTGCTGTATTTTAACTAAATTTTCTCTTTCTTAATTAACAAGCACTTATTTCCCTCCTTTTCACTTAGAAAAAGGAAAAGACTAATGGAACCCATGCAACAAATAAGCACTAATTAAATAAAAAAAAATCCTGTATTGGTCATATCCAAAAATGTGTGTCTAATTCCACATATTGAATCTGTCATCTCTCTGATATCATCTAAGAGACAGCTGGTAGAGTAGTGAATAGAATACCCTGTCTAGGGTCAGGAATAACTTGAGTTCAAATCCAGTCTTAGACACTTACTTTCTATGTGACCTCAGGCATGTCACTTAATTTTTCTTTATACCTCAGTTTCCCAATATGCAATATGAGGATTAAAATAGTACCTTGTCCCAGAATTATTAGGTTCAAATGAAATAATATTTGTAAAAAAAAAAACCCCAAAAAACAAAACTCTTACCAGGGTTTGGCACATAGCAGACACTATATAAATGCTTATTCCCTTCTCCATCAGGAGATGACTACATTTCTTCATCGTTAAGTCCTCTTGGATCATGGTTGGTTAATTAATCGTTCAAAGACCTTAAGTGTCTCAAAGTTATTGCTTTTTTATGGCATCGATGCTCTACTACAAATTGTTCTCCTGGAGCTGCTCTCTTCATCGATTCAGATAATTCTTCTAAGGTTCCTCTGAAACCATCCCATTCATCCTTTACAGCACGATAGTACTCCATTACATCCAGGTACCATAATCTGTTCAGCCATTCTTCCTTTGATTCCCCATTCCAGTTCCCAGTTCTTTGACATGACAAAAAGTCTTTATGTAGAAGACTTTTCTTTTTTTTTTTTTTTGATCACTTTAGGATGTGAGACTAGTCAAATGTCAGGAATAATTTAGTGAATTTTTGGCCATAGTTCCAAATTGCTTTATAGAATGACTGGAGTAGTTCACACTTCACCAACAGGGATTTTCTGCAGGCCTTCCAGAATCTGTCATTTTTCTTGGTTGTCAACTGACAAGCTGATGAATCTGAGATGGAAGCTAAGAGTTCCTTTAATATTCATTTTTCTAATTATTAGTGATTTGGAACATTTTTCATAAGGCAGCTCAGTGATGAAGTGAAGTCAAGAAGTCTACACCTTCTAGAGTTTAAATCGAGCCTCAGACACTTACTAGCTGTATGACCCTGGGTAAGCCACTTAGTCCCATTTGCTTCAGTTCCCTCATCTGTACATGAGCGGATGAAGGAAATGGCACATAAGTCTAGTGTCTTTGACTTTGTCTTTGTCAAATGGGATTGCAAAGTGTTGAGCATCACTTAGAAACTATTGAACAATAGAGGCAGACAGAGACAGACAGAACTTGAATTTCTTCCCTTGAGAACTACCTGATTATCTCCTTTGCACATTTACCAATTGGGAGACTGACTCTTATTTTTATAAATTTGAATCCTTTCATTACATAGCTTGGAAATGAGATCTTTATCAGAAAAACTTATTGCAAAGATTTTTTTCTCAGTTAATTGATTTCTCTTCCTAGCTGCACTGGTTTTATTACTGCGAAAACCCTTACATTTTATTTCATTGAAATTATCTATTTTGTCTTCTCTGATCTTTGTTTGGTTATGAACTCTTCCCCTTTCCATTGATCTGCAAATTCATTTCTTCCTTCGAATTTGTTTGTGATGCAACCTTTTATATCTAGATCATGTGCCTATTTGGAGCTTATCTTGCTATAAAGCATGATATGAAGTGTTGCTCTAAATCCAATTAGTGCCAGACCACCTTCTAATTTTCCCAGCGATTTTTGGTCAAATAGCGAATCCTTCTCCACCTGTGTTGACAGAACACTAGACAACTCAGTCACTTTGCTTATGTATTTTATAGTGACCCACTCCATTTCTTAACAAGTACCAAATTGTTTTGCTGATTTTTGCTTTATAATATAGTCTGAGCTCTAGTTCTTCTAAGTCTTCTTCCTCCTGACCTTTTCCATCGTTTCCTTTGAGATTACTCTTTCGAATGAATTTTGTTATTTGCAGTAGTTTGGTATGGAACTGAGTAAGTAAATTAATTTAGAGTAGAATTTTCATTTTTATCATATTGACTTGGTCTACTCATGAGCTGTGAACATTTCTCCAATTGTTTCGGATTATCTTTCTGATTATAACAGTTCTCTTCTAGTTGTGTCATAGTTTCTGTGTGTATCTTGGTATGTCAATTTCCAAGTATTTTATCTATTCTGTAGTTATTTTAAATGGAATTTCTTGTCTTATCTCTTCCTAGTTTGTTTGTTGGCAATAGAGAGGAATGCTGACTGGGAATTTCTTTGAGATCCTTTAACTTTACTAACATCATTGTTTCAGTTAATTTTCACTGACTCCCTGGAGTGTTCTAAGTCCATTAGTATATTATGATCATTTTGTTTTCCTTCTTATGCTTACATTATCTTATGCTTAATTCCCTCAATTTCTCTTTCTTTTTTTATTCCTAGAGCTAGAATTCTTTCTTCCTTCTGTCTAGTAGCTCCTCTGGCCCTGGAAAAAAAACATACCTTACTCAAAAGAAATCGGAAAGGTCAATGAAAAGGAGAGAACAATACTGAAACCAGAGTGGGAATTATGATGGGGGGCATCAGGGTAAAGGTAAGGGTATGCCATAACCGGCACACAAGAACTGATTGTTCAGTTTTCAGTGTGACCATTTGCACCTTCCAGCTCAACAAATGCTATAAGTGAGGGCTTGACTTATTGTTTTGTTGATTGTCTAGTCTGGAGAAAATGTTCCTAATAGAGATTCAACCTCGAAGAGTAGGTTTCCTTCTTTTTTCCTCTCAGAGAACACTTGTTAAACATATATCAATACACCCACCTCTTGTTACTCTCTAGACCTTGCTTGAACTCGGCCCAAACGCAGTCAAAAGCTCAGAGTATGAAGTCATCAGCAGACTGGAGACCTAGTGTTTGTAGGCGAATAATAATAACTGTCATTTATATAAGTGTTCTGTAAGGTTTACAAAGTGTTTCCCATCCATTATCTCTTATGAGACTCTCAACATTCCTAGGTAATGATCAGAGGGAACAGAAATGAGTAATATTGTCATAAGAGTATATAATATAGATGAGAGCCACAGTTGCCATCGCTGCCACAGCTGGTGACCCACCATACTCCCTCCCTGGTGTGGCCAGACTAGACTAGACTATCTTTGGGACATTTTTAATAAGATAAATAAAAATACATTGAAACCCAGATAATGTAACATTTTAAAACTAAGACAACATGCAGCCCACTGGGATCCTTTGGGATGGCTTAAGAGCCTCGGTTTTAATTTGAGTTTGACACAACTATAGATCATCCAAGCATATAAAGAAATAGGTGAGTTCAGTAATTAGATCATAAGCCTGGCATAAAGGCTTGATACAACAGCAGTGAAGTCTCCAGACATCTGTTGGAACTCTCTCTCCCAACAGCAGAATGGTTCACAATTCTTTGACTTACCTTAATGATCATTTTCGTCTTTCAAAAAGTGGAAGAATCAACCAAGGGGAGGAATCTATTTTGGATCTGATTTTCACCAAGAAGAAGAGACTGCTTACTGGAGTGTGAAGACCTAATAAGAAGCAAGGAGAAAGTCATCGAGCACCTGACCAACCTTGATGATCACAAGTCCAGATGAATAACATCAAAAGGCACTGAAAGAACCAGTAGATATGGCAACTCTGCAGCTGCCATGGGAGAGGAAAGAAAACAAAGTCTGCAAAGCCTAAATCAGAGGGCTTGACTTCTCTGTGTAGCAAAATGGTTAGTAAGCATGTAGAAAAGGAAATGGTTTTTTCCAAAGAGGCTGCTCAACATTATCTACTAAACCATAGGGACTCTGGAATTAAGCACACCTTTTTAAAATTTAAAAACTAAAAAGTTAAAGCTAATTTAAAAATTTTTAGACTATTAAAATTGGGCCTAAAATGAATCATAAGCATCATCCGAGCTTTCCATAAGCAGTAATTGTGTTTGCCTTCTTGGTATATGGAAAGGATTTGAGAAGATGATATAATAGCCAAGAAAGTTTGGACTAACGTGTCATTTCCCCCTCTATAACAAATTTCTCTATAACAAATAAAGGTGTTCATCATTGTTTCATTAACCTTAAACACACTCCACAGAATAATCATAGAGACATGAATTTGGAAAGGACCTTGAAGAGCGTATTGGTCAACCCCTGCCAAATGATCACTTTTCCATAGATATTGGAAGCACAATTTGCCAACCAAAAGACAGAAGGCTGCCATCCTTCATTTTTGAAAAGGACCAATGACATCATGGATGATGTCTTGACTTCTTTGAAAATTGGATTTGAATGAGGCAGAGTTGCACAAAATTATCAGCCTCATTCTCTTTCAATAACTCTGAGCCACTGAAGTCTAGTGACTATTCAGAAGTCAGGACAACTAGCAACTGAAATGGCCCAGAATGCATCACATGAGTTTGGTGCCTTTTATACCCGACCAAGCATACATAAGTTTCAGCCATCTTCATGGCCATTGGAACAAATTGTTCTCCTCTGTTCATTCTGCCAAGGAAACCATTTTAAGGCCTTTTGGTTAACCTTGACCTGGGTTAGCCCATCTCCCGAGATGGTGTAGCAGGGTGTAGCCACTGTGACTGCTATAGCTTCTTAGAACCAAAGGGGTAGGATGGGGTTTGAAAAAGAAGGTAACTATCAAAGATTGACTCTGGAAGAATTTGAAATAGAAAACAATCAACAGTAATCTATCCACAAAACATAAGATCTTTCTGTCAGAGGATAAAGTAAAAGGGCTGAGGGAACAACTCCATACTCTCATGTTTATCAGGAAAAATGGATTCTTCCATGAAAGAAGGCAGGGATGAAGTGAGGTGGGGTATCGGCAACAATTTCACACAAAGAAGTAAGGCACCTATGGAATAATTTAGGAAGTTAATAAGGATCAGCTGGGTGAGTTATGATACCTATTTGGTAATTTAATTGCTTCTCATTGATTGGACCTTAATTGACTGATTTGAGTTGTAATGGATCAAGTGAACGGGAATGGTTTAGCTTGTTTTCTGGGGGCCATGGCCCCCAAATCCTGGTATCTTTGAGTTTTTTTTGTCCCCACCCAGAGTTGCCTTTTGAAAATATCAGTATGGGGACCATATCTTTTGCTAGCTTTACCAAAAAAAGTGGCCAATATGGGGTTGATCTTTTTATCCTGTTACCCTTTTCAGAGGATATGCCATAGGGCAACACAGTTTAAGAGTGCACCTGAGCTGGGATATAAAAGGAAAGTTAGGAGGGGAGGGGATGTCTGTGCATGTCCACACTTTGCTGTTCTAAGGACAATTAATGGCCATCTTGGGAAAAAATCACATAGGAGTTGTATGTACTCTCACCTGAGAGAATTCCTAGACCCCAAGTTCTAGAATACAACCTTCTAGAGTAAAACCCATGACTTCCTGGGTGCCACCAAACTTGGAAATAGAGGAGGGTCCCAGAATCAAATTTTCTAATGAGAGTAGGAAGAGTGGCTGGACAACATTAGCCTCTTGAGGAGAAGAGGACAGAGGCTGTAAGATCAGAAAGAGGCCAAGGCATGAAAAGAAAAAGCAGAAGACTGGGCCTTGGTCCTCTACTGTTATCATGAATCAATCAAACAGTGAAGGCTCTACTTCTCCCAAAACATTAAGTTTATTTTCCTTCTGGAAACTTTCCAAGTCTTTAGGAGAGTGCTAGAAGGCTTTACGCCTCTATATATGTCTTGGCTGAAAATAGACTCACCGAAAAGTTGGGGGGAGTTGCCTCTCCAAAATCTGAAAGTTCCTTTCTCTTCTGAGGGGAATCCAAACCACAAGGTGGTGCTCTGAGTCTGGTTGACTATCTTGGACCCCTAAAGAAAGACGATACTTACCAGAAAAAAAGAGGGATAGTGTCGAGTGTTCACTGTGAGCCCTTCATGTATTTTCTGGATAGCCTGTTGGGTTGAAATGAGGAATCTCCAATTCCTATGTACCCTGAATACTTGTACGAGGATTAGGAATAGTTTTATGCACATCTATGGAGCTCTAGACACAAGTTCCATTTGAGTTACATCGATATTTTTTAAAGACAACTCTGCGTGGGGGCAAAAAAGTCAAAGATACCATGATTTGGAGTGCCATGACTCAAGATCGAGCCTGGTTTGGATAAGCCAGGAAGCTGGGGCTCTGGTCCATGGATTACAATGGTCTTGAGGCTTATGAAAGTTACAGAGAATATGTAACTAGCTTTTATGAGGATGAAATGGCGTCTTAAGTTGCACTCAATAATGAACACACCTAAAGGTGCCAAGTGACAATGACTTGGAATGCAGGTGTTTGGTTTGGGCTTGTTAATGCTGCCTAAGAGTTAGTGGCAGGGGCCCGACTCAACCCCAAGTTTCCTACCCATCAAGTCTGATATCCATTTGATACCCATTTGATGCCCATTGCTGTCTGTCACATACTATTACTGTGCTCTGAAATGGTGAGGAGAGAATAGATAGCACTTTTCATAGACTGCAAAATTTCTACCAGTCATGAAACCAGAGATTCTTAATTGGGGTCCATGGACTTGTTTTTTTCTCTTATATGTTCATAACTATTCCAGTGTAATCGGTTTCCTTTGTAATCCCATATATTTTATTTTATGCATTTAAGAATATTATTCTGAGAAAGGGTTCATAGGTTTCACCAGACTGCCAAAGGGGTCTTAAATAGGATAATCATCCCCTACACCAAAGCCTGCTCAAAGTCTCAGTAAAACTCTATATTGCTTCTTCCCCCCTCCCCTCTACAATGTTTCCCCTTGGGGCATTCTCTCTCCCTACCTTGTATTATGGAAATTACTCTAATTATATTTTGGTTCTCTAATTATAAATTGGTTGAATAGTTGACCTTCTCGTTTCCCTTTCCTTGGGTACTCCTACATTCAGACCCGCCTCTATAATAGTTCAACTCAACTTTATGTAGAAGAAAAATTTTCATAGAAAATATACGAAATCTCCTCTGTCACAGTAGATTGTCATTGCCAACTATAACTCCCTTTCATGTCCCTTTCTTATTTGGATCTTCTTATGGACAGAGAAAGCCCCTGAATGAGCCCCCTCCCCAAAATGATATTCCTCAACAGAAAAAAATGAAATGGAGAGAGAGACAGAGCCAGAGAGAGCCAGAGAGAGACAACAAGAGAAGGAGACAGAGAGAGACAGAGACAGAGAGAGACAAAGACAAAGAGACAGAGACAGGGAGGGACAAAGAAAGACAGACAGAGGCAGAGAAACATTCCTCCTCTCCTCAACTTATCAGGATTATAAACAAGTTCATAATGGTTTGTAGGACTTAGTCAACTCCAAGTAATACTGGTCAGTATCTCTTGATCCCAAGGCTGTTTATCTCTAAAATGGTGAAACTTAGAAATCCCAGTGCTAAAGAAACCATAAACAATGCTGATGTCCTTTTTATAATTCTCCTTGATTGAAAAGATAACAGCAAATTTTCTCCATCTAAATGCCACTGTGACTCACTCCTGGGCCCATGGAATATTCACAGAGGCAAAGAAACAAAGCAACGTTTTTCATACCTACAAAACAGAGGCAATTAACAGTGACCAGGAGAGACACGCCGTGTGACCCATTTCTCTGCCAAAGAGAATAATTTTCAGACTGAGAAAAATGAAACAAAAATGATTAGCAGGGCATTTAAAATCCAAGATAATGAAGGGGATGGGAGGAAAACAACTAAGTTCCTTCATTGAAGGTAAGTCACACAGCCTGGATCAATTAATATCCACGGAGAATGAAGGAACTAGCAGAACTAATTGCTGAACTTCTGAAAGTGATCTTTCCTAAAAAAAAAAAAAAAAAAGGGAGGTTTTTAAAGTGATCTTTGTTTTAAAAAAAAAAAATGAGAAGGGGCTTGCAAAATTGAAGTTGGGTAAATGTTATTTAGAAAATAGAAGAAAGGCTATTTTTTTCAGACTCAAAATTGATGAGTTTGATTGTTGGCAAAATTCTAGCCCATGTTATTGTAAGGATGTGGGGCAGAAGGGCTTTGCTCTGGTCAGACCTGGATTGGTCTCGCTTTGAATATGAATGGGTCAGGAGACATGACTAAGACCAGCAGAAAGGTCTCAACCACCAGAGTAAACTTATCCCCTGGACTCAGCTGAATGACTGAAAATGAGATTTTTTTTACATTTCTAATGACCTGGTAGAATTATTGAGAGTCAGCTCTGAGCAGTCCTTCTGGAGGAAGGCTTGAGCTCTTGAAGACCCCCCCTTTTTCCTCGTACCTCTAACAGGAGATGGCAAGGTAGGAGGGGCTTTCTCTTTCACTGTCTCCCTAACCTATCAGCAATGACACCTTTGCAATTGGAGCTGTTGTTCTTTGGCTTTCAGGGAGGCAGAGTTGCCCAGAGTTGTCAGCCTCATTTTCTCTTCCAGAGCCATTGAAGTCTAGAGGCATGAAAAAAGTCAGCGCCACTGGTGATGGTGTGGGATATAGTGGACGATCTTGGTGTCTTGGATGTCAGACCAAGCTCTAAGCGTTCCACAGTGCCTGCTTCACCTGCCCTCGTGGCCATCCGAACAAATCGTTCCCATCCGCCCATTCTTCCGGGCCGTGAGAGACGTATGATTAACTTACAGACTGAAAAAGAAATCCAAGGACATTTCTTTCTGGACCCCTGGTTCATCTCCATCTAGCATAATGAAGGGTAATCATAAGGGGAATGATAATCACTAGGACCCGCATGGGTTAACTGAGAACATATCATTTCCTGAGACACCAATCTTATTTCCTTTCCCTTCAAAGGAATTTGTAAATCGGTGAAATGTGGGGATATATACTTATATTTCAACCAAGTCTTTAACAGAATCTCTCGGGTTATTTTTGTGGGCGAGATGGATAAACGTCGGCTGACATATAGTGAGAGTCTAGGCCTAACATCCCCCATCACCCCCCCCCACCACGCCTTTTCCCTTCCCCTAAGAATGAGTCAAAGGATATTTGTGTTGGTATGCCTTGGAAAAAAATATCCTAAGAGCAAGTCAAAGGATATATTTTTTCCCCAAGGTGTACCGGTACAATTGTCTTATCCCCCCTGCATAACTAGACCGGAGGATAATATAGTTTGATGGCTAGGGAACAGTTTGAATGAGCTGACCTGAAGAGTGGAGGATCAGTGTCATCCTGGAGGAAAGACTAAAATGGACACCATTATTATTTTCAATATCTTTAATCAATTTCTTAGATGAAAGCATCTATTACCACAATTGAGTAGGCAGGACACTTGAACTGTAGGAGAGAAAGATAGAGACAGTTATGAATACCCCTAATGAGAGCAACAAACAGTCTCCCTTCCATTCTGAAGTCACCTTCAGACAGATTATAAAAGAGTAGATATTCTAGGCTTGTGTATAGGCTTGTTCCCTGTATTGGTCATTGTACTGTGGAGTTACAAAGCTGAGTGGGAGGGGGTGGGGGGGAGAGAGAGAGAGAGAGAGAGAGAGAGAGAGAGAGAGAGAAAAAAATGGGAGGTTTTATCAAAGCCAAGCAATATGGCTTTGGAAAGATGGCTTATTTATATTACTTTCCCTAAGTGTCTGTTTGTTTTCTTCTGTGATATGTGTCCCTGAGGAAAGTCTTGGACATTGAGTTGTGCTGAGTGCTGCTTGAGGTCTTGGGCACGGAGAACATCAAAGAACCAGGGGGATGATGACTCTATTAGCGAGATAAGGACGACAGAATCCCCGACTGTTGTTAAGTGCCTTTGAAGCTCTTCTCTATTTTCTTGAGCAACTGTGTTTTAAAGGTTGTGGCACTATAGCAGACCATCAGCATTATAGCATATGGAGGGCGCCTTAAGGTTTATAAAGTGACTTCTATGTATTGTCTCATTTGATCCCGGGACTCGGGCAGAACAAAAGAGTCCCCGTGACATGGATGGAACGACACAAATCAGGAAGGGGACCCTAATACATTAGGAGGAAGCATACCGCTGTGGAAATATTCTGACAGAGCAGAACAACAGACTTAATGGGGAAAGAGAAGATCCGATGGGAGATAAATGGAGAGATAGACATTTGTTTGTTTTTTAAACAGTTCTAACAGGTACGGGATGAGGGTGACGAGGAACAGAGCAGTGCACCTAAGAACCTGAAGGTTAAGGCAGCGTGTAAGCTCATTACAAGGTAGCGCTATGCCCCGGCACCTTAAAAGGCCAGACCAACTTAGGCCGCTCAAAAAGAAGGAGAGTGCTGAGGTAGATGATCATTCTCACTCTCCACAGTCCCGGCCAGACCTGATCTGGACTGTGTGTTGTATCCCAGGGAATCTGATAGGTTATGTCGGATGGCCATCCCTGTGCTTCCGGGGCAGAGAGCATGAGCTAGTGAGATGACCGTGTATGAAAAGCGATGGAAGGAAGAGAAGATTTAAGGGGCACACAATAAGTGTCTTCAAGTAGTGGAAGGACTTTCTTAGGGAAGAGGAGCTCAACTTGTTTTTAATTGGTTCCAAAGGGCAGACTAGACACAATGGGTGGAAATTACAGAACAGTAGACTTCGGTTTGATATGAAGACAAATTTCCTAACAATTAGAGCTGTCCAAAAGAGAAATGAGTTGCCACGGAAAGCTAGTGATTTCCTGTCCCGAGAGGTTTCAGGCGGAGGCTCATCTGCGATGAGGTTGAGGGGATTCCTGTTCAAACTGGGAATTCTCCTAAATGCCATATGATGGCCCTCTTGGGGCAGAGTCTGATTCTCTCTCATCTTTATGGGCCACCTGTGGGCATTGTGGGCCCAGTTCCAGCCAGCAGTTCTCTCTCGAGGACGGGGCCTATGTCCTCCCAGTAAATCTAGACTTTTATTCTGCTGATAGTCTCAAAGGCCCACTTGCAAAAGTACTGCACTCCACAAACTCAGGCAAGATGAAGAACTGGGAATGTTTCCAAATCAACATCTTTATTCACTTTCTCCTTCATCCAGAAGCCACAATCAACATCTTAATTGCAATACAGTGAGTTAAGGATGCCAGCAAAGCAGCAGTCACTAGAAGCAAAAGGCCACACTCCGCTCTCCCAGTGCCAAGAACCCGAAACACTGTCCATTCTCTGGCTGTGTCATGATGGAAAGAAAGATCCTTATTTCATCCCTTCCAGGAAGAGCTGCTCCAACCAGGCAATCTATCCCAGCTGGGGTTTTTCTTCCAGGGCATGTCAGCCTGTGCTAGTCCTGAACGCTTCCAGAGAATATGGCAAACCCACAGCCTGTTGCCCTCGATTCTCCCTCCGGCACAGATAGAACCACCAGCAGCAGCAGAGGCTTTGGACCGTTGGGGGCACCTCCTATCATTTCTCCAGGGACTAACACCAAGCTACAGCCAAAGCTAAAAAATAGGGGACCTTGCAAAGTCCACCCACGTAGGACTAAATCACAGCTGCTCCTTAAACAAGGACCCAGGCTGGGATCCATAGGAGATGTTGAACTAGTAACTATAGAGGGGTGGGAGGAAGGAGTGTGCGAAGGCCACTGACGAGTTTGTTGTTGGCCTTTTTTGGTTTTTACATGTAGTTCCTTTTTCTCCTGACTTACTTTCAAAGTCGAATTTGCAGAATACTCACAGGCCATACAAAAGAAGACATTTGCTTTCCCATCATCTCCGCTTGTTTAAACACTGGCCTTAACCTTCAGTGGAAGAGATCCAAACAATGTTCTGAACAGGAGACCCAAGAGAACATACGCTCTCATGGAACGATTCCCTTCCCTTTCTCAACTCGCTCTATGAAAATACAAGTGGGCCCTGTTTGGGGAGGGGGGGAGTCTAAACTTGTTTTCATTACCAAAAAAAAAACTTGGCTCATTTGGATTTTTGTTTTTTAATTCATTTCAGGACTCCTCTAAATAGCAAGTTCCCCTTGCTGTATTTAAAATGGGATTTAATTCACAGGCTAATTTCCCTAGGCCCAGGCCCATTGCGTAAAGCAAGGCACACCTGTGCATAAGCACATTGTCATAAGACAATCAACTTCTCCCCAGTGGTTACCTAGTCCAGCCACCCTGAACTATGACATCACTGGGTACACCAAAAAATCCAACATCATTGTAATGATACAACCGGACTCCATCGATGATACTCGGCAGCTAAAGGAATTAGATGACCCCAATTCCAGTCCTCGGTGACAGATTACAAATATAAGTTCCAAAATTCAAGTTCTCGATTATACAGTGGGAGGGGGTCTGTTACTGACATGGTCATAGCTTAGAATCCCAGTTGGGCTTACAACCCATATGTTGCTTCTTCAGCACCAATACCAAGAAAAAAGTTGACTTTAGAAAAAAATCAACAACCTTCCATGTCTCAGAAATTAATTTCTGTTGTCCCCCCCTTGGGGACCAAAGGACTGTGGGATGTCCGCCCACAAGGCTTGCCTTGTGGTGCAGAGTCAGGCTTTGGTGTGAGCAGCCTTCAGCATCAGCATTTATTCGGATCTTTCAAGAAAGACCAGTGAAAAGAATGGGTTGAGGGAGCAGAATAAAAGGTGATGAAACTAAGGATATTGAAGTCCACAGTAGAATGCCAGCATCTTCAAGATCCATGGAAATGGGCATGTGGAGGGACAGCAAGTGAAGAGAACATCAATTTCCTCTTTTGCCATCGATGTCATTATTCATGTGAAATTCATCTCATAAAGTACAATAAGCAATGTGGATGAGTTCAGTTCAGAAATGCTAAGGAATTCTGGGAAACCAAAAGAGGCGAACCCCCTACTAATGCTGCTCCAACCCCAAATGAACCTTCTGAAGAATGTTTTTGTTTTGTTCTGTTATCCCTAAATAGCACGAACCAGTCTTAAATCACCAGACGTAGCTCGGGATGATTTTTCTGATATTTCCAAAAATCAGACCCACTTTCAAAGGACTCACCAATGTTGTTGTGATTGAAAAGAATGTGAAATAATTCCCAAAGGAGTCCCCAAACCAGTTGGAATCATGAAATAAGTGCCCAGCCACTCACACTGGAAGATGTTGAAAGAGACCTATTATATTATATATTTATATTATATATCATATTATATAATTGTATAATATATAATATTATATATTAGTCCTAATATAATTGTTTAAAAAGTTATTCTTACTACTTAAGTTCGGAAGGCCCGGGTTCAAAATCTGCTTCAGCTATTTATTAACAGTGTGATGCTGGGCAAATCAGGTCAACTCCCTGGACCTCAGTTTCCTCATTGTAATAGGAGTGGGTTGGCCTCGGCCTGGAAGGTCCCTTTCATCCCTGTCAATCCCATTAATTTCTCTCTGTGTGTGAGAGACACAGAGACACAGAGAGAATATACATTAATGTGTATGTCCATGCATATATGTGTATCTGTATGCAAGGATATAGGTGTTTAGAGGAGAAAATTCCCACAGAGATTCTAGAAAAGACCATGCATTCCCAGCACTTAGGAGCAAATGTCATGTGCCAGGTAGGGCCACCATACAGTGCTAGTGGATGTCTTTCAAGTACCTATAACTGAAAATCAATTCCCCTATAACCTGTTCTAGAGTGGTTACTCTGAAGCACTGCGTGTAAACAATGTCTCTTCTGGATTGTCTTAGTTGGACCAAGCCAGAGGTTTATTTGCATTACTTTGAGTAGGGATGTGAGAGAAGCGTCATCTAGGAAATGTCCCCTGTTGTTGTCACAGATCTCTCTTCCCTCAAGTAGACATTGAGAAATGACAAGTTGTCTTTCAGCTATGAAGTTGACACTACTTTCCCTTATCAAAAGGGCATAGGTTTGGAGCCACTTTCCTCAGCAGTGTGGACAGGCAACACTGAGTCCCCCATACTCTTCCTGCCTGGTGCACAGATGGCGGCCAATGGTAGCCATGCTGAAGGACTGGGGCCAGAGGAAAAGGAACACTGGGCTATGTAAGAATTCAACCCATGACCTTGGTCATATAACCCAATAAGGTAAATGGCCTCCATGGCTATGAACTATCCCCTCTCAAGTCCATAGCTTTTTGGTACCAGGTGCTCTCTCAGAGAAGCCCAAGTGCTCAGTACCTAGTAATCACTGATTAAAATATGAAATCTAAGGTATGAAGACAGGGATTTATGTATTATATAGAATTATATATATGAGAACAGACACTCCTAAGACTTCTAAGAGACAAGTTGGAGGGGGGGGGGAAGGGACACACTATAGCTGACAGAAGCATCATCTTTGCTTTTGCCTGCTGGGCATGGGACTTCCTGGAACTTTCCTCCTTCCTTTTGGTTCCAAAGTGGCCCCCAATGGAAAGAGGAAGTCAGGCTTGTAGTATGGGGATTACATTCTCCCTTCAGATAACAAGAAGTCTTAAATGATTGCAGAGGGAAGGAGGATCCCAGGAGTCATGGAGGAAATGAATTGGCCAATAGTGATTAAAACTGGGCATGGCTGATGGCCTCATTAAGCAAGGGCCACAAAGATGTGGGGACTCTGGGAGGCTTCTTCCTAAGAACCCTTTCCTAGAGAGAGGACCACTGGGAGTCAAAACCCAGGGCACTTTATGTCTCTATCTTAGGAATGGATTTGGGGTAACTAGGGGGTAAGGATAAATGAAATTCACTAGGAATTCCCCTTCCTCCCTTAGTAGATAACTAGGTATGATAGGAATACACAAAAAGAATATATATATATATATATATATATATACACACACACACACACGTCCGTGTGTATGCAGACCAGGAGAGGAAATGGAACAGCTGGAAGGGAAAGACAAGACAGAAAGGAGAGAGAAGAATCAGAAGAGAAGCTAGAGGGGAATGAAGATGAGGAGGGAGAATGAGGAGGAAGGGGAGATGAGAATAAGGACTAGCATAATAAACTAGCTCTTTGAGGTAGTTTAATGTGGTGGCTAGGGTGCTGGAAAGACGAGTTCAAATGATAGCCAAGACATGTACTAGCTGTGTGATCCTGGATAAGTCATTTCACCACCTGCCTGGATGTTTCCTGCTCTGTAAAATGAGGAGCCCTTGCCAATTCTAGATGTATGAATCTAGAAGGGAATTGGACTCAATAGTCCTAAAGTTCCTTTCAGGCTTCAGTCTGAGCTAGAGAAGGGACTGTTTTCTTTTTCTTTGTTTCTATCTGCTGCACAGAGTCCAGCATCTAATATTTTGTAAATACTTGCTGATTAATTGATGAGGGAAAAGAAAGGGAGAATACAACTCCCCCCTCCCCTCCAACTGATTTCACAGGGGACAATTCCAGGAAAAGAAATGGCACTGGGCAAGGCAGATCTCTTCTTCATCCCTTGCCACTATTACACCCCACAGCTACTTGAAGAACACTGTCACAGAATGAGGCGATTCCTTCTTTCCCCTCAGCCAGCTCTGTCTTGCTAACTTGGAATCCTCCCCAGGCCGGAGTTAGGAGTGACTAGAGTAGCTTTATCTCTGGCTTAAACGTGCAAGTTTTCTCCACTTTTAGAAAAAGGAGCTAAGAAAGGGAAAAAAAATAGGCAATGCAAATATCTGTGATCCAGTGGATCCAAAGGAAGGAAAGCCAGGAGTTTGGAAGCATCACTGAGCTTCTACCACATGTGGGGGGGAAAAAAAAAGTCATTACACGCACACGCGCACACACACAGTATGAGAGCCTGGATTTGAACCCAAATTCTCTGGCTCCAGTATCGGCGGTTTTTCCATGAAACTACACAAGTATGCCAACAGATATTTATTAAACATTTCAAAAACAAGTCTTCTGGAATTTCTCTGAGAATATTTTTTTTTTCTCAACTTACAGGGTTTGGATGTAAGACAACCACAGAAGACAATCTTTAAACACTAGTGGAACCATGGCTACAAGGTCCAGGACACTGGACAAACTGATCTAGATGAGCTTATGATGGTAACTATGAGAAACAGCCATCAGAAGACTAAGGGTACTGTCCCTTTAAGTGAAGGACAGAACCTATACTATGGGCCATTTTGATTAACCACAAGAAAAGAGACAGAAAGAAGAGAACCATGAAAGGGGGAGGTACAAATATGCCCCTTCCATCCCAGGATGACCTAAGCTATGTGTTCCAAGCCAGGAGTAGGTAAAATTAATCTACTTGGGGCCCAACCTTTGGCCTATTTTGCCTGGATAGCTTGGTCATTGGAGCCCTAGCGGCTCAAGTCATTTCCATCATGGGATGGATACTAGATAAATCTGTCTGGCTACTACAATCCTGGAAGGCGGTCTCATTGATTACACTATTCCTGGAACCGGTATTCCAAAAAGGGTAACATTCCCCCAGGGCGTGCCGAGAGGCGGCTGAGACGGCGGATGACTGACCCTGCTCATGACTCGTCAGATGCTGCCACCAAGAACGCACGGATCTCTTGAGCTGATTACGGAAATTTCTGTTGACCCAACAATAGATAAAAGGGTTATAGCAAGCATTGCTCATGGCAAACCAGTGGAAAGCAAAATAGATATCCTCCCGACTAGAAATGACATTCATAGACAGGAGCAACTCATAGAAATGGAGGGGGAGCCAACAGATGGTGAAGACTATCACCACCACGATCAGCATCTTCAGGGTCATTATCTTCCTTGGTTGGCGGCTGATGGAGTATTCTGATGTAGCATCTTGGATGGAATTCTGCAGCCACAGCTTCTTGCCTATCATCGAGTAGGTGAGTGAAATCACCAGCAGGGGCAGGATATACAGGAAAAGGAAGTTAACCATTTCCAGGTACTTCCTGATAGCATCTGAAGGGTGAGGGACGCTGGGAAGACAGATCATCCTGTTGGTCTGGTTCCTGGTACAGAGAGAAGAATAGAAAGGATCAGAGATGTGGAGATATAGGCTAGGTTTGGAGTCAGAGGATCTACTTTGAATCTCACCTCACGTTACTAGGGCACTCCCTTTTCCCCTTGCACGATTCCTGGCATACCAGAAGAAGTGCTTAGTAATTAGTCTGGTCTTAGTCAAATGAGTACCTTTGAATAAATGATTTCTAAGAATCCTTAGAGTTCTGAATCATATGATCCTACAACATATAACAATAGTGTCTACTTGGCTTTTACTCAGGAGTCATATCTAGCCATATGAATCAGTAGAATCACAAAGAGAAACATCCCAGAATATCAAAAGTCATTGAGGCCAACCTGAACCTTCACTATGACATTCCCAACAAATGGTCATTCCACCTCTCCTTGAAGATTTCCAGGGATGAAGAACTCTCTACCTCATAATGTTGGAAATTTTAAGTTAGAAGGAAGTTGGAGGGAAGAGCCCAAATCTGCATCTCTACAACTTTGTCTTCTTGCCCTTAGCTCAATGTAAAGTAAAACAAGTCGATTCTCCCCCCCATATGATGGCCTTTCAAATACTTGAAGTCTTCCCTAAGTGTTTTCTTCCCCAGCCTATATATCCAAATTTTATGCAACCAACCTCCAGCCCCTTCTTCTAAATCAGAGATACTTTTTTTTCATTGTAACTTTTTTATTTTCAAAATATATGCAAAGATCATTTTCAACATTCATCCTTGCAATACCTTGTGTTCCAAATATTCTTCTCCCTCCCCCCTTCCCTAGACTGCAAGTAATCCAATACATGTTAATTAAACATGTGCAATTTTTCTATACATATTTCCATATTCATCATACTACACAAGAAAAATCAGATCAAAAGTGGAAAAAATGAGAGGAAAAAAACAAGCAAACAACAATAAAAAGGTGCAAACATAAGGTTGTGATCCACATTCAATCCCCACAGTCCTCTCTCTGGATCAGGGATTCTAACCTAGGGTCCAGGGTCCGTCCACAAATTGTTTTTACACACACACACACATATATATATATATATATATATATATATATATATATATATATATATATATATATATATATATATATATATATATATATATATATATATATATATATATATATACTTTATATGTATATATATATATACTTTATATGTATATAATTTGATAATTGTCATCATTACTCAGTCATTTGAGTCATTTCTAACTCTTTGGGAACCCATTTGGGGGTTTCTTGGCAGAGGTACTGGAATGAGTTGCCATTTGCTTCTCTAGCTCATTTTTCAGATGAGGAAACTGAGGCAAACAGAGACAAGTAACTTGCCCAAGGCCACATAGCTAGGGAGTATCTGAGGTTATATTTGACTCTAGGCCTGGTACTCTAAAGGGATTCATAGATTTCACCAGACTTACAGCCTAGTACAGGGTAATAATTGCATTTTAAGTCTTGCCTCAGACACATCCTAGCTATGTGCCTGGGTAATTTCACTTAACCTCTTTTTGCCTCAGTTTCCTCATCTATAAAATGAAAAATACCAATAGGACCTACCCCTCAAAGTTGTTGTGAGGATCAATTGAGATCATATTTGTAAAGTGCTTAAAGCAGTGCATGCACATAGCTATATAACACATTAATAAATGCTTATTTTTTTTCCTTCCTTCCTCTATCTCTTTATTTCCTCCCTTTCTTCCCTCCTTCCTCCCTACTTATACCCTGCAGTACAAACTAAGATTATGTCAGCTACTGGTGAGCATCATCATGGTCTTCATAAGAACAGATGTAGAGCTGAAAGGAAATATTTAGACCAACTTTGCCGTTTTACAGGTGAAGAAACTGAAGCCCAGAAAGATTAAGGGCCTTGTCCAGGGTCACAAAAGTAGCAAATAACAGAAGTGGAATTTGGAGAAATTTCCCTTGACTCCAAATCCAGTGTCCTTCTGTCTATGCTGAATTGCCACTTGTAATGAGTTGCAAATTCACTAGTGGTTTTTTTTTGTGTGTGTGTGTGTGTGCATGCATGTATTCTCTAAGTAAAGTGTACTCCGCAATCAGAGGAGAGAATAATAATTAGCACATTCATTTATTGTACATCTGCATATATTTTATCTGACAAAACTACCAAATTGTCTATGTTATAAAAGCTATCTGCATTGCTCAGAGATGGAATAACATAAATGTGTTTGCTGATTCTGGTATGAAATGCAGAATTATGAAATGCAAATGTGTTTTCATTTACCGATGGCCTAGAATGGAGCATAAAAACCTTGACCTTTGGTAGCAGAAGTGTAAATGGAAGCATAATTTGTGAATGGGCTGTTACTCTTTGGGGGGCACTTTACTTCCCCATGTTGGCACAAATGGGCACAATAAGAATGGCTAGACTGAACCCGCTTGGAAATTACTGGGAAATGTTTTAGAGGAAACGCTCTTCTGTCCATTCAAATCAAATCAAACAAGATAATGTTTGTAAAGTGCTCCGCACCAGCCTAGTATATAGTAGACACTACATTCCTTTCCACTCCTCTCCCTTCCTCTTATCTTCCTCCCACTTTTATTGACTATCAAGACAGCATGCCACAGTGACTAGAGAAGTGGGTCTAGAGTTGGACAGACCCGAGTTTAAATCTGGCTTCAGATACTGATTAGCTGTGAGACCCTGAGCAAATCACTTAACCTCTGACAGCCTTAATCTTCCTTAACTGTAAAAAGGGGACAGTAATAGCATCTACCTCTCAGAATTGTTGTATCAAATGCTTGGCACAGTTCCTAGTATGTAAATGTTTGCTCTCTCTCCTTCTCCACTCCTCCTTCCTTTAAACCTTCCCACCACAGCCCCAACCACCCAGAAAAGAAGAGAGACATGAAATCCTGTTTGGAGGAAGGCTGATATTAACTCCCCACATGCAGAAGTCTCCCCCTCTAAAATGGCACCCTCCGGTTGACTTGCCAAGTTCTAGCAGTTCTCCCCTGGCCCACTTACATAGCATCAAACTGAGGCAATCTCTGGTACAAAGTATGTGGTAGCGAAAAGCAGCTGGCCAGGATCCAGATGATGATGACCCAGATACTACCCTTCAAAGCAGTTGTCCGTGGTTTGTCAGGCTTCAGGATTACCTGGAAAGAGGCAGGGGAGGAATATTTTCATCAAGAACCAAAGCTGAATTCGGTGCTGGAAATGGAGCATTTATGGATATATTCAGCAAAACTCTGATCAAATGCACTTTTGTACAGAATTTGTGCTAGGCTCTTGGGGACACACAGTTTGGATAAGGATCCCTACCCACTGAAGTTTACAACTTGGGACAGGGATGCATTATGAACACAGATACCCAGATAACTATAGGGTATAAATCTAAACAGCTTTTTCAAGGAATCTGGCTGTCTATATTTGGTGTTTTCACTTGCTCTCCTCTCAGCCTTAGGACCTCATCACTGCAACTGCCCTCTCCAAAGTTACTAATGATCTTGTAATTGCTGAATTCAGAGGCCCTTATTTAGTGTTCATCTTTCTTGACCCCTCTGTATCATCTAACCCTCTCTCTTCTCCTGCATCCTTTTTCCTCTCTGATTCTCCATGACATAATAACCTGTCTCTCACTCTTCTCTGTCTTTCCTTCTCAGTCTACTTTGCTGGCCCATCATCCAACTCAAAATCACTACTTATGGATGGACCTCGAAGTTCAGTCCTTAGATCTCTCCCCTTTTGTCTTTATACTCTTTCATTTGGTAATTTAATATTAACTCCATCAGCTCCCATGGGTTCAATGATCATCTCTGTGCAGACAATTCCCTGGTCTATATGGAATATCTATCCTGAGTTTCATTCCCTCATTAACTCCTGACTATTGGACATCTACTGAATTTTCCATAAGCATCTCAAACTCAACCTCTTCAATAAAGAACTCATCGTCTTTCCCCCCCAAATCCACCTCTCTTCCAAACATCCCTATTTCTGTCTAGGGTACAACTTAAATTCATAACTTTTCTGTCATCTTTGGTTACTCGCTTTCATTCCACATACCCGATCGATTGCCAAATCTTTTCTCCCCATCCCCACATCATGTACATACAAACATACATATATGTGCATGTTATATGTAATATACATAAATGTGTATATTATACTTCTACAGTTATATATACATGTCTACACCACACCCATATATAAATGTGTATATATTACAAATACAGGTGTACAGATTATATACTTATACATACATGTATTATACCTGCATATATACCTATATACAAATTATATCTATACATCTGTGTATGGACACGTGTCTGTATTACATGCACATATTTGCACTGTACTCTATGTATGAACTTATGTGTGTCATGCACCTACATATATGTGTATCTTCTATACAGACACATGCATGCACACACACATACATATCCTCTTCTATTTATACATGTCACCTTAGTTTATACCCTCATCCCTGCTCACTTGGATCACTTCAGTAGCCTCCCACTTGGTCTCCCTACCTGTAATCGCTCCCTTTTCTAATATACCTTCCACAGCTACCACAGTAATTCTTATAGAACATAAATCTGGCCATGTCACTAACCTTCTCAATGACTTCCAGTGGCACCCTATTACCTCTAAGATAAAATGTAAACTCCCCTTTTTGATACTGAACCCCTTTCCCAACTAAGCTTTTTCCTCCCTTTCAAATTCTCTGACACATTGCTCTCCTTCATCCATTCCACTCTCCAACTATATTGGTCTACTTACCACCCCGGGGAACACAAGATACCATCTTCCATCTCCATGCCTTTTCCCTGCCTGAAATGCCCTCTTTCCTTACCTTGGTCTCTTGTAGTCTTTGGCTTCCTTCTGGCATCAGCTCGGGTACCACCTTTGGAGAAGGCCCTTCCTGTTCCCCTCAGCTGCTGGTGTCCTTCCCTCCAAGATTATCTCGTGTTTGCTTGGTTTGTGTATCACAAATTCTAATGTATGTACGTGTTGTCTGCCACAAAGAATGTAAACTCCTTGAGGGAAGGGACAATATAATTTTGTCTTTATATCCCCTAAACCTAGGGAAGTGCCCAGCACACGGAAAGTGATTAATAAATGTTTACTGATCGAACGAGGAAGGCCGAAGACTGAATAGCAAGCAATAGGAAGCCACAGAAACTTTTTTAAGCAGAGGAATAACATGACCAGATCTAAGAAAGACTGTTCTGATTAAATGTGAAGGATAGATGGAATAAGGAAAGAGCTGAGGCCCCAAGTTCTCTTAAAAAAAAAAGCAATTGTAATAGTTGTCCAGTTGAGAGAGAATGAAGGGTTATATGATGGGGAATTATTGGGCTTATCAATTTTATACAAACAAATTATAATAGAAATTTAAATAAATAAACCTAAATAAGTTAATTTGATTTGTCAATTAAAACTCAGAAGCCAGATTTTCCCCATGCCTGCTTATTATTTTATTTCACACATGTTGGAAAGATTCTGGGAGAAGTTGAACTCCCTGCGAACCACTGGTCAGAGATCTCTAAGTTCAATTCAGTAGGAGGTGATGGTTATGACACCAAGGACCCAAGGTCAATTCCCACGGACCAATCAGCTTCTCTGTGTTTCCTAGTCACTGACTCCACCCTGAGCCCCCAAACTCCTTGAGCACAAGTGGGATTGGGTAGGAGATCGGTCTTAGAACTGCATATAGTAACCTACTGACAGGGCAAGTATAGCATCTTTGAGACAGAAAAAAGATACTAGCTGGTATTAAAGGCTTTAAGCTGAAAGGGACCTTAAGGCCATCTCATCTGGTATGGGGAGGGATATCAATAGGCAGAAGAATATGGCTTCTGAGTTTTCACTGAGAAATGAAAATAATTAATTTATTTCTATAATTAATTATTTCTATAAAATTAATTAATTCAATTGATAAATTGATAAGTCCAATTCTGCTGCTCCCTAATTTAACCCTTCAATATCACCCAACTAGTCAACTATTATGGTAGCTTTTCCCTATCAGTAGGGGACAGAAGAAAAGAGAAAACAATCAAAATGAAAAGATCGGGGGGAAAAAAATAAACATGATTCAGAAAAAAAAAATAGACATGAAAATATTTTTTAAAAAGGAAAAGTCACTAAGAGGTCCATAGGATTTAGACATAAAGGGACTTTAAAGATCATCTCATCTAATCCAGCCATTTGATAAATGCAGAAACCAAGACCCAGAAAGGTCCTGGGACTTGCCTAAGGCCACTTTTCTAATATATAGCAAAGCTGGCATGACTTCACCTCAGTCTTCCTTAGTTTCCTCATGTGCAAAATGGGGATAATAACAGCACTTATCTCCCAGCACTGTTGGGAGGATCGAACAAGATATGGTAACAAGCTTTGCAAACTTTCCAGAATTATATAAATGGATGTTACCCCGCACTGCTTCTCAGGACCCCTTAGGGACGGCTCACTTCATTGGCATTTAGACATAGGTGCACACTTGTATTGTGCCAAACGGAAAAGACACTCCCAAAATAGGTACCAAATGGGGTAATGGTTGTAGGACAATTGCAGAAAGTTTTGCCTGGTGCTCTCAAAGAGTGCTATATTTTGCCATCTAGAAGTGCTAAGTTCTTATTCGCCTTGTCTGTAGATGAGAAGGGAAGTCCCTAGTTGCACAGAAGGGAAGAGAATGCCAGGGGGGAGGACCTTAAAGATAATTTGACTTTTTAGGGAAACTGATCCTCCTCCCTTCTCCTTGAGAGTTAGTACAGTGCAGTGGAGACAGTGTAAGCTTGGGGAGTCAGAGAACCAAGGTTCAAATTCTGACTTTGCTATTCTACCTGTATACTTTAGGCATCATTAGCCTCTCTGGAGCTTGGTTTCTTAATTTGTAAAATGAAAGGAACTGGACCAGATGACCTCTAAGGTCCCTCCACACTGTACATCTTTCATCCTATGATCTTCCCCCCTCCCTTCCTTTTCCCAGCCCTATCCTTCTCATCTGGAAATGGCTCTATAGAATCTCAGAGTCTGAGATTGGAGGATATGACAGCAGTTATCTTGCTAAATCTGTATATGAAGTAACACCCTAATATACTATAATTTACCCAGGAACTGTTCTCCAGCCTCTGCTGGGAGTTCTCCAAGGAGGGGCAACATGTCTTCTGTCAAGGTGAGCCACCACACCTTCCAAATGGTCTCCGTGCAACTGGCCCCTCTCCACCCCTGCCCTTGATTCTGCCCTCTAGGACCAAACAGAACTTGGCTGCTTCTAAATGATAACCCCTCATTTATTTGGATGTACTTGTTCTCTCCAGTTTATTAATGTCCCTAAACTGCCCAGAACTGAACTCGCTGCTCCAGGCAGGTCTGATCAAGGC
Source organism: Sarcophilus harrisii (assembly GCF_902635505.1). NCBI lineage: Eukaryota > Metazoa > Chordata > Mammalia > Dasyuromorphia > Dasyuridae > Sarcophilus > Sarcophilus harrisii. The sequence goes on from NC_045432.1 coordinate 22,090,455, forward strand.
CAGAGGAGTCATTTCTTAGAAGCCCCATCTGGCTTTTTGGCCACTTCATCACACTTCTGACTTGCCTTGAGCTCATAGCCTGCTAAAACTCCCAGATCTCTCAACAGAAAAACCTCCCATCCAGCCAAGCTGCTCTCATTCTTAGACATGAGAGGATGACTTTCTAACTCCAAGTTGAAGGCTTGCCATTGATCCCTAGCGCATTTCTTCTTAATAGATTCAGCCCGTGCTCTCGCCTGTGGTTATCTTGTTGGATCCTGACTTTACTATTCAATGTATCAGTTCTCCCTCCCAGCTTGGTGTCATGTGAACAGTTGATGAGCATACCCTCTATGCTTTTATCCAAGTTATTGATGAAGATGTTAAGTAGCAAAGGGCCCAAGCAGCAAATCCCCGAGGCACTCCACTGGAGACTACCTGCAGAGCTTCTGCTGGACCCTTGATGCTGACACTTTTGAATAGGGGAGATCGGGCTTCCAGCTGTCTGGCTTTCCTTTAAGGCTCGCTACAAGGACCAATGAATTTTATAGCAGGGGCTCTCGGCAGCCTGTGTGGAGGCCAACAACCATAAACCACCAAGTGAGGCTCATTATCTCTGCTGAGGCCTTCGCTGGCTATCTGGACACTCCCTCTGGGTCCCATGCCTAGATCTCTGTCCCAGTTCGGCTACCCCCCTCCCTCCCCTAGTGATTACCTTGTAACGATCCAGTGTGAGGGCCATTAGAGTCAGCGCGAGAACGTGGCCAGAACAGTATTGGATGAAGCGACTCAGGTAACACATCATGTATCCAAAAAGCCAGGTACTGCTGAAGAAACTTACCTGTGGACAAGAGTAGAGGCCCCTAAGTGCTCTGAATGCACAATGACCACCCAGCCCCACACCTGGGAGTCCCAGTGAATAGAAGAAAAGTGGCAACAGAGAGAAGCAGCAGGCTCAGAGTATTAGGAAGGGGTACTCGGTAAGGACAAGGAAAACCAGGCATCCTAAGTTTTTTCCACCTAAAGATTTAAAGGAAATTCAGGTTAATTCATAATGTGTGCAACTCTATTCAAATATATTTTAAGGAGTAAGTATTTGTGAATCATTGAATTAATGACTCCCCTAAATCCCATTAGATAGAGTTGAGAATTATTCTGCCCAATGAGTCTGGGAGTCAAGAAGATAGAAGTTCAAATCTCAATTATTTGCCTTCCTACTTGCATTAAGTCACTTTCTTGATGTCAAGTGTTTCTTCTGTAAAATGAGGGGCTGATCGGATAAGCCCTATAGGGTCACTTCCAGCTCAAAAGCTTATAAGAATCTCATGAAATTCAGCATGTTTACTGAACATCTACCCCGTATTCCTGGAAGACAACAATTGGCCTGTTCTCTCAATTCCTGCTACTGATTTGTGCCTCCCAAAACAGACCATGGGAAGAAAGATCCCTCAAAGTAAAGAATGATAAGTCAACTCTCTCTAGTTTGATTTTAAATCAAGAATTTCCAACCACCCCATGGGGAAGATTGGGATGAAACTTCTTGCTTCACAGATGATGAAACTGAAGCTCATTAAAATTAAATGACTTGCCCCGAATAAAGGAAAAACGAAGCATTCTGCGATTTGCAATCAGAGCAAAGTAGGTTGGAAGCAAAGGACTTTATAAGATACAACCCTGGGAGCAGGAATCCAAAGGAAACCTTGGAAATGCCTTTCCAACAGAAAGAGTAAGCCTGGCACCGTTTCCTTTTCCCCTTCTACAATTCTGGGTTTGGGACAAGCCTCCTTGGAAAGCTGGAGATACGACACTGATATGGACTTAGAGCTTAAAGAGATTGGAGAACATTTTGTTACAGGAAGGGAGGGGTAAGGAGGAAGAGTAAAGAAAAGAGGAATGAGAAGAAAGGGAGAGGAGAATAAAAAAGGGGGGAGAGAAGAGGGGAGAGACACAAGGAGAAAGAGTGCATGTGACAGACGGAGAGAGCAAGAGAGGGAATGGGGGAAGTGGAGGAGGGAGAGAGAGAAGGAGGAAGGGAGGGAGAGACAGCAGACAGAAGAGGGATAGAGCAGAAATAGTGAGTTATAGAGAGGGAGGGAGACAGAAACTAAAGAAATTGAAAGAGAGAAGGGGATAGGGAGGGAGAGACAGCAGACAGAGATGAGAAATGAAAGGGGGAAAAAAAAAAGGAAAGGGAGGATTATATGGGTAGCTAGATGCTGCTGCAGTACATAGAGCTCTAGGTCTGAAGTCAGGAAGACCCAAGTTCAATTTAACCTCAGACACTTCTTAGCTGCGTGCCCCTGGGCAAATCACTTCCCTCTATCTACCTCGGGTTTCTCTGTAAAAGGAGCTGGAGGAAATGGCCAACCACTTTAATAACTTTGCCAGTTGGGCTCTTTAAAGATTAATACGCGACTGAAAATGCCTGAATGGGCAAAACAAAAGAATGTGGAAGAAGAGGGAGAAAGGGAAGCAAAGTGAAGAATAGGAAGTGGAGGGAAAAAGGTCGGAAGGGAATAAAAAGGACAGAGATAGTGTGGTGTCTAGTTGAACCCCCTCACAGGCCAGAGGAGGAAACTGAGACAAAGAGAAGTAACAGGCGGATAGAAAGTAGAAGCAGATAATTTGCCCTTCCCAGCTCCCTCCCTTCCCCCTCACATGCGCTTCTCCCCCTGGAAAGCTGTGGGAAATAAGGGGAGTGCTGAGGTGTAAGACTCCGTTCCTTCCCTGCTTGCTCCCTCCCCTCTCCCCTGTTCTCCCTTCCCCCTCCCTCCCCTTTTCCTCCCCTTCCCTCTCCTCCCCTTCCCGTTTCTTCCATCCCCTCCCATCCCCCACCCTACCCCACCCCACCCCACACGTGCGCTTCTCCCCAAGCAAAGCTGCGGGAGATGGCGGGAGTGCTTTGGTGTAAGACTCCGTTCCTTCCCTACTTGCTTGCTCCCTCCCCTTTTCCTCCCCCTCCCGTCTCTTCCATCCCCTCCCCCTCCCGTCTCTTCCATCCCCTCCCCCTCCCATCCTCCACCCACCCCACGTGCCTTTCCCGCAAGTTGGAGATGGGGGATTTGGTGTAAGACTCGTTCTTCCTGCTTGCTTGCGTCCCTCCCTCCCCCCAGGTCTCCCTTCCCCTCCCCTTTTCCTCCCCGTCTCTTCCATCCCCTCCCCCTCCCATCCTCCACCCCACCCCACACGTGCGCTTCTCCCCAAGCAAAGCTGCGGGAGATGGCGGGAGTGCTGAGGAGTGAGACTCGAGGCAGCCGAGTCACGCGGGGTTGGAGCCTTTCCCTGAAGGAGAGACAAACTGATTTCTCCGACGAGTCGCTGCCCGTGCCCCTCCCCCACCCCCGCTAGGCCTGGTTCTGGGTCCAAACAAGTTTTTTTAGGAGGGAAGGGTGGGGTAGCGATCTTTGAGCCCACAGCGTCCCCTGGAGCGCCCTTGGGCGAGCGAAACTCGCGTCCTGGGCTCCCCCCACCGTCCCTCGGAACTAGTTTTCTGGTACCCTTCCCTGCCCCCCCCCCCCAGCCCAGCCGACCCCAATCTTACCCAAGTGAAAGGCGTGTTCAGCAAAGTGATCAAGATGCCGGCCACAGCCAGGTTGGCGATGAAGACGCCGGTGGCCGAGTGGATGCGCTTGCTTTTCAGCAGGACGCTGCAGACCAGCGTGTTCCCCAGCACCGACATGAGGATGATGGAGAAGTAGGCGAAGATGAACAGGCACCTCAGACCGGGAATCGTCATCTCGACCTCGGTGGGGAGGAAAGCGCCCAGGGGGTCGAGGCCGGACGGCTTCGAGTCCAAGATGTCCGAGGGGCCGAACAACAGAGGCCCCAGCGGCATCATGGGGGGCCTCACGGCGCCCAGGATCTCGTTGCTCCTCGGCAGCGGCCCGGCCCCGGTGGTCTGGGGGTTCTCACCGCGCCCGAGTAACTCTCCGACGGTAGTCATGGTGCCACCGAACGGGGTGGGAGCCATGGTACCGACGTATAACCCTTCTAGTCCGAGAGAGCGCGAGGAACTGAGGCGGCGTCGGAGAACCCCGTGGAGGCGCGAGGACGCTCTGGCCACACCCTGGCTCGGGGAGCAAGCTGATTGGCTCCCTGGGCAGGCAGTCTACCCTGCCCCCAGCCTCAGTTCTGAAGTCAGGTTAGACCCACTCCTCCCCCCCTAAAGTCCCGGGGCAGAGTAGGAGCAGCCCAGCTAGCCCGAAGCTCGCTACTGGCCTCCTTGACTCCCGCTGCAGCCAATGGGGAAAGGGAGGTGAGGCCCCAAGGCCCCGCTGCTGTTGCAAGGGCGCTCTCAATCCTTCTTGCTCTAACTCTGTCCCCTCTGCCTCCTCCCCCCCCTCCTCCTCTCCCTCCGCCCCCTTGCTCTTCTTCCTCTCCTCCTTCTGCACCCTTTCGTTCTCCTCCTCTCCCCTCTTTCTCCTTCCTCCTCTTCCTTCCTTCTCTTTCCTCCTCCTCATCCCTCCTCTCTTACTGTTTCTGTCTGTCTCCTCTCTATTGTCTGTCTCTCTCCATCTTTCTCCTCTCCTTCTGTCTTTCTCTGTCTCTGTTTCTCTTTTGTGTTTGTCTTTGTCTCTGTCTCTCTCTGTTCCTGTCTGTTTCTGCCTTTGTCTCTCCCTGCTTTTCTCTGTCTCTCTCTACCTTTGTCTCTCTCTATCTCTTTCTCTGTGTCTGTCTGTCTCCTCTCTGTCTCTCCTTCCCTCTTGAACAACTGAGGCAGGAGTGACATCAAGAAGGGCTTCAAAATGCCCAGGATGTGGCTCAAATGGCCTTCTAGCAGCCCCGAAGTCCCAGTGGTGTCCTTCCCCCTTCCACTTCTCTCCAACTCTTTCCTGCTCTCATTTCTGTGACCAGCTCGTTCCCTCCCTCTCTTTTTTGTCTTCTCTTCCCCTCCTTCTCTTTTAACCCCCGTCCTCTTCTCTCTTCTCTTTCCCTTTCAGCATTCAAAAAAGCCCAAGCTTTAAACCCTGGATCAGGAAGGTGGCAGGTGGAGAAAGAGTGCTGAAGGCTGAAGTAGACAGGGAAAAAGTAGGGGGTGACTGAAGGGATCTTATAAACTCTTTTCCCCTTCAGCTAATTAGAGGAGAGGAGAGATAAGGAAAGGGGAGAAAAGAGGACAGCATGGAAGAGAGGGAAAAGGAGGCTAGGAGAAGAAAAAGAGGAGGAGGAGAAAGGGGGAAAGGGAGGAGAAGGGAGGAAAGGAAGGGAGAAGGGGAGGGAAGGGGAAAGAGTAGAGGAACACCTAGGAGAATTTGCATTTCTCCCAACAACAGATGGGTCTGTAAAGTTGGGGGACTATTTTTTGTTGTTGTCTAGCAAACGGTCACTAAGTTATTCAGCCCAATGAATGCTGGCTCCTTTGAAGCTACCCCTTGAAGAGGTTCTAGTCTCAGGATTTCTTCCCGGAGGCTGCATGGCTCATACACCACCTTTCTGAAACTTCTCTTGGTGAATTCTCTTCAGAGTCTTTCACGCAGCCTTTTGAACTTAACCACAAAGTTTCTACCTCTAAGGATATGTCTGAATTTGGGAAAGTCAGTCACCAACCTTTTTCTAAGTGTTTACAATAGGCAAAACCCTGTGCTAAGTAACAGTTCGAGGGCTCTGCACTCAAGGAAATCCCAAACTAATGGGGTAGACAACAGGCAAACAATCGTGTACAAATTAGCTCCATGCGGGACAAATGGGAAGTGACACACGGAGGGAAGGCCCTAACAAGACTGGGTAAACCCCACTGGAGAATATAGAATTTAAGCCGATTCTTGAAGGAAGCCAGGAGGCCAGAGTGAGGAGGAGGCGGCCATAGAGTCAGCAATAGCAGCCAAGGAAGCCAGGGGAACTGGATCTAAGAATGCAGAGAGGGCAGTTAAGTGATAGAAGGTTGGGATAGTAGGTTTTGGCCAGGTTGCCCAATGGAAGGGGGTCCTGTTTGACACTGGAGATGATAGGGAGCCACCAGAAGTTATTGAGTAAGGAAGTGCCCACAGCCACACCTGAACTTTAGGAAAACTTCTTTGGCAAGTGAATGGAGAGAAGCAGGGGAACCAATGAGGAAGTAATCTGGGGGAGAGGGGATGAGGGCCTGGACTGTGGGGGCAGCTGCATGAGTGCAAAGAAAGAGACATATTCAAGAGGTGCTGTGAGGGTAGAAATTTCAAGATTTGACAACAGATTGCACAGTTGTGGTGAGCATGAGGGAAAGGTCTATGCTTTGGACTTGGTTGACTGGGAGGATTTGGTCCCCTTGATAATAGAAAGGAAGCTGGGAAGAGAGGAGGGTTCTGGGAGGAAAAGGTACCAAGTCCTGTCTTGGACATGCTGAGTTTGAGATATCTACATGATATTCTTTTAGAGTTTGCGAAAGACAAAATACAAGGCTGAAGCTCAGGAGAGAAACAGATATAGACCTGGATCTTATCTACAAGGATGGTAGTTATGTCTATAAGAGCCGACATGATCAACAAGGATGATGGTATAGACTGCAGGGGTCCTCAAACTACAGCCTGTGGGCCAGATGCGGCAGCTGAGGACGTTTATCCCCCTCACCCAGGGCTAGGAAGTTTCTTTATTTAAAGGCCCACAGAACAGTTTTTGTTTTGACTATAGTCCGGCCCTCCAACGATCTGAGGGACAGTGAACTGGCCCCCTATTTAAAAAGTTTGAGGACCCCTGGAGAGGGAGAAGAGGACAGAGTCTCAGGGGAAAATGAATAAAGAACCAGTAAAGGAGAATGAGGAAGTAGGTAGGAGGAGAATCAAAAAAGAGAAGTGTCACCAAGACCTAAAAAGGAGACACTGTCCAGAAGAAGGTCACTAACAGTTCCCAAGGCTACAGAGAAGTGAAGGAGAAGATGTAGATTTAAGCCATATTGTAGAGGGTTTAGAAAAGGGAGTGGAGATGGCTTTCTCAAGCAGATTAGCTGAGAAGAGAAGACATAGATGGGGTTGGTTTGATCAAATAAAGGTTTTAAAGAAGGAGACAGTAGCTAGGAAGAGAGGTGGAGAATTAGAACTAGAGAGAAAAAGGATGCTAGAGGGAGAAATCCCTTGGAAAAGTTGGGATGGGACTTCATTAAAGATGACTGTAAAGGATTTGTCTTGGCAAAAAAGAAGGGAGACTTTTATGTGAGACAGGGCTAGAAGAGAAAATAGTATGGGACTATGTCTGACTAATGTTAAATGAGAAGGAGCGGGAAGAAAGCACCAGGCTCTAATATGAAGTGGCTCAATGAGCCCAATTGCTAAGAATCCCAGGCATGTTCTGAGCATGAGGACGTTGTGGGAATAGTGTCTACTCTTCCAGATCAATCAGGTGGAAAGATGGATGACTAATTTTTATGAGCTCAAAAAAGTTACATTTCTTGTTTCCCTTCTGAATTTATTTTTATTTTCCCTTTATTAAAATGTTTTTATTACATTTAATATTTTATTTTTCCCAATTACATGTAAAAACAATTTTCAACATTAATTTGTAAAACTCAGTTCCTGATGCTGAGTGAAATGAGCAGGACCAGGAGATCATTATATACTTCAGCAACAACACTATATGATGATTAATTCTGATGGACGTGGCCCTCTTCAGCAATGAGATGAAACAAATCGGCTCCAAGAGAGCAGTAATGAATTGAACCAGCTACACCCAGGGAAAGAACTCTGGGAGATGAGTGTGAACCACAACATAGCATTTCCAATCCCTCTGTTTTTGTCTGCCTGTATTTTTTTATTTCCTTCACAACTTAATTGTATACTATTTCAGAGTCCAATTCTTTTTGTACAGCAAAATAACTGTATGGACATGTATACATATGTTATATTTAACATGTATTGGTCAACCTGCCATCTGGGGGAAGGGATAGGGGAAATGAGGGGAAAAATTGGAACAGAAGGTTTTGCAATTATCAATGCTGAAAAATTACCCATGCAGATATCTTGTAAATAAAAAACTATAACAAAAATAAATAAATAAAACTGAGTTCCAAGTTCTCTTGCTTCTATGCCACCTCCCTCATTGAAATAGCAAGCAGTTTGCTAACCAGGGGTCCTCAAACTTTTTAAATAGGGGGCCAGTTCACTGTCCCTCAGATCATTGGAGGGCCGGACTATAGTAAAAACAATAACTTTGTTTTGTGGGCCTTTAAATAAAGAAACTTCCTAGCCCTGGTTCAGCTGCCGCATCTGGCCCACAGGCCGTAGTTTGAGGACCCCTGAATAGACTATACAAATGTAATCATGCAAAATCTATTTCCATATTAGTCATATTGTAAAAAAATATATATAGATCAAAATTAAAATTCAAGAAAAATAAGAATTTTTTTTTTAAAAAAGCATGCTTCAATTTGTATTCAGATACTTTCTCTGGGGATGGATAGCACTGTGCATCTTAAGTCAGAGTTGTCTCGGATCACCATATTGCTTAGAATAGTCAGTCATTCACAATTGATCACCCTACAATCTTGCTGTTGCTGTGTACAACGTTCTCCTCATTCTGCTCATTTCCCTTTGCACCAGTTCATGTAAATCTCTCCAGGTTTTTCTGAAAGTTTCTGGCTCATCATTTTGTATATCACAAACATATACCACAAATTGTTCAGCCATTCCCCAATGGACGGCTATCCCCTCCATCTCCAGTCTTTGCTACCAGAAAAGAGATGCTAGAAATATTTGAGCATCTACTTAATAGGTTGAATCAGTGCAACCAACTGTTTGTTTCTCCACATTCTCTCCAATATTTATCATTCTCCTTTTCTGCCCTTTTCCAATGTAATAGGTGTGAGGTAATAACTCAGTATTGTTTTCATTTGCATTTCTCCAATCAATAGGGATCTAAAATATTTTTTTCATATGGCTATAGATAACTTTGATTAGCTCATCTGAACACTTCCTATTATTCAATCATTTGTCAATTTGGTATTAATTTATTTTTATAAATTTGACTTATATATATATATATATATATATATATATATATATATATATATATTTGAGAGATGAGGCCTTTATCAGAGAGCCTTGGTTCAAAATGTTTTTCACAGTTGTGAGTGCTAATTGTATTTTCCTCTAACCTATTGTTCCCTACTTATTCTATTCTCTCTCTCCTTTCATCCTGTCCCTCCTCAAAATGTTTTTATTGCTTCCCCCAATTCACCCTCCCTTCTATGAGCACAAACCCCTTCTCTTTTCCCTTCCTATAAGATAAGATCTCCAACTGAGTCTGTATGTTATTCCCAATTTGAGAGTAAATTCAAGTATTCCCTGCCATGTCCCCCATCTTCCCCTCCACCATAATAGCTCTTTATTGCCACTTTTATGTGATATAATTTATCCCATTCTACTTCCCTCTTTCCCTTTCTCTTGTGTATTCCTTTTTCTCACCCTTAATTTTATTTTTAAAGATATCATTCCATCATATGCAACTCACACCTGTGTCTTCTGTCTATATATACTCCTTCCAACTGCTCTAATGGGAAAGTTTTTATAAGTTAAAAGTATCACCTTCCCATGTAGAAATGTAAACACTTTAATCTTAAGTTCCTTCTGATTTCCCTTTCCTTTTTACCTTTTTATTCTTCTCTTAAGTCTTGTATTTGGAAGTCAAATTTTCTATTCAGCTCTGGGCTTTTCATCAAGAATACTTGAAAGTCCTCTTTTCATTGAAGAACCTTTTTTTCTGCTGAAGAATTATATTCAGGTTTGCTGGGTGAGTGATTCTTGGTTGTAATCCTAGCTCCTTTGACCTCCAAAACATCATATTCCAAGCCTTCTTATCCTTTAACATAGAAACTGCTAAATCTTATGTTATCTAGACTTGCTCCAATATACTTGAATTGTCTCTTTGTCACTGCATACAATATTTTCTCTTTGACCTGGGAGCTCCAGAATTTGACTATGATATCCCTGAGAGTTTTTATTTGGGGATCTCTTTCAGAAGGTGATTGGTAGATCCTTTCAATTTCTATTTTTACCCATTAGTTCTAAACTATCAGAGGGGTTTTCCTTGATAATTTTTGGGAAGATAATGGCTAGTCTTTTTTTTTTAATCAAGGCTTTCAGGAAGTCCAGTAATTTTTAAATTATCTCTCCTGGACCTGTCTTTGAGATCAGTTGTTTTTTCTAATAAAATATTTCACATTGTCTTCTATTTTTTCATTATTTTGATTTTGTTTTATTGTTTCTTGATGTCTCATAGAGCCATTAGCTTCCCACTTTTTAATTATAATTGAGTTGAATACAAATTATAATTTGAAGCCCTGCTATGCTAATGCTCCTCCTCACTCTGGAACTGTAAGTCAGGACTGTTACCTGAATCTGAGTCTGGGCAAAGCAACAGAGTCTTGCTTCAGTGCTCGCAATACACCCCTGTGATCTCCTTCCGATCAGTTATTTGAACCCCTTATCATTGGTGGGCTGAGAGCTTTGGAAGTAACCATTGCTGTTGATAATTCAGTGGTTCCCAATGCCTGCTCTCGGTTTGCTGGACCTGGTCTACGGCCGGACTGCATTACACTCTCTCTCACCCAGGAGTGACAAACATTTCCTGCCAAACTTTGAAGTTGTCTTGATCTGAAAAATATTCCACCTCATCCTTTTGTGGGTTCTGCCACTCTAAGTTTTGTTTTAGGGCATTATTTAAAGATCTTGGGAGGGTTTGGGGGAGGGTTCGGATGATCCCCTGCTTTCTCTTCACCATCTTGGCTCTAGCCCCACATTTCTTTATAGGAAATATATTGATGTGTAGGTATGTACATACATAGACATAAAACTGGAAAAATCTTTGGAGGTCATGCAATGAAATCCTCTGTTTTTTAGGATGAGGAAATTGAGGTCCAGAGAGTCCCAGATTCACCTCGGGCAAAACCAGGAACTGAAACCTGTGCCTTTTGACTCCAGATGTATGTAATGTAATAGCAAGAGAAAACATTACAAAGTGATTTGTATATTTTATCTCCTCTGGCCCTCACTACAATTCTATGAAGTTTTTACAAATGAAGAATCAAGACTTCTGTGTCCTTCTCCAGGCTCTCCTACTAACTGCCCGTGGGATCCCGGGCAAGCCATTTCACCGTTCTAATCCTTAGGAGATTGGATTAAATGACCTGTGAGGGCCCTTTTAGCTCTGAAGCTAGAATCCTATGTATGACTTTGGGTAAGAGAAAGTCCCCTTCTCCAGGCCTCAGTTTTCTCCTCTGTCAAATAAAGTAGTTAGGTTGGATGGCTTAGGAGGCCCCCTGGAGCTTGAATATTGTATCAGTCTAATATTCTCTCTAGTGAAAGGCAGCATGGCATTATGGGAAGCTCACTAGTTTCAATGAGAAGACTTGAATTCAAGGTCCAATTTCAATTCTCCCTAGTTGGGGGACTTTTGAGTAAATCAACCTCATTTAAACCCACTGCAAATGGGAATATGTTTGTACTTCTTACTTTTCAGGGTTCTTTGGGAGAAAATGATTCATAAAATTTACAGAATTACAGAGCAAACAGCTATTTTTATTATAATTGTTACTGGATATGATTCATCCAAAAGAGGGGTAATTACATGCAACCTCACTGCCTCTAAAATCACAGGCTTGGATGAGATGGCCCTTCCAATCATTCAGCCTTGGTTTCCCCAATTGGGAAATGGGGCTGGTAGAACCTACCTTGAAGGGCAGTTGTGAGGAGCAAATGAGATAACATATGTATGGAGTTTTGCAAACCTTAAAACACGGTATTATTACTAATTATCATCATCATCATCATCATTTTACAGATGGGAAAACTGAGACCCAGGAAAGGAAACTCACTTAGAAAAGGTCCCGCAGGTAGTAAGTATATACTTGGGAGGGATATTGCCTATATCCAGATTTCTATGTGTCCAATCATTCAGCAAAGATTTATGGAGTTCCTAGCTGTGTTGGGAGTTGTTGGGAATTCAAAGATATGTGATATAATACTTTAGCCTAGGAAAATCACAATATCATTGAGATATAGATATAGGTATATACACATATATATGCATACATACATTTGTGTAGTGTGTGTGTGTGTGTGTGTATAGAGGGAGACAGAGAAGGAAAGACAGACTGGTTACTTCTCAGCTCAAACATCATCAATAGCTCCCTATTACTTATTAAATACAATTCAAGCTCGAACAATCCAAAATCTTGCCCCATCTTCCCTTTCCAGTCATAATTCCCACTCCTCCCTTCCATGCACTCTCTACTCCAGCCAAATGAAATACTCTTTATACCAGGAAATGCCCCAAACTTTCTTACTTCCCCACCTTTGCCATTGATAGTACTGCCTTTGCCCTAAACACTTTCTCTCTCCTTTGTTGATTGAATCCACAACTCGTTAGCATGAGAAATTCAGTAGTGATGGCAGCAGCAGCAGCATAAGTTCTAAGAGCCGAGTTCAAGCCCGGATCTGCCGCCTGTGTTACCTTTAACAAAGTCCTTCTTCCTTCTGTACCTCGGTTTCTTCCTCTGTAAAATAAGGACCCTATGGTCCTTTCTATATCTAAAGATCAAGGGTTCTGAACCTGTTTCAATCCCTGGCTCCCTTTGGTAGTTGGGTGAATCCCATGTACCCCTTCTTAGAATCATCATTTTAAACACCTAAAATATATAAGTTTACAAAGAAAACCAAAAGTTAGTGGGGAAAAAAGATGCATTTTTTTCTCATCACAGTTCATGGACTCCCAGAAATCTGACCCTAGATCCACAGATCCTAAGGTAATAATCTTTGCCCTAGATTTATAATCCTACTTTACCTCGGTCAGAACACTGCTCATGTCCGTGCCTCGGTTTCCTCATCTGCAAAATGAGGTTAAATGAACGAGTCATCAAAGTCCAGCGGCCAGACAAAAGTCAGGACAACTAGTGACGGCCCAGGATGCAGGATGCATAAAGCACAAAGTCCCTAAAGCAATAATAGGTTATACATTGCATCTATAGGTACCTGCTGTCCTGACTTCTGTTTCACCACTGGCTTTGAAAGAGAGAGGCAGATGGCTTTGTGCAACTCTGCTTCTCTTAAATTCAGTTCACACACCAGTGGAGACATCACCCGTGGTATCCCAGGTCCCCTTCAAAAACGCAGGACAAATGGCAACGATGACAACAAGACGACCCAGGGAGACAAGATTAGAGTCGGAGCTGGCAATCCCTCGGACATCACTGCCCGATATTTTCCCACCCACCACTGGGGCTTTGGGATTGACATCAGAAAAGAACAGAATGGCAGTGATCGATTTAGGGCAGACCATGGCACCTATTAAGCAGCATGCCCACCTATTTAGCTTTGGTCTCTGGGCATGAGAAGAATAGATACTCAAAAAAGATGCTGGAGCCCATCTCTGAAACTTGTTTTTTACATCATTTTTAATTTTAATGGATGGGGCCGCTCCAGTGGATGTGACACTCCAGTGGATAGAACATCAGCCAGATGTTCAGTAGAACCTGAGTTCAAATCTTACCTTGGACACTTGGTACTTTCTGGCTGTATGACCCTAGGCAAGTCACTTAGCTTCTGTTTGCCTCAATTTCCCCAACTCTAAATGGGGATAATGACAGCACTCACTTCCCAAGATCATTGTGACGATCCAACAGAATACTCTTTATAAAGCTCTCTGCAGACCTGGGTAAATATTAGCTCTTATTGTCTTTATTCTCTTTTCTGTTTCTGTGGATATTCCTGCTTTCTGCCTGCAATTATAATGTGGATGATATATGTACCAGATATTCGGCCTAATTCCCTGTGACCGTTATAGGCTAATTTATGAATGCTTATGATATATGTTCATCGCTCTCCTTGGAGCATCCATTTAATTTACACAGACTGCAAATGTTCTACTGGGGAAAAGACATGATAGGGGCCAGAGTGAAAATCATCCCTAGTGTTAACAGGTGTTTTCCAGAGTTTCACATCACATCACATCTGACATCCAGACACGGGGAGAGCCACAAGAAGAAGCAAAGGGGAGAAATTGGTTCCAGTGCTCGGGCCCTGCCACATTACAAGATTTTGAGCCGTCGAAGGGTTAGCATGTCTCTTTCCCTGATGACTTTGGGTAGCTGCACAGACTCTGCCCCATCTCTAATGGGTACAACGAGGGTTAATTCTTGACCTCTGGCTGATCCTTAAGGCAAAAGCAATGGCGGTCCAGACAATGAGATGTACCACTTAGGCATCCAAGGGGCAAGACATTCATGTATTGGGTCCTTTTTCTCCATGTTGACCACGGGACTAGGATGAGGCCATGAGACTGAAAGGAGGCTTGACTCGCAGCCTTCCAACCCCGGCTCCATGGGAGGAGACGAGGCGGTTTTGCTGGGACCGTGAGTGCCGGGGGGGGGGGGGGGGGAGCATTTGTTTGCCGTTCATTCACTTCCTTAATATCACAGGGCTTTCTACTTGAAATAAAATGTTATTCTCACTGGGATGCAAGGCCATTTAATAAATCCTGATTGTTCTAAAAGAGTGACATTCAGCAGGTGGGGGATTATTGGTATTGATAGGAGTAATTTTGAACCCAAAGCTCCAATGATTCCTGGGGTAAGCAGTTTGGGGCTCTCTTAGAGAATCACGAGTTCCCTTTACCATATCCCAGACAAGTGTTCCTTCCAGGATCTGCTCTAAGGCCTCCGCTAACGAGGAAATCACTACCTGTCAGGTTGTTGTTATTACTCAGTCATAAAGAGGGCCTTGCTAGGGACTGATTATAGGAGTTGGTTTGGACTTGAGTAAATGAGCAAGGGAGAAAAACATTCACCGGGCCTGGGTGAACCTGGGTGAACTCAAAGGGAGTTAGATGTGCTCTAGAGCAGAGAGGGCCCATCTATTCTTTGAAATCATTGAATCTCAAGGTTTAAAAGCAGTGGCTGAATGGGAACAGCTTCAAAAGCAGGCCCCACAAAGTGCAATGTCCACTGAAACACGAAACTCGTAATACCTCGCGGCAATGACCCATTACACCTTGAGAGAGCATTGAATGATTACGCCATCTTTTCTTCTATCATGCTCAATCCTTTCTACCTGCACCTTAGTGTCAAAGAACCATTAGAAAGAGCTGGAAGAGAGTCAAGTAAATTGTTGTTGTTGTATAGCAGGCCTCAGAGTCAAACTCGGGGCCTATGGTTCAAAATCTAGCTCTGTCATTTGGAACTGCCCAAAGGGCTATCAAACTCTGTATATCCTTTGATCCAGCAGTGTCTCTATTGGATGTGTATCCCAAAGAGATTATAAAAAAGGGAAAAGGACCTCCAGTGCAAAGATGTTTGTGGAAGCCCTTTTTGTGGTGGCAAAGACTGGATGCCCATCAGTTGGGGGATGGCTGAATGAGTTATAGATGTCATGGAATATTATTGTTCTATAAGAAATGATCAGGGGGATGATTTCAGAGAGGCCTGGGGAGACTTCCAGGGACTGATGTTAAGTGAAATGAGCAGAATCAGAAGATCAGTAAACATGACAATAATAAGAACATATAAAGATCAACTGGGATGGACTTGGCTCTTTCCAACAACGCAGTGATTCAAGGCAATTCCAATAGACTTATGATAGAGAGAACCAAGTGCATCCAGAGAGAGAATTATGGAGACTGAATGTGACTCAAAGCAGTGTTTTCACCTTTTCTTGTTGTTGTTTGTTTGCTTCATTATTTTTCTTTCTTATATTTTCCCCTTTTGATCTGATTTTTCTCATGCGGCATGATGAATATAGAAATATGGTTAACCTATACCATATTGCTCACCGTCTCAGGGAGGGGGAAGCAAGGGAGGGAGGTTTGTAACACAACATTTTGCAAAGGTGAATGTTGAAAATTATCTTCACATGTATTTGGAAAAATAAACTACTATTTAAAAATCTAATGCTGTTTCTCATGCACTATTGTGTCCCTTGGCCCTGCCTGCCGTGGGGCTCAAACAGAATAAATGCAACCCTCTTCTGTGGGAGAGTCTTTCACGTCTGCTCCATGAGCTCCCCCATCCTTCTCTTCCCCAAGAAGATTTTTAGGGTCTTCAGTATGGCCCGACCCCCCATGCCTTCCCCATCCCACTGGCTCTCCTCAGCATGCACTCTATCTCTCCAATGCCCTTTCTCAAGTATGGTACCCAAAATAGGACTCCGGCACTCTGGATGGTGACTAAGGCTTAAGACATTCAGATTGCCCCCTCCCTCATTTTGTACGCTCTCTGCCTCCCTTTTAACACAAGCTAGTTAATTCCTGCTGTCCTTCCTGACTCACTTCTCATTAAGCTTCATCAAGCTCTGGTTTCCAGGCACCAGCTGTTAATGGCAAAAGCAGCGGAGGACTGAATCGGGGAGAGGGGGAGTGGAGGGGGAGAAGGAACACAGCTTAATCCTCCAACGAGCATCTCTAGCTCTGCACCCAAAGCTGACAAAGAGCCATGATGAGGAAGTAATTGGCAGGAACCCTGAATTCTAGTGGCCCCTTAGAGTGACTGCTCATCCTTCAGATATTTCTTAGAATATCACAGGGACAAAAGGGCTGACCTGAGCTGAAAGGGACCTGAAAATACACAACTGCAGACCTGGGAGGGATCAAGGAATATGGCAGAAGCCAGAGGAATAAAAAGAGCAGAGACTATTCAAGACAGGAGGGACCTTAGAACATATAACATAAAAGTGGGGAAGAATCTCAGAATGGAGGATTTCTGTCGTTCAATGGTTCATGTCACCTCCGTCTCTCTGATTTGGGGTTTTTTCTCCAGTTCATTTTCCAGATGAGAAAACTGAGGCAAATAGGGAAGGAATTTCTCCAGGGTCTCCCAGCTAGAAGGGTTATGAAGCCTGACTTGAATCCAGGCCTTCCTGATTTCAGGACTGGCCTTGTACCATCTGGCTGCCCTAAAATAGAATATTAGACCTAAAGGAACCTCAGAACATAGAAAATTAAAGTCAAGAAGCCAATTAAAGTAAGATTTAGATCCTCAAGGTTTTAGGATACATGTGGGAAATGGCTCCATTTTTTTTTTTACTATACTATCAAAAAAAAAAAAAAAGTTTGGAAGGGGCAGCTAGGTGGTGCAGTGGATAGAGCACCAGCCCTGAAGTCAGGAGGACCCAAATTCAAATTTGCCCTCAGACACTTAACACTTCCTGTGTGTGACCCTGGGCAAGTCACTTAACCCCAGTTGCTGAGGGGAAAAAAATTGGGAGACAACTGCCTTAGATCATAGAACATCAGAACCATAAGGGCCTGAAAATACAGAATGTCAGTCAGTAGTGATCATATAATATAGATTATCAGAATTAGAAAGCTGAAAGAGGCCTTGAAGAAGATGGAAAACTAACATGGTCAGATGGATTCAAGTCCTGTCCTGCCTCTTTCTTTTTTTTCTTTTTTCAAAAATATTTTCTTTTTCCAAATACTTGTAAAGATAGTTTTCAACATTTATTTTTATACAACTCGGTGTTATAATTTTTTCTTCCTCCCTTACCCTCCCCCCTTCCCCAAGCCAGTAAGCAATCTGATATAGGTTAAATATGGATAATCTTTTTAAACATATTTCCATATTTGTCATGTTGTGTAAGAAAAATCAGATCAAAAGGGAAAAATCATGAGAAAGAAAACAAACAAAAAAGGGGAAAATACTAATGGGGTCCTTATTGGTCCCTTTTCTTTGACATTTTGGTAGTATTTTCTTTTTCTTTTTTTAATTAATTAATTTATTTTATTTTTCCAAATACACATATAGATATCTAGTTTTCAACCTTTTTTTTCCCTGACACAATTGGGATTAAGTGACTTGCCCAGTGTGATACAGCTAGGAAATGTTAAGTGTCTGAGATTTGAATTCAGGTCTTCTTGACTTCCAGGCTGCTTCTCTATCCATTGCACCACCTAGCTGCTCCCCAACATTTATTTTTGTAAAATTTTGTATTACAATTTTTTTCTCCCTTATCTTCTCCCTTTCCAAGACAGCAAGCTATCCCATATAGCTTAAACATGTGCAATTCTTTTAAACATATTTCCATATTTGTCATGTACAAGAAGAGTCAGACCAAAAGGAAAAAAACATGAGAAAGGGGAGAAAAACAAACAAAAAGGTGAAAACACTATGCTTTGAGTCACATTCAGTCCCCATAGTCCTCTCTTTAGCTACTGATGGCTCTCTCCATCACAAATCTGTTGGAATTATCTTGAATCACCTCATTGTTGAAAAGAGCCATGTCCACACCTCTCAGATTGGCTAAGATGACAGGAAAAGAAAAGGACAAATGTTGGAGGGGATGCGGGAAAACTGGGACACTGATGCATTGTTGGTGGAACTGTGAACTGATCCAACCATTCTGGAGAGCAATCTGGAATGATGCCTGAAAAGTTATCAAACTGTGCATACCCTTTGACCCAGCAGTGTCTCTACTGGGCTTATATCCCAAAGAGATCTTAAAGGAGGGACAGGGACCCACATGTGAAAAATGTTTGTGGCAGCTCTCTTTGTAGTGGCCAGAAACTGGAAACTGAGTGGATGCCCATCCAGGTAAATTGTGGTATATGAATGTTATGGAGTATTATTGTTCTGTAAGAAATGACCAACAGGATGATTTCAGAGAGGCCTGGAGAGACTTACAGGAACTGATGCAGAGTGAAATGAGCAGGACCAGGAGATCATTGTACACAGCAACAGCAACATTATAGATGATCAATTCAGATGGACGTGACCCTTCAACAATGAGATGATTCAAACCAGTTCCAATTGTTCAGTGATGAAGAGAGCCATCTGCACCCAGAGAGGACTATGGGAACTGAGTGTGGATCCCAACACAGCATTCTCACTCTTTCTGTTGTTGTTTGCTTGCATTTTGTTTTCTTTCTCATTTTTTTCCTTTCTTGATCCAATTTTTCTTGTGCAGCAAGAGAACTGTATAAATCTGTATGCATATATTGGATTTAACACATACTTTAACATATTTAACATCTATCGGACTACCTGCCAGCTAGGGGGAAGGAAGAGATAATTAGGAACAGAAAGCTTTGTAAGGGTCAATGTTGAAAAAATGACCGTGCCTGTGTTTTGTAAATAAAAAGCTTTAATAAAATACATAAATATATAAAATGTCAAGAACAAAAAAAGAAAAGAGCCAAATCCATCAGAACTGATCATCATACAGTATCGTTGTTGAAGTCTATAATGATCTCCTGGTCCTGCTCATTTCACCATCAGTTCCTGTAAGTCTCCCCAGGCCTCCATGAAATCCTCCTGCTGCTCATTTCTTATAGAACAATAATATTCCATGATATTCATATACCACAACTTATTCAGCCATTCCCCAACCGATGCTTCCCAAAGGTGACTTAGGGTCTGTTACTCGTGCAGTAACCACAAGCAAGCTCCTTCATCTGCTTATTCTTAGTTTCCTCTTCTTTACAGTCGAGGGAGGGAGAGTGGGCTCAATGGCATCTAAGGCCTAGCTTTGTCCCGGGTCACACAATCATCAGCTGAGTCAGGAACCAAGAGTGCAATCTTTGCCCTCCCATGTGGCATTCTTTCCACTGTTCTTATTTGTGGGTAAGAACTCATTCTGACCATTTGAGAACAATCTAGAACTCTATAAAGTGGTTCATCTACTTTACTTCCTCTGGTTCTCCCAGCAACTCCATGAGGTTTTCCTAAATATGGAATCAAAACATGCATGCCCTGCTCCCAGCTCTGCTATTAACTGACTGTAGGATCCTGGGCAAGTCACTTTTCCTTCCTATGCCTCAATTTCCTTCTCTGTTAAAAAGAGATGTTCTAGACAAGCCAGAAGGCCCCTCTCAGCTTTCACCTTCCATATCCTATATTCCTCCAGAGCTACCTTTGTATTTTTTGTGTCCTTTGCCCCTGTGATCCCCTTCTTTTTGCCAACCTTCCACACCCACTTTCCAGCATGTTCAATCCTGAGGCTGGGGACTTCATAACCATCTCAAGCCATAGTTTTTTTGTTTGTTTTGGGGTTTTTTGTGGGTTTCTTATCGTTGTTGTTTTTGCAAGGCATTGAGGTTAAATGACTTGCTCAGGGTCACACAGCCAGGAAGTGTTAAGTGTCTGAGGCCAGATTTGAACTCAGGTCCTCCTGACTTCAGGGCAGGTGCTCTATCCACTGCACAACCTAGCTGCTCCTCAGGTCATAATTTTCAGAAAGGCCCAAGTCTCTACTTCCCCCCAAAGACAATGAATGGGAAATGTCAGTTATCAGATGACCTGGGGACATCCCTTCTCGCTCAAGATATAGCCAGGGGTCAAGCAGTATGATGGGGTTCAGTGCAGACCCCCCAGTTCCAGAGCTGAGGGTCATCTGTGGCGATCAAAACTAGGCAGATCTTCTTTGGCAAAGTTCTGATACTTGGCTCCCATCCAGGGGAAGCCAGTGGGGAATGAGAGTTGGTGACTCTGGCCACCTCCAGCCAAGTTCTAAGACGCTCTGCCTGGCAAACTGGCTTTCTTGGGGAGAACATATTATTTCCTATGACTTTAAAGACATAATTCATATTCTTTGCACAAAAAAACATGGGCAAGCATTCAGCTGCTCACCAGCCCGAGCTAATGAATGGAGATGTGGAACAACATTTATTTTCCCCCCATTTGTGTTTTAAAATGGCAATTATCAAATTTGCCACTCTGCCGACTCCTCCTTTTCTCTCATTGTCTCACCATCTCTTGTCATCTCTCTGACTTTTGCCTTCCAGACCCTCAGCTTCCATCTTAATGTGGGAGAACCTGGAGGCGCCTCCCGCTCGCACAGCCGGTCCCCCCAGATGAGGTTACCCAAGTTCAAGGTACTCCGTGGGTCTGCGCCGTGTTTACTTCTAATCAGCCAGAGGACAGAATGAGTTTCAAGCAAAGGCATATTGGGAAATAACAGAAAAAAAAGGTAGCAACACAATGTTTCTTCCTATAAAGTCAGGGTCCACCATGTGGGGAGCACGTATGGTAGGCTACGTACATGGGAAGCGTGTAGAGACAGTGCCCCCACGTGGAAGGGCGGCTCCCACCTCCAACCAATGTTAATACCTTCTTGCTCCAGTCTCTCGGTGCCGGTTTGAGCTCAGTCCTCAGATGAGGTGCTTGCCAACTCTTCTTCATGGGAGAAGTAGTCGCAGCCATTCCTAGGGCAGCTCCAGCCTAGCACACTGAATCATGGGAAATAAGGAAAAATCTTCCCAGGCCTGCTCTCCTCGGGGCCCCTTCTGCTCCCAGCCAGTCCCGTCTTTTTAGATGTCTAGATCCCGAATGGTTCTTGAACCCCACCCTCCGGAGTGGGGGGATTCAACCCTGTGAGTTGGGGATATCCAGACTACTGGAGCTTGCGCCTTTGAGGCAGACTGGGGTCTTGGATTTGTTGTGAGGAGACCACAGTTATAATCCCGCCTCAGTGCTCTCTCCGAAGCAAACCACCAGGTCACACCCCAGGTCATAAATTGTCAAGGAGTCCCAAGTGGGTCAAAGTTAGCTTAAGCTGAGCAGTGTTCACTCAGCTCATCGCTGGCCCTTCACAGAATCTTTGAGAAGGAAAGAAGAGCAAGGGGAGGGAATTTTCTTATTCCCTATGATTTGGAGCATGGAAGGCAAAATGCGAGAGCGGGGATGCTGGGCCACTTGAATGAATGAATTCATGAATGATAAATAAAGCATTCCATGGGCAAAGTATCTGGTTAAATGGCAGGTGATGCAAATAGGAGAGTGGGACGGTCTCTCCCCTCAAGAAGCTCCCTTTCTAACAGGGTAGGAGTTCGTAAGCTTTTCTGTGCCCTACACTCCTCAGGTAGTCTGGAAAACCCAGAGTCCTCTTCTCCCAGTCATGTTTTTCTCCATATGACTACAAAAGGAACCAGTCATCTTGAAATACATTTAAAAGGAGTGCACAGAGCACCACATGGCTGCAGCATGTGGGGGGTAGTAAGGCAAGGTGGCCTAGTGGGTGTAGAGATGGGCATAAGGGAATGCTGGGAAATCCGGCAGGGGCAACAGGAGAGCATTCGGGAAAACTGTCAATGATCCTGGAGACGCAGTATGATAAAATCATAGTCAACAAACATTTATTAAGCACCTACTATGTGCCAGGCATTGTGCTGAGTGGTGGGGGTGCAATGCCCCTCCTCCCAAGAAGCTCATAGTCTAATGGGCAAGCCAATTTGCAAACAATGATCTGAAAACAAACCATATGCAGTCTAAATTGGAGGTAATTGATAGACGAGAGGTGGGAGCCTTAATGAGAACCGGGAAAGGCTTCCTGAGGAAAGTGAGATTAGAAATGGGACTTGTGTTTTCTCCCGACTCCAGGGCTGATTGTTGTATCCACTGCGTATCACAGCTGTCCAGAAATAGAATTTTTTTTAAAGGAGAGAGCCCTGAAATCGGGAGAACTTGAATTCAGGGCTGACCTCAGACACTTAACACGTCCTAGCTGTGTGACTCTGGGCAAGTCACTTAACCCCAATTGCCTCAGCAAAAAATAAAATAAAATAAAAAGAGAAAAAAAAGAAGTGGGACTTGAAGGAAGGCCGGGAAGCAGAGGGAAAACATCGAAGGCAGCAGGCCCAGCCAATGAAGAGTCCAAAGGGGGAAGAGTAACAGCAATAACAACAACACCATCATCAAGAATAACAGCAAGAACACCATGAATGGCATCTATAAAGCACTTTGCAAATATTACCTCCCTTTCTCCTGGCAACAGCTCTGGGCAGTAGTTACGGTATTATCATCTGTTGTTGTTGTTGTTGTTGTTGTTGTTATCATTATTATTATTATTATTACTAAGTTATTATTTGCCTTGTTTTGTGACTGCGGAAACTGAAGCAGACAGAGATCACGTGACTTACTCAGACTCATAGAGCTAGTTAAGTGACTGAGGCTGCATTCAAAGCCAGATCATCTGGACAAATGACATTCAGTCCCCTCAATTTTCAGGCCAGCCCATTTTCTACCGTGTCATGTTGCCTTGCCATGAACCAAGGGGCAGGGAAACCTTTCTTCCATTTTTCCTGAAGTCCCCAGATTACCAGAAGGCCCCTATTTGCTGGTTCCATCTGTCCTTTCATTTCCCGGTGTAGCACGCGCAATTGTGATGATTTAGACTTCATTTCTGCGTCCTTATTTCTGAAGTATTCATTTAAGGAGGTCAGAGGTCAGCGGAGGCAATGTTGGGACATGATGAAATGTACTTTTTTCTGTGAAATCCAGTTTGGAGGGAGACAATGAGCTCTTGCCCTGTTTTGATGCCCTTTTGTGAGATTGGATGTTGCCTGCATCCTCCATCCTTTCATCTCCAGAACTCAATGGGCTCATTTTTACAATTGGCAGCTCCCCCCTCCACGGCTCCACACACACATCCCTGCTTCCAGTAGTCAAGTTGAGCCTTTTTGGCCCTTCGCCACCATGCAGGCGCCCCTGCACCGAAACGGGGTGGCTGAAGCTTTGGGGGGTCACGGATTCCTTGGGCTGTCAGCTCAGGGCCCCCTTCTCAGAATCATTCTTAAACTGCAGAAAACACATATGGGATTACACAAGAAACTAACTCCATCACACCTAAGCTGAGGGCCCCCCACTTGGGGGGGCCCACTTGGCTAGTTACACTTCCCCACGCTAGGACTTTGGCTGGACTTTGCAGGACGAGAGAGAAAGGAGACTTGAGTTGTAGCCCTGGTTCTGCAACTTGCTAGTTGGGTAATCCTGGGAAAATCACCTCTCTCTGCCCTCAGTTATTGATCAAAAATGGTGGGAGGAAAAAACAAAAACAAGCAAAAAAAGAAAATGGTGGGGGGAAAAACAAAAACACAAAAAAAGACATTTTTGGGGGGAGAAACAAAAAAATCAAAAAGAGAAAATGGTGGGAAGAAAAAAGAAAATGGTGGGGGAAAAGGGGGAGAAAGTACAGGAGAAGATTCTGGGAACTGAAAGGATGATCAAAGGATCAGGAGGTCATAGATTTAGAGCTAGAAGGGACCTCAAGAGGCATATAATTCAACCTCTTGATTTTACAGATTAGAAAACTGAGGCTTGAGGAGATGGGAAAGAGACATACCCAAGTTCACAATAGAATACTAGATCTAGAACCGGAAGGAACCTCAGCAACCATCTAGTCCAATGGTGTCAAACTCAGACAGAAACAAAAGCCGCTGAATTATAAGGATCCCCGAGGGCCACATAGTGACGTGGATGACCACACATTCAAATTATTTATGTTCTGTTATATTTTTCTTTGTTTATTTCAATATTTCTAAATTATCTTTTGCCCTGGTTCAGGCCACACTTGAGACTGGGTTTGGACTACACTTCCCATCGAGTCAAAATCCCTAAATTTGAAGAAACTGTAACCCAAGGCGAGGAAAGGCTCCACAGGCAGCAAGATGCCTTGAATTCTAACTTAGATGCCCTGATTCGAGGGGTTGGATTCTTCCCAGTGTCGTAGAGTGAAGAGAAATAGGAAGACCTGAAGTCATTGGGGGTTTTTTAACGTGGGAAGGGGAAAGGTGCAGGACCAAAGTGCCCAGTGACAATACCTAGCAGGCAGTTGGAAAATGGAAGACAGACTGGCTTTTGAAAGAGAAAGGGGAATGTGAGATAGATATTTACCTCCAGATATCTTAGAGGTAATAGTGGAAGAGATGTTTGCTGGAGAGAAGGTGCAAGGTGGAGAGAGAAAGTTCTAGGAGCAAAGACTATGCCCAAATGGCCCCTCTGTGGAAGGATGTTTGGAACAACACCAGCCAGAAAGATGAGAGGCAACATGATGCAATGGTTAGGGCTGTGGCCTTGGGGTCAGAAAGTTATAGTCGCTTAGTGTTAGAGTCTTAGTGAATAATTATAGCATCTGGAGCAAAAACCCCTCAAAATGTACTGGGGACAGAGCAATGGCGGAGGGGCAAAAGGGAGGAGGAAATCTGTGAGGAGAAACCCAGTTCCCTGGGACAGCAGACCCTGAGGCAGAAACACTGGGATAGGAACCCTAGTTACTGTAGGCAAAAACCCCAAGACCTCGAGGCTCGGGCTGAGGAGGCTGCCCAGATAGGGAGGGAGAAAGCAAAATGCAGCCACACCAGCAAATAGCTCACCTGGGAATAGGAGAAAAGAAGCAGCCATCTAATTGCTTTCTTTTAAAAATTCTCATTTATTTTAATAATAGAAATTTTATAGCAATTATTCTTTTTATTTTCGATAGTATTTATTTTTCCAAATACATGTAAAGAGTTTTCAACATTCATTTTTGTAAAACTTTTGTGTTCCACAATTACAAAACACTTTCCACACAAATAAAGTCAGATCTAACCAACTGGGAAAATATCAAGTGCTCTTGGGTAGACCGAGCTAATAGAATAAAATGACAATACTACCTAAATTAATCTACTTATTCAGTGCCATACTAATCAAACTCCCAAGAAATTATTTTACAGAGCTAGGAAAAATAATAACAAGGTACATCTGGAAGGACAAAACAAGAATTTCAAGGGAATTAATAAAAAAAAAAGCCAATGGAAGTGGCCAAGCTGTGCCAGATCTAAAACTATATTATAAAGCAGCGGTTACCAAAACCATTTAGTAGTGGCTAAGAAAGAGAGATGTCAATCAGTGGAATGGGTTCACAGGCCAAATAGGCAATAACTATAGCAATCTAGTGTTTGACGAATACAAAGACCCCCAGCTTTCGGGATAAGAATTCACTATTTGACAAAAACTATTGGGAAAATTGGAAACTAGTATGGCAGAAACTAGGCATTGACCCACACCTAACACCTTATGCCAAGATAAGGGCAAAATGAGTTCATGATGTAGACATAAAGAGTGATATCATAAGCAAATTAGAAGAACAAAAGAGAGTTTACCTCTCAGATCTGTGGAGAAGGAAGGCATTTGGGGCCAAAGAAGAACTGGAGCTCATTATTGAATACAAGATGCTTAATTTTGAGTACATTAAGTTAAAAAGTTTTCATACAAACAAAATAATGCAGACAAGATTAGAAGGGAAGCAATAAACTGGAAAAACATTTTTACAGTCAAAGGTACTGATAAAGGCCTCATTTCTAAAATATATAGAGAATTGACTCTAATTTATAAGAAATCAAGCCATTCTCTAATTGAGAAATGATCAAAGGATGTGAACAATTTTCAGATGAAGAAATTGAAACTATTTCTAGCCATAGGAAAAGATGCTCCAAGTCATTATTAATCAGAGAAATGCAAATTGGGACAACTCTGAGATACCACTACAAACCTATCAGAATGACTAAAATGATAGGGAAAGATAATTGCAGGATATTGGAGGGGATGTGGGAAAACTGGGACTCTGATACATTGTTGGTGGAATTGTGAACACATCCAACCATTCTGGAGAACAATCTGGAACTATGCCCCAAAGCATTATCAAACTGTACCCTTTGACCCAGCAGTGTTCCTACTGGGCTTATACCCCAAAGAGATCTTAAAGGAAGGAAAGGGACCCACATGTGCCAAAATGTTTGTGGCAGCCCTTTTTTGTGGTAGTGAAAAATTGAAAAAGGAGTGACTGCCCATCAGGTGGATAATGGATGAATAAGTTATGGTATGTGAATATTATGGAATATTGTTGTTGTATAACAAACAATCAGCAGGATGATTTTAAAGAGGCCTGGGGTGACTTACTATGTGAAATGCTAAGTGAAATAAGCAGAACCAGGAGATCTTAGACATGGTAAAGGCAAGATTATACAATGATCAATTTTGAGTGACATGGCTCTCTTCACCAGCGAAATGATTCAGGCCAGTTCCAATGATCTTATGATGAAGAGAGCCATCTACAGCAGAGACAGGGCTGTGGGAACCGAGGGTCGATCACACTCATACATACACACACACACACTTGATCACAACATAGTATTTTCACCTGTGTTGTTGTGTGCTTGCTTTTTTTTTTTCTTTTTGGGCTAATTTTTCTTGTGCGGCATGATAATTGTGAAAATCTATATGGAAGAATTGCACGTTTAACATAGATTGGATGACTTGCCATCTAGGAGAAAGGTGGGGGGAGAAGGGAAAATTTTGGAACACAAGGTTTTATAAGGATAAACGCTGAAAATTATTCATGCATGTGTTTTGAAAGTCAAAAGCTTTAATAAAAAAGACTTTGTTTTCCAAATTTTCTCCCTCTCTACCTAATCTTCCCCCTCACCCAGACAGCAAGTAACCTGATATAGGTTAAGTGTATGCAATCCCTTTAAAGCTATTTCCATATTTGTCATGTTGTGCAAAAAAATCAGACCTAAAGGGGAAAAAAAACACAAGAAAGAAAACAAACAGAAAAAGTGAAAATTATATGCTAATATCATAGTTAATAATTAATTATAATTATAATTCTCTCTCTGCTTATGCATGGCATTTTCCATCCCAAGTCTTTTAAAATTGCCTTGAATCACTGTATTGTTGAGAAGAGCCAAGTATAGTAATTATTCTTGCTAACTAGTTACTAAGCACAGCTGATTCTATATGCCAAAGGATTCTAAGTGCTGGCAACACTCTATACATTTCAGTGCCCTAGGACAAAATGCCAATCAACTCACCTTAGTTCTGGCTCTGTTAGAAAGAGAGACCATCTTTACTCATTTTATTTTAAGCCACTGCTTGAGTGCTGTAATGCTCATTGGGGCGGGGGGGGGGGCCTCTGGGCACACAAACTCAATGTGAGTTGACAGTCTGGGAAAGTTAATAATCTTAGGCTGCCCCAGGAGAGAGGCCCAGAGTCCTGGCCTAGCAAGGCAGGAAATGACTATTGCATTCAGACAACAGTTGGTAGACAAGTTGCCAGGAGTGAAAAGTCACTCTGAAGAGTAATAAGAAAAAGCCTGGCAAAGTGGGTGGTGCAGAGCTTGATTATGGAAGACCCCGCGTGGCCGCATAAAGCGTCTGCCCTTCTGAATCCGGGCCGCCATGGATTTCTGAGTGGGGGGAAGGTGACGTGGTCGGATCGGTTTTAGGAATATCAATTTGGCAGCTATATCCAAGATGTAGCAGAGACTAATTGGCTTGAATTGCTGGATGCAGGGACACTAATTGGGAGGCTATTGTGATAGTCCAGGTGAGGGGTGATGAAAGCTTGAATTAGGGTAGCAGCTCGTGTGTGTGTGTGTGTGTGTGTGTGTGTGTGTGTGTGTGTGTGTGTGTGGAGAGAAGGGGGTGGAGCTGAGAAGTATTTTGGAAGATGAATCAAGAAAACTTGGTAATTAATTAGAGATGGGGTGAGGAAGGAAAAAAAAAAGGTCAAGACAACACCAAAGAGTTGGACACCGGTGACTAGACTGAGGCAAATGCCAAGGCAGGCCTGGGAAGTGTGGAGGAGGGAAGGACGGATGCATCTGGAGAAAATCCAGGGGATTTGGTTTTAGTCCCTTGGGATGCCTGGGAGGTTCATGAGTGGAGAGGATCGGGAAGACTGGGAATACAGGACAGAAAAGATACTTCTGGATCCAGAACTGTCTGAAGTGGAGAGGAAACCGTATTTGGGAAATTGGCAGTGACCTGGTAAGGAAGAGGTCACCAAGTGGGCAGATAAGCAGAGGAAGTAGAGAGAACAGTGCCATGGAAGTCAGTGCTTCCCAAGCCCCGGCACCATGCACGGAAGGGACGTCTGCCGACTGAACAAATGGGCCCTTGGCAGAAATGGGCCTGTGAGGTGACTTCACAGATAGATTTAAAACACATCCATGTCTGGCTCCAGGTGGAACTTTATCCTTGCCCGTGAGTGCTCACCTGTGTGAGCGAGTTTACTTCTGGACATTAGGGCACAAACACTCTTAGATAATATCCTATAGCTTTGTGACTATAAAGGGCAGATGTCTTATTGCCAGAGGATACTGAGAAATTTCCAAAGGAGCTTGTTCTGGGGCTCTCTCTCTCTCTCTCGCTCTCTCTCTCTCACCCTTTCTTGGCTTCTAAGTCATAGCCATGGGTTCATATGTTTCCCTCTACTCTCCCCTGAAAAGTCACCTTTTTGTGGCCCCATTTCTCTTTGGTCACGGTGCCCGAGTCCCTTTCTAGGACTCCCAGCTCCCAAAGCTGGGGGGAAGGGGTGGGACTAAGGTAGATTTGCTCCCCCCTGCCCACTTGGCCATCCCCCATCATTCCCATCCTATACTCAGAGGCCATTAAGGGGAGAAAGTTGGGCACAGAAGTTCTAGAACATGAGAAGTGGAAGACCCCTAGGGACCTCCCCCTTCTTCTTACAGATAAGGAAATCAGACACTAGAACCCAGCTTTCCCAATTCTCATTGAAACCATACTAAGTGTATTTGTTTAAACTGCTATTCAGCTGCTGACCTTATTCATGCCTAAACAGGCTCCCTTCTTCCCAGAAGTCTCCTTGTGCTCATCTCTTAAATGGGGTTAGTGATCTGAACTGCAGAGTCAAATGAAACCTCAGATTAGCCGGGGTTTGGTACCTTTTTGTCTTCCTGCTACCTGTGGCTCTACTTTTCTAGAAGAAAGCGGCAAGGGTGGAGGGACATTGCCTAAAGACTTTAATGAAAAAGCAGCTGTGTAAGTTCACTCAAATGTCATATCTGAAAAGAAAATGGCCAGTGTTTTATGTGCATATACTAGCAAAAGCTATTGGTAACCTGCAGGAATGGGTTACTGAGTCACCCTGCACAGCGGTCAGCCTCAGAGGCAGCCAGCAGGGTATCCGTCTAGCTGCCAACTGGAATATTCAGGGAGGCATGATGGTGGCTGAGTGCCAGGCCTGGAGTCAGGAGGATCTGAATTCAGATCTGGCCTCAGATACTTACTGGCTGCATGACCCTAGGTAAATCACTTCATCCTATTTGCCTCGGTTCCTCATCTGGAAAATGAGCTGGAAAAGGAAATGGCAAACCACTCCAGTACCTTTGCCAAGGAAACCTCGGATGGGATCACAACAAGGCAGATGTGACTGAACAGCAATAGGGATTGAATGTGATGAGCTGAGAATGAGTCCTCTTTGTAGTCTTTACTTTTGAGACCAAAATCCTTGGGCAGCACTATCTTTTTAATAGCATCTGTGGGAGCAAGTGTGGAAGAAATGGGGACGGGAAAGCAAAAAAGGGAAACTGATATTTCAGACCTTACTTGGTCTTAGTTTGAAAAGCAATATCTGTGAGCAGTGGATAAAGTGCTGGGCCTGGAGTCAGGAGGATCTGAGTTCAAATGTGGTCTAAGACACTTAATACTTCCTAACTATGTGTGATCCTGGGCAAGTCACAACCCCAATTGCCTCAGAAAGGAAAGGAAAGGAAAGGAGAGGAGAGGAGAGGAGAGGAGAGGAGAGGAGAGGAGAGGAGAGGAGAGGAGAGGAGAGGAGAGGAGAAAGGAGAAAGGAGAAAGAAGAGGGATAAGGATAAAGGATAAAAGAGGGAAAGGGAAAGGGAAAGGGAAAGGGAAAGGGAAAAGGGAAAAGGGAAAGGGAAAGGGAAAGGGAAAGGGAGAAGGGAAAGGGAAAGGGAAAGGGAAAGGGAGAAGGGAAAAGGGGAAAGGGAAAGGGAAAGGGAGAAAGGGAAAGGGAGAAAGGGAAAGGGAAAGGGAGAAGGGAAAGGGAAAGGGAGAAGGGGAGAAGGGGAAAGGGGAAAGGGGAGAAGGGGAGAAGGGGAAAGGGGAGAAGGAAACAAAGAGAAAAGCAATGGCTCTTTCCATGTTCACCATAGTCACTGGGGAGCTGCAAATTTAGGCCCCATCTAGACGCACTGCTGCTGCTCAGAACTGCTAGGCCCATTTGGATTATTGGGAGTCTCATAGGCTGCCAGACTAATCTATTGATGAGTGAGTCATGGAAAGGTGAAGACACTAAAATATCAATGAATTGAGGAGGAGGATGGTGAGCATTAAGGATTATTGTCCCGGCACTCTTAAATTAAAGCAGACTTGGGCTGGCCCACTGGAGGAGAGAGAAGGAAGACCCCATCTGCATGAGAACAGAGGGCCTGGAGAGAGCCTGTTGGGCTTTCCCAGAGAATGCCATTTTGAGTGGCTGAAGTTGTCTCTGCTTTCTAATGCTGGCTCCCCCCAGACTGGGCTATGGAATGGACCCTTGGGGCCAACCAGAGCAGGGAATATTAGCAATGCTTTAGGGCTAACCACCAACTCATAGAGACCAGCACATGGACCTTTGTAAGCTCAGAATGGCAGGGTTATGGAGGCCTTAGAACAGAGATTGTTGGACAACGGGATGTTGGAGACAATTTTGTTCTAGGCCCTGGGTGCCCATAGGCCTGTGTGACGTCATGTCTGTACACACTGGTGTATAAGTGTAGAAGGTTGAAATAATAACAATAACAGGGCTTTAAAAGCTCAGATGGGCACTTTTGTTGGGTCCTGTGCCACGGACATACTCACTTTTCTGTGCTCAGGGCCTGTGCTGTCCCCACTGTGCCATCTTGCTGCCCTTAAAGTTATTCCCTGGGATACCATGTGGATTTCAGTCCCGGCCGTAGCGGGCCAGACCAGCTGACTTGTACATGACCGGAAGGGTGAGCTAGCTCACCACAAGAGGGGACTGGGTTTTTTTAAACCAAGTGTAAGAAGCTTCTCCATCCCCTTGGTCCTAGTAAAAGTCCTAAAGACGAGGCTGAAATGGATCTAGGAGAAGGTTGCGCCATGCTGCCCAGTACCGAGGAGGAGACTGGGAGTGGGGGGCCAGCATTTGGTTCTTATTATGTGACTCTGATCAAGTCCCCTTTCCCCCCTCCATTTCCCCTTTTGCTGATTGGAGTCTGTCAGCTCTACTCGGCTCCCACGTTTGTATTGAGATGCCTTCTAGTTCCTCAGTTCTATGTCCCCAAACCTGCCCTGTGCCTTTCCCATTCTGCATCTGAAGATCCCTTGGTATCATGTTCCATGTTTTGGGGTTCTCTGTGCACATGAAAGCCTACAGCTCGTTTTTTCTGGAACAGCAGCACACACTGAGTTGTTTGTGGTTGACGCTAATCACGTTTCCATGACTTCGAGGCTGGATCTCAGCAAAGCTCCTTCTAAAATTGCCTTATCAGTCCCAGTGGTTCCTACACTCCTATCAGGCCCAATAAAGGACCCCGGGCCTTGCCCAGTTAACACATCTTCGTTTGTACGATTGCTGGCGACCTGCCACTCACGCCGGGGACGGGTCACGAGAGAATCGGACATTCGTTCGAAGGGGTCATGTGTCCTGAGCTTAGTGGGAAGGGGCGTGTAGGAAAACATCCCATGGATGCAAAGACAAGGGAAAGGATGCTGAGAGAGGCAGTGGGCCCCAGTGGGCAGTGTTGGAAGCTGGGGGTTTAAGTCTCCCCTCAGACATGTCCTTCTTCAAGGGATGGTGAAGATCCCATGGATTTTACAGTTCAAGAGGGCTTTATGGTTCCCCAAAACCCAGGAGAAACAGCAATTGCTGGTGGCCAAGCCAATTGCGAGCGGGAGATGGATACTTAGACACAGACCTCAAATGAGAAGTTCTGGAGAGGGACAGAGCCTGCCACGGCCTGGCGATGTCTCTGATGTAGGGTACCCCTGGGTGAGATAATCTCACCTACGAATTCAAGTCAGCACCTTCTTTGTAACCAGGGAACTTCCTGAGGCGCCCTGAGGTGAAGTGACTTGTCCAGAATCACCTAGCTAGCATGTGTCAGAGGCAGGAGCGGAACCTAGGTATTCCTAGTTCTGAGGCCAGTTCTTTCTCCAGCATCCCCCCAGAATTCCCAAAGCCAGAGTCAATCCAGATGAGCTGGGGGTGGGGGGGGTGGTATAAGTTATGATACTCCTGGATGTGGCTGATAAAGTGGAGAAGGAGGAGCAGAGGATCAGTGATTGGGCCAGGACAGGAGCATGATGGGAATGGAAATCTAGCCTATGTTCTAAGGTTCCTCCCAGCCTGAAATTCCAAGTTCTAACATCCATTCCATTTCTGAAACCCCACGTTCTAAGGACCCCTGTAGTTCTGACAGTCTGCAGTAGCAACAGTAGGGCTGATGGAACCACTCTGGCAGTCACAGCACTGTTGGATTGCCTCCCCCACGAATTTGGGGAACAATGACCAAATTACCAGCTTTAATTTGAAAACCAGCAGTCACCAAATCTAAAAGATGTGACAGTACCTTTTATTCCTCTTCCTGCGCTTGGGAAGCTAACTTCCTTATCAGCAGACGCCCACTAGGCTAGGATATCACCCCATTAACATGGCAGCTGGGCAGTGAAGAGAGCTCTGGGACTGGAGTCAGGAAGACCACTTACTAGCTGTATGACCCTGGGCAAGTCACACCACTTCTGTCTGCCTCAGTGTTTACACCTGTCAAATGGGGGTCCTAATAGCATCAACCACCTGGAGGTCCTAATAGTATCAACCTCCCAGGATTGTTGTGAGGAGCAAATGGGGTAAAGCAGTTAGCACAGTCCCCGGTACGTAGCAGGTGCTTAATAGATGTTTGTTCTTCCCCTTCTAAGAGTGGGGAGGAGTGACTTTGACGTGTCTGGCATGGGAGCCAAAGACAGATCTGTCTCTTCCCTCCCCAACCAAGGATTCCGGTTCCCATGCAAAGGTCAATTGACCGTACGGCTGGCTCACTGGGCAGCAGGGAGGCCACGGAGCAGAGTCATAGAGGAGGGGCAGACAGGGATCCCTTTGATGGAGTGGAGTGCACACGCTGATGAGATCGAAGGTCCACTCGCATACAAGAGTGCAATTGCGTCAAGTCCCCAGAGTGCACTGGCTTTTCATTAGCCTGCAAATTAACCGCCAGGTCAAAAGACTCTCTCGCCATTAAATGCATTAGTTCAGTAATGCTTTCAAGGCTCCCGGGCATTTTGTGGGATTATTCACAACCTGAAGTCCCCAGTATTTCCAGTCATTCTAGAAAATTGCCGCCCTGGGCCCGTCTTCTTGGAGTAGGGATTTGGGGGAGCGGAACGATGGGGCTTCCTGCCGATGGAGAGGGCCTAGGATCTGACATCCCCAAACCCCCACCTGCGTGACCCTGAGCAAGTTACTGCCATTCTTCGGCCTCCATTTTCTCACTGGCAAAACGAAGTTGGTTCAGCCTCTCTAGGTGCCAGGAGCTCAACTTTCAGCACGAAAGACAGCTCAGGCCTTGGCAGTTTGGGGCTCCCACAAAGGCCCGTCTGGCACTGGGCTACCATTCTCTTGTTCAAGCAAGAAGGCTGGCTCATGTTTCTCTAGCACTGCCTACACTCCTGGGAAATGAGGAGTGCAAGTGACGTTGGGTTCATGTTACAGAGGAGAAAACAGAGGCTTAGAGAGGTGCAATAACTTGCTCAGGCCAGAACTCGTATCTAGGGGCAGTCAGGGATTGAGGGCAATCTGAAGAAACCTGGAGAGGTCATTGTGTGTAGGTGAGGAAGAGGAGGGAGAAATGGGGAAAGAAGGTCAGGGCTTCGGAGGAGGCCAGGAGGGCATGGATGTTGCCCCCTATGCCATCTCAGACTCTCACCGCCATGTTTAGCACCACAAGGCAGAGACCACCCGGCTCCCCATTCTCTTTTTGCTTCATGTTCCTTCTGGAGCCCCAGCAGCAGGGGCTTCGTGTGACCATCCTGGTCACAAATGCGGGATGGAGAGAGGGAGCCGGTTGTCCAGGGACCTGCCCCAAATTAAGGTGACCTTCCTCCTCCACTGGCCCGTCCCCTTCAATAGCTATGAGTGTCCTAAGAGCTCCATCAAGCTTGCCCTGGGTCAACTGAGGCCCGATCTCCCCCTCTCTCTGCCACTGCCTCGGTGGCCACAACCAGATTTCCACTTCTGGACGAAGCCTTTCAGAAGCTGGGGAGGGGGAGTGCATTGGGATTTAGAGCTGGAAGGGTTCTTAGGGGCCTTTATGTATGGGAAACCAAAGGAGGCGGTTGTTTGCCCAGGGACCCCCAGCCAGGAGAGGTCTGTGGCGAGAGTTGAGCCCAGGCTTTCCTAGGCCTGCATCCTGCCTCCCTTCCTGCCCCCCCCCAAGATTGGGGGATGTCCCTCCCCGTTGCCAAACACATCCAGAGGAGCCACTGTTCTAGTTCCCTCTAGTTCACCTCAACCACTCGATAGCTTGGCAGGGGGGTTTCCCCTAACCCTGAGCAGATCGAGGTGGCAAGAGTGACCTCTTAACATCTGGTCTGAGCAGGGTCAGGTCCTCCCCAGGGGAAAGGGAGACGGACCAGATGCCCATTGACCACCATGAATGTTGTACACAAGATACCCCCATGGGTGGTGGTGGTGGGGAAACTCCAAGAGCAGTAGAATTGTGTCAGTGCAGGCTCCCCCCCCCCCCCGCTTTAGTCCTGTACGCCCAGGTTCCATCAAGTCTTTAATGTAGTGTTTGCTATGAATGACATCAGAACAAAGCATGCTGGGTCCCTCTGGACCTGTGCCCCATGAGAGGCCTATCTTCCAGAGCTGACTTCTGCCTACCAACCTCCTCCAACCCACACCAGCCCCTTCTGAAGCAATCAGTCTCGAGGAGAATTAAGGTGCAAGGCAGACCCTGCTTGCCCCAAAGCTAGACTCGTTCTCGGGACTCATGGTCTAGCTGTGGCATGTCGGGGCCTGCACTTGGACTGTTTTCTCTGGCCAGATGCCATATTCTGGAGCGAAAGGGTCGAGCTTCAGGAGGTGGAGCCGGGGTCACTGTCATGGCTAGACACGTCCGGCAGTTTGGGAAGGGCTGCCAGAGGCTGCGGGGAGGTTCGAAGCTATAGTTGTTGTTCACGAGCTACTCTAGAGCAGAAAGTTGATGTGGATCGGTACCACGGAAAGCATCTTACTGAATGCCCCACCCCATCCTGCACCCAGCTTGCAGAGCCAGCCAGCTGGCTCTTAACTAGGAGCACCATCGCTGAGGTGGGCCTCTGGGTGCAGAACCCATTATTTGAGGGACAAGAGTTTGAAGCTGTCGTCCAGGATGGACCTCCTGTTGCGCCTCAGTTTCCTCTGCCGGTGCTGGTACCACAGGACCGCAGCCAGGGTCACCACGCCAATGAAAAGTATGATCCCCAGAATGATGAGGACCAAGGCTAGTGTCTCCACGTGCTCCATGGGGACCGCCATACCCAGGATCTGGATTCTGGCCCCCTCCATCTCTTCAAAGGCTGTCACTGTGAGGGTGGGAGATGGAAACAAGTAAGCCAGCGGGGAGGACTGGGGGGTGTATGGCTGGCTACTAATGGGGAGCTTGGAAACCCGTTGAGGCTGGAAGTGAACACGCCTGGGTTTGAGCAGTGACTAGTAATTACCCTGGGCTAATTGACCTCTCTGATACTCTGTAAAAGGGGATGAAACACTCGCCTCAACTCCCTCCTCCATTTGTTCTAGGGATCGAGCAAGAAAAGAGATCTAAAAGCCCAGAGGAGGTAAGCAATTCGGCCGAGCTAAAACACCTACTAAGTAGCAGATCCAGAACGAGACAAGGCAGGGGAAGGCCTGCATTCACTTTCTGGCTGTGTGATCCTAGGCAAGTCATTTACCCTATTTCCTCATCTGTCAAATGAGAGGGCTGGCCTTAAAGGCCTCTAAGCTCCAATTTATGACCCTCTGACACAAGAGCAAGTCATCCATCCAACCGTCTCTCCAGAAGCGTTTCTTAAGCACCTACTGTGTGCTGGGCACTCGGCCCTCAAGTGATCCACGTCAGCTCTATGCTGCTCCCTATCTAAACCTATTTCTCCTCAATCCTCTCTGCAGTCTCTTGTGTGCCTAAGGCACATGTATGTGCGCTCCAGTCAGGGTCCCGCCACTTCCCCTCTCTCCAGTCAGGGCCCCGCCACTTTCCCTCCCCCGCAGACAGTCCCCACCTGCATGGCACCCTCCATACCTGTTCCTGATTTCTCCATGCTCATGGTGCTTGTGGGCTCTGCAAAAAAGATACGGAAGATTAGTCTTCCAAACTCAGCCCCTTGCTTCTCCAGGTGTATGGGTTGTATGTGGAGGGAGAGTGGGACGCTGAGGGGCTGGGATGGTGGGATATTCCCATGATACCCAGGGGCAAGTGGCAAAAACTAATAGTGAGGAATGACATTGGAAATTGGGGGATCCAGCTCTATGCTGTGTGATCTTGGACAAGTCCCTACTCCAGGCCTTGGGCTCCCCCTGTTTTATGAGGGGGCTAACATTCCAGGGTCCCTCCCAGGTCTGACCGTCTGTGTTCTAAGAGAGTTCCTCGCCCCATTTTTGCATTCTCTGTTCTAAGGTCCCTCTGCAAGCGAATGCGTCCTAGGTTCTAAGATATCTCTTAGCACTGATATTCTGGCCCCTCCCAGCTCTGACATCCCATAGTCTAAGGGCTCTCCCAACCTTAAGATTCTGTGTCCTAAGATTCTAGATTTGAAACCTCGGGGTGCTTCCCTTCCCCCCTTCAATTTTACCGCTTTGGGTTAGGACAGTGAAGAGCGTCTCCATGCCAGCATGGACGTGGTCTGCCACGTGGCAGTGCATCAGCCACGTTCCAGGGTTGCTGGCAACCATCTCCACGGCCTCAAAGGTCCCTGGGAACAGGTCTACCACATCAGCTCGGTAGCTGTCCCCACTCTGTCAGAGAGAAGTGACCAGTGAGGGCAAGGAGGGGAATCCCAGGCCCCCAAGGGGTCCTTTGTTAAACTGGCGGCCAGAAGGGGCCATCCGTCTTAGTTAGGCCCTGGGTCGGCCATGGCCACGTGGCCGGCCTCCAGGGACGGGCCCAATCGCTGCCGGTGCTCCACAACTGAATGGGGAGCCGTGCTGACATTTCCTCCATTCCGTCCTCTTCTGCCGTAGAACCCCTAGAAAGGAGCGAGCCCCCACAGACACATTCATAGCCGATGACATGCGCAGAGGAACCCACAGAAACACACACATATCCACACACGCAAAAGGACATAGAAGCAGATGTACACCATCTGACAGCCACGGACACACACGCACAGATTCACAAAGTCAGACACACAAAGAAATGGAGGCACACGTACAGACATAAACGCACACACACAGAAACAGAGACTCATGCAGAAATGCAGACAGCTGCACCAACACACATCTTTACACACACACACACACACACACACACACACACACACAGTTTTCTTGAGGCTACAGCTCCTTCCACCACCATTGCATCCCCTCTCCCCCAAGTCTTTTCTTCAGGCTCAACATCCACAGATCCTCAAGTGACCCTCACACAGCACAGCCTCTGGCCTTCTTGTCACCCGGGCCACCCTCCTCAGCCAATTCTCCAGTTTGTCAACGTCTCTGTTTCGATTTGAACTCAGCACAGTGGCACGTGATGTTCTGCCACCAGGATGGCCATCCTTCTGACCACTACGCCTTCTGGGGTGAAGCCCAAGGGCCTTTTTTGGCTGCCACATCACACTGCTTATTTGCTGAGCCGGTGGTCCACCAAGATGCCTCAGATCATCCTCCCTTGTAAAAACCACTCTCTAGACTGTACTTGGGAAATTGCTTTTTTGAATGCAAATGCAGGCCCTCACATTTATCCCACACGTTTGTATCCCAAACCCACAAAAGTAAAAAGGGCCCAGGAAGCAGTCTTTGCCTGCGACCAGGGGACAGTTGACAACCTCGCTCCCTCCACTCCCCTTTGCCCTCCCGGTCACCAACATGGCAACCTGCAGATTCTTCCACAGCCCTACCCCACTCACCCGGTAGAGGAAGCTCTCTGCGTGGAAGTGGACGGTGTGCAAATCAATATCCTGGCCCATAGCCATCATGTACCAGCCTACTCGTTCGCCCTGGTACATGGTCAGCCCCTTGAGGTTGGCGTACACTTTCCCATTGATGGCTGCAAAGAAGGAGGAAAGTCTCTGCTGGTCATCTTCCTGCCTCCATTCTGGTTGCCTCCCTGGCCTCCCGTTCCTTCCCATCTGGACCACTCCAGACTCCCTCTGCTTGCCACTCTATCCTCCATAATTGGCTGATGGCGTTTGCCTTGGATAAACACTTTCACGACAGCCTTGCCCACTTGGCCAAGGGTCTTCTAGAAAAAGCTCGTGTATCTCCAGCGTCCCAGAGCTTACAAAGTGTTCCACATGAAAGCTCCTTGAAAAACCAAACACCCCCCAATCTATACCTGTTGCCTTTACTTCTCTTCCCCTCCCTCCTCAATCCTTTGTGATCCGACTTCAGTCCCCATCATTTAACCACCCGGGCTCTTTCCAAAGTGGCTTGTTTTCCATGCTCAGCCTTCTCAACCTTGCTTCACCTTTGACCCTAGTGATCACTCTCTCCTCCTGGAAACTCTCCCCGCTCTGGGGTTTTGGGGCCCTGCTCTGTCCTGCCTATACGACTGCTCTGCCCCCATCTCTTTTGCAAGCTTTTCCCCAGGTTGCGGCCTGTAAGTGGGATCCCCCACTGCTCCATCCTGGGACCCTCTCTTCTTTCTCAGTGCTCTTGGTAGCTCCCATGTATTTGGTTAGCATCTACTCTGATGGCTTCTAAGACCATCTATATCCAGCCCAAGTCTTGTTCCTGGTCCCACACCACCTCGTGACATCCTTGGTCCTCTTTGAGAACAAAGGGCCAACAATAGCCAACTCGGACCGGCTGGATTCGGACTCATCACATCCAAAGCAGACCTCATCCTCTCTCCTCAGACTTGCCTATTTTTGTTCAGGGAGCTGCCGTTCTTCTAACACCGACCTCGGAAGTCCTCCTCAACTCCCGTTCGTTATTCCGCCCTCCCCAACTTGTCTCCCCCAACATCTCCGGCAGCGGTTCCCTTTCTCTGCTCTCACAACAACCACTCAAGGTCAGGCCCTCCATGTCCCTGGCAGGCCCAAAGACCTTCATACCTCAGACCTCTCCATCCTCCACAAGACTCCCAAAGTGATAATAATACCAAAGCCCAGTGCAGGCTACTCCCCCACCTGCTGAGCAATCCCAGTGGCACTCTATTGCCTCAAACATCGCACACATTCTCTCGTCTTGGGCATTTTAAGCCCTTTACAACTTGACTCTACACTGAAGTGGCTCAGTAGCAAGGAGTCGAGGGACATGGGTTCTAATCCTGTCTCTGCTACCGACCGCAAGAGCTTCTCTCTGAACTTTGCTTTTGTATTTCTAAAGAGGGGAATGGGGCTGGCTGCCCTTTAACATCCCTTCCAGCTCTAGTGCAGTGAGCCCAGGATCCTCCCTCTATTACACATTACTTTCCTTCCCGTGTTCTCTGGACCAGCCAAACCATCATTACGGTTCCTTACATGAGACGTTCCATCTCTGGGCTCCATGAGTTTGCCCGTGCTGTACCTCATGCCTGGAGTGCACTCCCTCTTCAACACCACCACCTTTTTGCATCTCTGATATCTTCCAAAGGGCAGCTCTTACATG
This sequence comes from Sarcophilus harrisii, assembly GCF_902635505.1. Lineage (NCBI taxonomy): Eukaryota > Metazoa > Chordata > Mammalia > Dasyuromorphia > Dasyuridae > Sarcophilus > Sarcophilus harrisii. Next base: position 22,130,693 of record NC_045432.1, read on the forward strand.
AAGCCTTCCCTGATCTCCCAGCTGCCAATGGCCCTCCCCTGACGTTATCTCCTATTTCCTTTGCCTAGACTGTGTGGCTCCCACATGTATGTATCATGGCCCGCACATGCATGTATTATGGCCCCCAAGAGAACATAAGCTCTTTGAGGGCAAGCACTGACCACTCTTCTCTTTGAACTCCCAGCACTGAATAAGGGGCACATGGTGCCTGAGCGGTGCTTGCTGAGTAAGGAACTTCTCCATTATCTCAGCCCCACCCAGGGGAAGTAGTTATTCCTTCTGTACCACCACTTTCCCCATTGTGTTTTCAATATAGCTCAGGTTGGCTTAAGAAATCAAATGGGAATTCATGGGGAGTTTGGCAGAAGCCTCTGACCAAATACTTATATATAATATAAGTATATTAAAATAAAAATATATATTTATTATATATATAATGTTATATATATATATATATATATATATATATAATATTATACATAAATACTCCATAAAAAAAAGAAAAGTTCAGACTCTCTCTTGTATGAAAGAAGGATCAAAATATTTTACAGAGCTTTTCTGGATCGTGTGGTCCCAACTCTTCAGGACGTGGAAGGGAAATCTATAGCTCCACGTTGGCTAGCCCAAGACAGGCTGGGATATTCAGACTCTCTCTTGTATGAAAGAAGGATCAAAATATTTTAGAGAGCTTTTCTGGATCGTGGGGGCCCAACTCATGACGTGGAAAGGAAATCTATAGTTCACGTTGGCACTCACAGCTAGCCCAGGGCAGACCGGGACTCAAAGCCGGGCCCTCTCATTCAAGCCCAATATTCTTCCTGCCGTGCTGTGTCACTCCTTTTCAGCACTCCCCAACTCCCTACTGGGGAATGAGCCAGCTTTTTTCCTGGCAGCCTGCCCCCAAAAGCTGCCTTCCCCGTGACCTTCCCAGCAGGGAGCGTTCCAGCCAGCCACGGCCCTCTCTGCCTGCTCCTCGTCCCTCCTCTCCATACCCCCGGCCAATTAGCAGCCAATTAAATACCACTTGTCAGGTACATTATTGGGAAGATGCTTTTCCTTCCAACCATGTGTGAGTTGGACCGGCCGCCCAACTCTGCCATTCTGTGACTCAAGGGAGTCTTGGTGAGCCAACATTGACGGCAGCTCTTACATCTGTGCCCTTCTCTCCGCCCACACAGCCACCATCTCAGCACATGTACTTACCACCTCTTGCCTCCTAATTGGTTTTAACTGCTTCCAGCCTCTCTCTTGCCTATTCCAACCTCCATGCGGTCACCAAATTGATGGGCCTATTTTTAGTTAACAGAGCAACTAGCAGCCTGACAGCCTTGCTCCATGTCTGACTGGGTCTGGATCCACGGTCTAACACCTTCGATGGTACCCTGTCACCTCTAGGATCAAACAGAAGCTCTTGAACGTGGAGCCAAACTCTCTATGGCCGGGCTTGGGCGTCCCGTCCAGTCTTACATTGGTCCCCTTCACAGGGACCTTCACAGGCGCTCTGATCCCACCAAACTAAGCTACCACATGCTCCCTGAACTCCACAACCACAACTGACCTCCATGCTGGGAGGGAGTGCACTTGACTCCCTCCCTCATCCTGCCCCAGCACCCTGATATCCCTACCCAGTCCAGCTCCCAGTCGTCTCCTTTAGTGGCAGCACCTTCCCAGGCCCTGAAGGCCACAGACACTCTCCCTCCTCAGTTGTTCCTGCACAGTACTTGCCATCCCTGCCCCTCCTTGAAGATGAGGTGTCCAAGGATGAGGGTTCTCCCCTTTTTGCATTTGGCTTCCCAGAACCTTGCACTCTAGAATTAAGTCAGACTGAATTCAAAGCCCCCCAACCAGCTGGTCACGCTCTCCTTTCCAGTGTGATCTCCCCACAGTGAGTCCCTGACAACTTTCATTCGGGGGGGAGGTCGCCCCGCACACAGCTGGCTAGAACACAGCTTCTCTCCATATATTTAGGCCCTAACCCTGCATGGAAGCACAGATCCTTCCAGAGAACAAGCACTCAATACATGCTTGGCCAGTGAAATGAATGAATGAATGAATGAGTGAGTGAGTGAGTGAGTGAGTACCCTGGCCAGCTTAGCCTGCTGTGCTCTCTTCCTCTTAGGGCAGGAGAGCTTTGGGCTTAGACTCAAAGAGGACGGCTTCAAATCCCAACTGTCATTCCTTCCTATGTGACCTGGAATAAGTCCCTCAACCCCCCTGTATCTCGGTTGCCATATCTGCAAAATGGGAATCAAATTTAGAGCTAGAAAAGCTTTTCAGAAATCATCTGGCCCAGCCCTTCATTTTACACAGGAGGAAATTGAGGCCCAGGGAAAGGGTCTTATACAGGTAAGAAGTAACAGAGTTGAACCCAGGGCCTCTGAATATAAAGCCAGTGCTTTTTCCTTCCCTGCACATCAATGGCTCTTAATGGACCTCTTCTAAGCACATCAATGCTACCTTCTGAATGCTTAACTAACAGACCAACTTGGAGATGGCTCGCCCAGTGGACGGCTCCTTCCCTCAGACCAAACTCTCTCCCATGATCACTCTTCTTTCCCCTACAGTGAATGGCCAAGTCTTTTGTTGGCGGCAGTGACCGCCTTGCTTTTTGGTGTGTGAATGGCCAGTACTAAGCACAGCACTTGGCACATATTCATTCATTCATTCATTCAGAGACCCCCTGACTCCATCTCTTGCTGTCTTATCTTGTCCCTTTCTTCTGCAATCCAACTCTAAGCTCCCATGGCAGGCTTCTTCTTTATATCCCACATATATCTCATTCAAACTTTGGAGCTGAAGCTCTTTGGGCACATCCGCTGAGCTCCATGGGCCCCTGTCTCCCTCTCGGTCATAAGAAGGATTTGGCCCAGCCCCTTCCTAACCTTGAGCCCACACGTGACCTTGGTAGGTTCCCTCCCCTTTCCAGATGACACTTTGTTCCTCTGTCAAATGAGTGGGTGAGACCAGCTGACCTCCCAGGACCCTTCTAGCTCTAACCCTCTAGGACTGGCGTCTTCCGGCCGTGGCTTTCTGTGGTTCTGCGATTAGTGTGCCGGACCTGAGCTGGGCCTCCAGGACGCAAGCTCAGAGAGAAGTTGGCTCTCACCCCACCAAGAGCACACGTCCCGATGAACGGCCAGGGTGCCACCCTCTCCCCGGCAGGTCCCACCCTCCACCGCACGCACTGAGGCCCACAGACCGTGCATCTTGTTGCTTTCCATGAAGGTCTCATCTTGCAGGCTGATGTAGTCTGATTCTGGGGACCCGTAGACTCCCACGTTCTCCTCCAGGTACCAAGACTGGTTCTCATCAAAGATCAGGAACAGAAGGGCAAAATCCCGGTCCACATCTCTCCGGCCCCCAGAGGCCTTCAGTGTCCCCTTCCGACAGATGACCAGAGGCCCTATCAGGCCACTGTACATATCCTGGAAATAAAAAAAAGACTAGGATGAGGGGATGGCCCTCGTCCCTCAGGTCTGGAGGGGAACAGGAAAACTTGGGATGAGTGGAAAACTCATAACATTACTATAACCTCTGCTTCTCACTCTGTAAGTTTGGGCAAGCACATTTCTTTCTAGGCCTCAGTTTCCTCCTCTGTAAAATGAGAAGGTTGGACTCTATGGCCTCTAAGAGCTTTAGAGCTAAGATACTTTGAGTGACCTTGGGCAAGCCACTTTTTCCTGGGTCTGTTTCTTTTTCTGTAAAGTGAGAGACTGCTGAGATGTAGGGCTAGGATTCCCTACATTAAGACAATGAAGGGGCCCTTCTAGTTCTGGGCCCTCTAGCCTGGTCTGCCAGGCACTGCTTTGGGGGGGCACACACTCTCACCCTTGTTGAAGACTGAGGCCAGGGCCTTTCCCAAATCAAAGGCAGAGCTGAGAAGGGAACCCAGGTCTCCTGAGATCTAGCCTTCAGTTTTTCAATGGAGAAGAAAACACGAGTTCCAAACATCCAGACTGCTCCGGCAGCCCAAGCCCTAAGCCCACGATGATGAGGACACATGCCCACTGCCCCGCCACTGCCCTCACTGGGATCCAGGCCAGACTTTACCTTGATGGGATCCACATCGGAATAATAGATCCAGGGAATGCAGGCCGAGTCGTTCGGGCCGGGGCCAGATCGTTCAGGGATGCTCCATTGGTACATGATCACCTCACCTGGAGATAATCAGGGAGAACTCACCGGCAAAGCCAGGCCGTCCCGGGCCAAGGCCCGGTCTCTGCCAAACACTCTCTGGTGAGCCACGCTCATTGCCACCACGTCCTTCCTTGTTCTAGCCACTTTGCCTCTCTCCAAACTTGCCTTTTTCTTCACACCCCGCCGTCACTGGGAAGCTCGCCCTGACTGCTCCAGCCCCTTCTCCCACCCTCGGTCCCCTAACAAGGCTTAGAAATCGTGCAAATATCAACTCCACAGTTAACATATAGCAAAGGAAGGACCAGACTCTGAGACCAACTCACTGTGCACTCTGCCATTCTAGGGGTGTGTGTATGTATGTGCTCATGAATATGTGTGCATCCATGTGGATGTGGATGTACGCACACCCGTGTGCACACACGTGAGCTTCTGTTTTTCAGACTGTCATTCAGTTTTGTCTTTGTTGCCAAAGTTGTAGCTCACATACAAATCAACATGCCGAAGGCCCAGGATTTCCCTCATGTTGGAACTCCCAGGGTAGGAAGTCCCTCCACGGGATAGAGAATGCACCTCAAGTCTTACAGATTTTTCCCAAAGCTCAAAAGGAAACTTAAAGTAACTTGCTCAGAGGTCATGGAAGCAGAAAGTGTTTTAGGCAGGATCCAAATTTGGAGCTGTCTTTCCTCCTCAGTTTTAATGACCCTGGCACTGGGTATCTTGCACATAAAGGGTATTTAGTGAACTCCCGCTGAATCGAGCTGCCCAGAGTAGTCCACTCGATCCAGAAACACGGATGGGATTATTGTAGAGACCCGAGGGAAAGGAAGTTCCTCTCCTGTCCTCAAGGCACTTACATCCTAATAGTGGAGACGGCATGTATGTGTGTATATATGTGTGTACATGTCCACATACAGATGTATACAGATGTGGTGTGTGCACCAGAGACAGATTCAGAGACAGACAGAGAGAGAAAGAGAGAGAGAGAGAGAGAGAGAGAGAGAGAGAGAGAGAGATGGAGAGAATGAAAGGGGATCTCCAAGGATGACACTAGTAGCTGGGGACATCGGGGATGACTGCCAAGCTGAGTCTTGAAAGAACTTAGGGACTCCAAGAGGACAGAGCAAGGAAGGAGGATATTGAAGACATACACAAAGACCCAGAGGCAGGGACTGGGGCACCATGTGGAAGAACCGGCAGGCAGGCCAGGGTGGCCGGATCACACTCAGAACATGCAGGTATAAAAAGGCTGCCAGTCTCGGATGGGACCAGGATGTGAGGGGCTAGAAACGCCAAAGAGAGCCTGGGGTGATGGGGACCCCTGAAGTTGGCCGAGCAGGGGGCATGCCACACAGCGCCCATTTCATTTGGGAACATGTCATGGCACATGGAGATCTCAGAGTTGGTCGGGCCTCCTGGTGGTATCGGGTCCAATGCAGACCTGAGAGAAAACTCTTCCCCCGTCCCCAAGAGCAGGACTGTTTTCTACTCAAAAACTTTCCAGAACAAGCAGTCTACGCGCTCCCACGGCAGTGGCCCGCCATACTTGGAGATAGTTTCAATTACTGAGAAGTTTTTTTTCTGAAATCCTCACTGGCTAAATCAGTCGCTGTTTACCTTCCTCCCTTCTGAATCCGAGCAGGGAAAATCAAATCCCTTTTCCCCACTGGAGATCCCCCAAGGGATTATGTCCTCCCGGTCTCAGACTTTAAATACCTTACCAATAACTGCTTTTTGAAGGAATTTGGAATGTTTATCCTAGCAACCAGTAATTGGATTTCAGATATTCAAAGTCGCAAGGAACATCTGAGGACATCGAATCCAGCTCCCTCATCTTATAGATGAGGAAATCAAGGCTCCAAGAGGTTATGTAACCTGCTGGATCTGAACAGAGATCCCTTGAATTCATCCACTATGCTTACTCCCCAGTCTAAGATGGCTGCCTAAGTAAACAAATGGGACTCTACACAGTTAAGCTACACAGCCCATGGTGGACACGGGACCGTGACCCTGACCTCATTCATGTCACGATCCAACCAACCTGAGATCCTTCAGTGAGGAACAAATTCCAAGGCCCAGTCCTTCCCGCTACCCCAGTCCCTGAAAACGTGATAAGGGGCCTAGGAAAGCCAGGGTCCCAAAGCAAGGGTGTCGCCCCACTCACCGGGCTCAGCAGGCTGCACTGAGCCTGCCCCCTGCTCCAGGACCCCATGGGCATGGACAGAGTAGGGGCGGCTGGCATTGTTCTTGAACACCACAGTCAGGATGTCCCCGATCTCTCCCCGGAGCAGTGGTCCTGGTCAGGGGGACAAGAAGAAAAGACTACATTAATAGATCCGAAAGGAAAACAGAATAAAGGAGCAGCCTGATGGGATTCCTAAAATGGGCACAAGCTCCGACAGCTGCTAGGCCTTGTAGGAATGGTGCAGGGAGCACCCTTATTCTCCGGCTCTAAATTCAAGGGCATAAAGAGTGGAAGGCAGGGGTCGGCAAACTACAGCCTAGCCCAGTGGTTCTCAAACTTTGGTTTTCAGTATCTTTATCCTATTAAAAATGATTGAGGATCTCTCCAAAGCATTTTTGTTTATCTAGGTTATATTTATAGACATTTACCAGATGGGAAATAAAAACTATTTTGGAATTTGTAGACCCTCTAAAAGGGTTTCAGAGACCCCCAGGATTCTCTAAACTGTACTTTGAGAACCACTGGCCCTAGCCTATGGGCCAAATCCTTCTGGCCAAAGAGCTCTGAATGCTTTTTTTTTACATTTTTAAATACAACAAAACTTTATTTAAAAGCAAAAAAACAAACATACAAAACCTGGGCCACACAGAAACGGCCAAGGAAGCTTGGGCTAGACTTTTGTCCCTACGTTTGGCAGGAGGGTAGCAGGCAGGGGGCAAGAAGAGCAAAGACATTTGGCCCATGGGCCAACTGCTCGACCCGCTGCTCGATTTCCTTTGGCTTCCGTCACCCAATCCTTACTGTACTCTCTAACACGACTGCGGAGCTAAGGCCTGTCTCTGAAGGGGGAGGAAACACGAAGACAAAAGGTCACATCTTAAAAAATCAGAGCAAATAACCTTTCACAACTGTATCAGGTGAGAGTTTCCACATAAACAAGAGAGAAATGAGATGAGAAGTATCCTCAACGAGCACGGCACACAATAGAGCTTGAATGGATATTAAACATTTGCCGGGCCCTGAGTTAAGTTCAGGAAAGCTAGGAAAAGGCTAATGAGCTGGAGGCTCAGTGGAGAGAGAAAGCTCTGGGTCTAGAGGCAGGAAAACTCTAGTTCAGCTCCAACCCCAGAAACTTCTAGGCTGTGAGATCCTAGAGAAGTCACTCTGCTTCTGTTTGCCTCGGTTTCCTCCTCTGTAAAATGGGGTCAGTAACACTTGTTTGGAGGATCAAATGAGATAATATTGATTAAAAAATGTTCAGTACAGTACCTGGCATATGGTAGGTGCTTAATAAATGTTAGCTGTCATTATAATTCTGTAGTGAATAGTTACTAAATGTTCATTAAAATTATTAGGCAACTACATGATTCACTAAATAGAAGGCTGGGTTGGAGTCAGGAAGGCCCGAGGTCAAATCTAGCCTCAGATACTTGTGAGCCATTTGCTCTTCAGCAAGTTGTTTAACCTCTCTGTCTCAATGTTGTCAACTGCTAAATGGGTATAATAACAGTCAGTTCCCCAGGTTGTCATGAGGATTAAATGAGATAATATTTGTAAATATTTGTAAAAATTTGTTTAAAAAAAAAAAGCTTAGCACAGTGCCTGGCACACAGTAGGTGCTTAATAAATGCTCATTGTCATAATTGCATAGTAGATGTCTACTCAACTTTCATTGAAGTAATTAGGCAGGCAAGCAGCTCAGTGACTAGAGACCTGGGCCTGGAGTCAAAAAGCTCTGTGTTCAAAACTGGACTCGACCTTTTCCCCTCCTTTCCCTCATGTAAAATAGTAGCTAATTCCTACAGTGATGCTAAGGAGCAGATGAGACATCTATACAAAGTACTTAGCGCAGGGCCTGGCACCCAGTAGGTGCTTAATAAATATTTGCCATTGTTATTAGAAAGAAGCCGAGCTCTGAATAATCAGTGGGTGCGAGCCGGCTCCCTCCTCCCGGGGAGGCCGGGGGCCGCACAGCCGACGGTCCGGGGGATCGTTTTTCTTTCTCACAAGCTTGAGTTTGTTTTAGAGCAGGGGGCGGGGAGAGGCAGTCGCAGAAATGACTGGTGTGCTATTGAGAGGCTTTGGTGAAACATGTTTTCGAAAATAATAGTAAGCAGTAGCATCTGTGCCAAATGAGAAGGCGGGAGCGGCAGCCGAGAGACGCTCCAACTCCAGAGCCTTGTCAGAGGGAGAGAGAAAGGGAGCAAGAAAGGCCTATGAAGCACCTACTATGTGCCAAAGTGCTTGACGAATATTAGCTAGTTTGACCCTCACAACTCAAGGAGGTAAGACGGTCCCAATTTTAGAAATGAGGAAACTGAGGCAGACACAAGTTAAGTCACCCAGATGGTCTGAGGCTGGATTTGAATTCATGTCTTCCTGACTCTAAGGCCGGCACGCTATTTGATGAGCCATCTAGCCGAGTAAGGTGCTCCAACTGCCTTTGAACAGATCTCGGACACCCTTTCCTCTTAACTAGGTTGCAAGGGCTGCTGCTCTAGACCCCATCTGGCTTTAGATCAAGTCAATTGGGCCTTGATCTGGTTTTGTCCTTTTTTTCTCCCCCCCCCACCCCCCAGCAAGTTCCCAGCTCCAGATCAGGGTAACATGTTCTAGGGACAGTAGATGAGAGAGAAGAAAATGGAGAAATTGGAGACAAAGTTAGCACACTTACCCAGAATTCCCAAGTGCTCTTCTGAACCTGTCCTTGGTCGGGGTGTGCTGAAGGTACCATCAGTATACTCCCTGTACACAACTTTCTTATACCGGGAACCCAGGAATCCATCTTCATTGGTCAGAAAGACATGACCGTAGCTGGAAAATCCAGAGGGCATGATCAGCACCTGGCCTCTTGGCCAGGCAGCCAACTGCCCTGATCCTGTCAGTATCCCTTGCCACTTGCCCATCTCAACTGCCCCCCCCATGCCCAGATGTGCCCAAGAACATTGGTCTGGATGCCGGGACAGTTGACTCTACCATGTATGACTTTGATCAGATTACCTCTGCTCTCTAAACCTCAGTGTCCTCAACTGGAAAATGGGGATAACACCGTATCCACCTAAAGGAGGAAATCAAACTAACAGATCTTTGGCAGTTCCAAAACCTGCGATTGTAGGACCTAATTCCTGATTCTGACCACAGCCGCCTCCCTGTGTGTTTCTCCTGGCCCAGGCTGAGCCCCCAGCAAGAACAAGAAGCAATCTGGCAGACAGCTCTCCAGGAGAACAGAGAACCTGGGTTTCAGCATGGCCGGGGACAGAGGGGATAGCTCTGTCCCCTACCCAGAATGCTTCTGGCTGTGTCTGGCGCTTGGTATAGATGCCCAAGGCCTGACCCGTTGGGAATCCTCAGGAAACCCCTCTCTACTTCCCACAGAGCAGGGAGAATAGGAATCTCCTTAGAAATCACAAGGATGGCTCCATCAAAATGACAAAGAGGATGGAAGGACATCCCCAGGAGGAAAAAGGGCCAAAGAAGGGCCACAGGCTCCATGGGACTGATTAACTGCTGGCAGGCTCTTTCCGAAGAGGAGGTCCTCCAAGGAGTGGGGCTAGGCCGGTGAGGAGAAGCCGAGGGGCGAGAGAACCACCTCAAAGAGCCAGAAGGAGGTCAAGCAGTGAACAGTCAGTGGCTCCCCGCTAAGGAAGACAAGCCGTCTATCTGTTGACCTGCTTTTCATGTCGGATGGGCCTGCCGTCACCTAGAGACGTGTATCTAGGACATGGTGCTGAGCCACTCAAGACTCATCAAGCCTTGCTGGCACATTGCCCTGGCTACTCAAGAAAGTGGAACCACTGGAAAGAGCCGGCAGACTTTTGCCGAAGTCCTTGGCAAGAGACCCAGGGCACAGATGGCACGCTCCTTATTACTGTCGAGAGGTTGAAGTCAAGACAATTCTGAGCAGAAAAGGAAACTTGGGAACCGAATGGCCAGTTAAGATGTCAACTCTGAGCGGGATTGCTATTTCTGGATGAAGGAACGATGGGCTTTTGGCCAATAATAGGAGGCACCTGACTACACACGCTTATATACACATGTGTTTACACACATGTATACATGTGTATGTGTGAGTAGACATGTATTTCTGTATAAATGTGTACATATATATTTGTCCAGAGCACCTGAACCCATTTGGGAAGGCTTCAGACTGAAAACAGAGGAAGAAGTAAAATACACACATGTGACAAATTAATTGCCCTAGAGTGGAGCAACTACACTCCAACATAGGCAAAATGGCCCTAGAGAGGCCCAGTCATCGCCAGGAGACAACACTTAACGAAGAGATGGAATAAGGGAAGCCCAAGCCACAGGTTCAGACGGTTATCCTCACACACTGTGGCCGGATGACAGGGGAACAAGAGGCCCTAAGACAGGGTGCTGTATGTTGACATGTAGATTTGTAAAGATTCTGAAAGACGGAAGGATAGAAAGTCTCCCCGTGGTCTAAAATTCAGCAGAATTCAGTCCAGGAGGGCCGGGAGGCTTGCAGGAATGAGGTTCTGAAGATGTAGCTAGGGATCGTTCCAATGAAACAAACACAAAAGGGAAGCTGAGGAAAGATAACATGTAGGCTCAGAACTCGGTCCCCAGCCTAGATTTTTTCCAAGAAAAAGAAATGAAGGCAATTAACCAGCTGAATGCAAAATCATGGCCCAGGCCCATCCAAAGGCTGAGCATGGAGGCCCAGCACACAGAGTTGGGGCCCAAGAGTTCAGAAGGGAGAAGGAAATGGGGAGAAAAGAGAAAAAGCACAATGGCTCGATGCGGGATCCTAGGCCTTCAGAGGCCACACAGTAGTAGTCATTCATTTGACAAAAGAGGAAACTGAGGTCCAGAGAGGGGAAGGATTGACCCCAGCTCACACACAGGGACAAGGAAAGGGAAGTGACTTGCCCAGAATGTGGCAGGATTTGAATCTGAGCCTGTGACTGCAAGTCCAGAGCTCAATCTACTGTAGCACAATGTGTCTCCTATTTTTTTTCCTGCCAAGGAAACTTATCTCCAAGCAAAATGGTCAGCAGGGAGGTGAAACCTTCACTAAGAGAAGAGGTATTAAAAAGCCACCCAACCGCCCTGGATACAGTTGAGCCGCCAGCCCCACAACTGCCTATCACGGAGATCCAAGTGCAGCTGCTGAAGAGGTCATCAGTTAGTTAGTCTGCCGCGGCAGGCACCGAAGGGGCACAGGAGTGGCGGATGGCAGATGGGCCGGCTTTCCAAAAGGAAAGACGCGGGAGTTCCCAAAGGGAGCCACTGAACTCGGCTCTGCTTTCTGACAGAATTCTAAGATGTATTATTAAAGGGCCGCGACTTGGGCAGTTTCAGAGGGAAATGTTAACAGCAAGAGCCGACACTACATGGTCTCATGCTGGATTCGCCTCATTTCCTTTCTGAGAGGGTCAGAAGCCCGGGAGAGCAGGGAAATCCCATAGACACTGCGTGCTTAGACTTTAGTGAAGCATCTGACGGAGTCATTCATGCTGCCCTCGGGGATGAGCCGCGGAGACGTGGGCCGAGTGACGTGGCAGACTTAGGCAGGGATGCTACCCCGCTCTGCCACTGGGAGAGTCTCTTCTCCTCCTGGGACCTCAGTTTCCTCTTCTGGGAAACGAAGAGCTAGACCATACTCCCTGGAGGCCCTTCCTACCCCAGCTCTACGATCAGACGTGAAGGGGAGTCATTAACAAGTTGATGTCAACCTGAAAGAGGGGTGACTCCGGCTTTTGTCTTTGAGGGGGAGGAGGAGGGGAGATGCATACAGACACACATACACTCACACAAGGAAATGAAGAAAATGAAAAAAAGATACCAATTGATTTTGGAAATGAAAAGATTGAATACTCTGCTTTTTTTCAATTCAGTTCAAAAAATCATGTAACAGGCGCTGTGCTATACAAAAGCAAAAACAGAGTCCCTGCCTCAAGGGGTTTCCAGCACCAGTCAGATTGTGGTCCCGGGATCACTTTCCAGTTGTGTGATCCTGGCCAAGTCATTAGTTTTCAGCTTCAGTGTCCCTTTTGTAAAATGGGGATAATAAGAGCCCCTGCCTTAAGGGGGTTGTGACAATCAAATGAGATGAGCCCTAAAGCGCTAGAAAACTGTCAGTTGTTTGTTGTTGCCATTGGCATTCTTATTCCACTGAGGGAAAATGACTTGTACCCAAGTGAGCGTGAGATCGGAGGGGAGGAGGGGATGACATTTGCAAAGGGTTTAGGGATACCGGAGGTGAGAGGTCACGTAAATAGCTGTAAGGATCAAGAAAGGTGGCACTGAAGTGGGGGCCCCTGCACTTGATGAAAGAGAATGCCACTGAAAGGTAGAGAAGAGAAGGAAGGGTCTTCTGATGTGAGACGTGGCCTTGGTGGATTCCCGGAGGGAACAAGGGAAGCATTATTCTCCTTTTAGAGGAGCTGCAGCTCTCTGAGACTCGTTTAATTCGGTCAAGAGAGGTCAAGAGACAGGCAATTACTTGGCCAAGAGCACACAGCAATTCAGTGGTCAAACCACGACTTGAATTTCTGCCTCCAAATCAATGAACAAATTCAAGCCCTCACCCTGTGCCGGCTGCAGGAAGCGCACAAGAACTCGGCCCCTGACTGCCCTCAAGGGGCTGACATCCTGGGGGAAAGGGCTATATGAACATGGGGAAGTAAATGCAGGATAATCGGAGGAAGGAAAGGGCACTAACTCTTCACATTGGCACCGGCACTGAGTCCTGATTCCAGAGTTAGGAAGAGAGAGAATATTCCAAACACACAGAGAAGACAGGAAGGCCTTGCCTAGAACCAAGAGTCTGTGGAGGCCAGTTACATAACCAAAGCTGGAAAGGTCAGCTAACGGTAAGACCAAGGAGTTCAGAGATCCTCCAAGAGGCACTGGGGAGCTGCAGAAGGATATGGAGGAGAGGAGTGACATGGGCAAATGTGGGGCCTTTCTTTGGCAGCTGAGTGGAAGCTGGAGAGAAAGGGGAGAGACTGGCAGGCAGAGCACTTAGTAGGCTGTTTGGGCAGTCCGAGGCAGGCCGATGTCCTCCTACGCTAGGGCAGTGGCTTAATTAGTACTAAGTGGAGCTATGGGGACAGACACTGAGAACACTGGAAAGAGAGATCTGATAGGGCTTGGACCGATTGGATCTGAGGAAGAAGAGTCAAGTGCCCTTCGGACTCCAAGCTGGAGCGCCTCCAACAAAAACGGGTGAGTCTGGAGAAAGGGCAAGGCACTGACCAGTGCTAGGTCAGAGATTACGACAGATGCTGTGAGGAAGGGAGTCCACTGTCATGGGATCATACATTTAGAGCTGCAGGGAACCTCATAGAACCCAGAGAACCTACCATGTTAGGAATAGGGAAACTGAGGCCAGAGCGGTTGCCCAAGCTCCCCCAGGGAATAAACACCGGAGGTGAGGTTTGAACCCAGGTCTTTCTGACTCCAAACTGAATGCTCTATGGTACACTGCCCAGAGAGAGCCGGGCTCCACACCTGGACGCAGAGATGCTTGTTAACTAACTCCATGCAGAGCCAGCAGGCCCCCGTGTGAGAGCAGGAGAAGATAAGGCCACCAGGGCAGGGCCCTGGGGATCTCCGCGCCAAAGCGCTGGAAGATTAAGAATGACTCAGTCCCGGAGCCACCAGACAGGTGGGAGAACCAGGAATAATGATGTCCCACAAATCAATGCCCGTGGGTGGCTGGCAGCGCCAAGAGCTATGGGCTCGGGGGAGGCAGACGCAGAAAAGGCCATCGGGTTTCCACTGGGGGCGATCGCCGGCCAGCGGTGCTGAGCGCTCCCCCAGAGGCCAGGGCACAAGCCAAACTGCTGAGGGGGCGGGGTGGGGGCCTGGTAGAGAGCGTGGGCAACAAGAGCAGACGGAGGCTTCTGTAAGTCTGGCGGGGAAGGGAGCAGGGGGGCGTGGGCAGCTCTGTAAATGGTGGGAGGGGGCCGGGTGGGGGAAAGACCCCACATGAGTGAGAGGAAGAGGCGACGGTCGGCAGAACAACTGCCCGGGAGCCAAGGATCCCAGTAGGGACCGAGCATCAGGGGGCACTCCCGGTATGGGCGAGCCAGGAAGGTGGCCTTTAAAGAGAGGGTGGGTTTGATCTCAGGACAACTGGGTGGCACAGCAGTGGATAGAGTGCCGGGCCTGGAGTCAGGAACACCTGATTCAAATCCAGTCTACCTGTGAGACCCTGGACAAGTCCCATCTGCTCAGTTTCTTCACAACTGGCAAATGAGAAAGTTGGACAAGAGGACCTTTCAGATCCTTTCCAGCTGAAGAGCTTACAGGTGACCTTGCCAAGTCATTTCTCCCCTCGGGCCTTGCTTTCCCCATCTATAAAATGAGGGATTTGGCCCAAATTGCCTCTAAGGTCGCACACCCCCTCCTCGTCTCCAGAACTCAGATCCCATGTGTGGCGCTGAGCAAGCCCGTTGCTCTCTTTGGGTCATCCTCTCCTTTTCTCTATTTCTTAGCATCCCCTTGGTTTCTTTAAGACCAAGCCTGGGTGCCCCCACCCCCACGCTCTCCCTTCTCACCTTTCCCATGGGGCTTTGCTTGGCCCTTTCCCTTGGATCACAGCTTGGTACCTTCCGCCTACATCTCCTGCCCCTAATGAGTGTCTGAGGCTCAGTTTGAACTCGAGTCCTTGTGACTCTCGGCCCGGCACTCTGGGCACTGTGGCACCCCCCAGCCGCCCCCCTTGAGGGTGGACAGGAGACCTTTACAACCCCAATTCCGATACCGTGGCCCGAGCCTGGGCTTTGTGGATGCCCGGGTCCTTCCCAATGTTCGCTCCCTCCCTCCCTCCCTCCCAGCAGCCGTCCTCACCTCTCCTCCTCTGAGTTGTTGTGCCAGTTGCTCTCCCAGTTCCGGTCTGGGCAGTAGTCCCACTCCACCTCCTCGGCCATGACATAATAGGTGCGCACCGTGTGGTAATGGGGCCGGGCGCCGGACCCGCGGCCCTGGCACTTGGAGACGTTGTAAGACGCCCTCATTCCCGCCTGGAGGTGGCTACCTTCTTGGCAGTAGATCTCAAAGCTCCCTGGGGAGAGGAGAAACACAGAGGAGGGGGGAGATTGGCTTCAGGTTCCCGGGAAATCACACCCACTTCTCTCAGGTGGCCATGCCAGAGAGGATCCTGGGTGGAGACCTCTGGGAAACAAGATGATAAGGAGCCCAAGGCTGGCAAAATGCTTCCTTTGCAACATCCCCATGAGGTAAGGAAAACAAGCGCTGACCGACTCCATTTTGCAGCTGAGGGAACTGAGGCCCCAGAAGAGCCTCTCCAGGCACAGAGAACATCGCCCACATAAAAGATGACCAAGTCAGCTCAAGCCTACTAGTGCAGATCTCAATGAGGGGAACAGAGTTTGTGTGCATCAGAGGAGGGGAGAGTGAGAGAAACGGGGACACACAGAGAGACACAGAGACAAAGAGAGCTAGACAGAGACACAGACAGGAGGGAGAGAGATAGACAGAGACAGAGTGCTAGAGAGAGAGACAGGCAGAAGGGAGAGATAAAGAAAGACAGGAAAAGAGACAGAGACAGAGAGAGCGAGACAAAGAGCTAGAGAGAGACAGAGAGAGGAGGGAGAGAGATAAAGAAACAGAGAAAGAGAGAGACAAAAAGAAAAAGAAAGAGGGAGAGACAGAGAGAGAAGGAGCTGGGCAGGAAGAGAGGAGGGAATAGGAAAGGTTCCCCATGGACTAGGCTCCATCCACCATGTTTGGGGTGGGGAGCGGGAGGAGTACTTCGGAGGCTGTGACGGGGGCTCAGTTTGGAGCCGTGGCCTTTGGCCCATGGCGGCGGCCCAGCAGCAGGGCCATGCCCTCTACCAGCCCCGTAGGGCCCCCCAGCTCTGGCCCAAAGAGCCCATTTTGCTGCCTGTCAGTGCCGGGGCCAAGGCCGGGCCGGACGGCTGCGGGCACCACGGTACCAGCTCAGACCCGGTGGCCCATGGAACTCTACCACTTGAGGACTGACATGACTGACTCAAATGTTCCCTGAAAAAGGTTCAAGAGCAGAGGCCACAGGTCATTCATTTTCTTGTATTCCTGGCTCCTGAGCTCAAGAATCTACTATGGCTCCCTACTACCTGTGCAGTGATATCATAGGAGAAGATGAGACTACTGGCCTCTGATTCGGCCTCCACTTCTTTGTCCCTGTGTGACTTTGGGCAAGTCACTTCCCAAGAAGAGCTGTCACATCTCTGCTCATTTGCTCATGTGCCCTGATGTGCCAGAGTCCAGGGACCCTTGCAGCTCCACTAAGTCAGGTGGGACCCCAACATGCCCCTATGCCCAGCCTGTCGGCTTCCCTGTCTGCAATATTGGAGTCATCCCCATGTCTAGCATTTACATTCTTTTTTCCAGACTTATTGTGTGAGGCCTCTTGTGCCCTAAATTAGCAGCAGCCTCCTCACTGGTCTCCCTGCTTCAAGTCTCTCCTCATCCCAAGCCATCCTCCACAAGCTACTCGATTTTCCAAAAACAGCTGATGATGTCCCACCTTGCCAAGGACCTTCAATAGCTCCCTATCACCTTAGAGATGACACCTTTTTTGCAAGCCAGTCCCAAGCTAGCTTAGAAAGCCCTCTCCACACTCTCCTGGCTGTTGTGTTCTCGCACACGCCTCCGTTGCTGTCTCTCACGCCTCTCAGCATCTCCCAACCCATCCTTGGCGCCGACACGTGATCTCCCAGGGGGCAGCTGCTTGACAGCGGGGATGACTAGACTCGTCACTTGGTGACTCATCGGCGCCAAGCACGGGCATCAAGCCCGTGAGCAAACAGGGGGCCGGGGAGGCTTTGTTCTCAGGGCCCGCCGACGCTGACGCCCCACTGCCTCGGGCCTGGGGCTCTGTTTTGGGGTCCCTGCTACCTGTGACATCCTGTGCTTTGGGGCCCCTGCTAGGCCTCTGTTCTGAGTTTTGGGGCATCTGAAAACCTTGAAGTCCCATGTTTGGGAGTATCTGATAACCGTGCTGTCCTTTGTTTTGGGTTCCCTGCTACCTGTGACATTCTATGTTTTGGGGTCCCTGCTACACCCAAATTTCTGAGTTTTGGGGTGTCTGACAACACTGATGTCCTGTCTTTTGGGGTCCCCCAAAGCCTTCATATTCTATTTTAAGGTCCCTACTAGCCTGGTTTTGGGGTCCCTGCAGGCTGTGAAATTCTGTTTTAGGGTCCCTTCCAGACTTGATGTTCTGAATTTGGGGAGCCTATAATTTCGATGTCCTGTTTTTGGGGTGACCCTGCTCAGTTTTATGTTTTGGGTTTCCCGGGAGGCCTGGAGCTGTCTTTAGTGGTCCCTGCAATCTGTGACATTCTGTGTTTTAAGGGGCCTGCTTGAAGTTGTGTTCTGAGTTTGGGGTGCCTACACATTTAATGTCCTGTTTTTGGGGTGTCTCCCTAGGCCTGGTGTTACGTTTTGTGGTCCCTATGAAGCCTGGAGCTGTGTTTTGGGGTCCTGGCTGCCTGTGAAGATCTTCTTTTTGGGGTCCTTGCTAGACCTGATGTTCTGAGTTTTGAGGTATCTGACAACACTGATGTCCTGTGTTTTGGAGTCCCTACTAGCCTGGTTTTGGGGTCCCTGATGGCTGTGAAATTCTTTGTTTTAGGATCCCTGTAAGACCTGATGTTCTGAGTTTTGGGGTGTACAAATTGGTGATGTCTTATTTTGGGGGTGTCCCTCTTGGGCCTGACATGGGCGTCAGGCTCCCTGTGAGGCCTGGAGCTGTGTTTTGGAGTCCCTACTAGCCATGAAATTCTGTATTTTAAGGGGCCTGCTTGAACTTGTGTTCTGAGTTTGGAGTGCCTACAATTTTGCTGTCCTGTTTTGGGGTATCTCCGCTAGGCCTGGTGTTCTGTTTTGGGGTCCCTATGAAGCCTGGAGCTGTGTTTTGGGGTCCCGGCTAGCTGTGAAGTTCTTTGTTTTAGGGTCCCTCCTAGACATGATGTTGTGAGTTTTGGGGTGTCTGACAACACGGAGATTCTCTTAACCAATACAGAAATCTCCTCCCAGTATCCCAAGGGAAGGTCAGGGGGCTTGGAGTAAAGCTTTCACTCTGGGTTTGCCGCTCATCTCATTATTTTCCCCCACAAAGTTCTCTGTGCTGGTGGGTCTCATTTTTTTGATCTCAAGACCCTTTTGAGAGTCTTTAAATTGGGGAGACCCCTTCCCCAAAGAGTTTTTGATTATGTAGGTTATGTCTCTTCACATTTCCTCTACTTATATAGTTATTCTATATTTCTATATAATGTACAAATATAAATTTCTTACATATTTGTATAATTATAAATATCTATTTATTGCCGATTTTCTATAACATAAATAGATTTTATATGTAATAGATAAAGATGTATTTATTACATCTTTATATATTATGTATAAATAGCTAGTACCTATTTTATATCAGTATTTATATGTACTTATAATATGTATGTATTTTGTGTATGTAATATTTATTACATGTTTAGATATAATGTATAAATATCTATTTATTATATATATTTATATAATTATTTATTATGTTTTATATATGCATTATACATTTATTTATGTTTTATATGTATATATTTATTTAATATGTTTTATATAATATATATATATTTTTATTTATTATATTTATTATGTTTTATATAATATATATTTATTCATTGTATTTTATTCAATATATAAATTGATTATATTTTTATAATATATGTTTACTCTCTATTTTATATATGTGTAAATATATACTATTCATTATACATTTATACATAATGTATAAATATCTATTACCTATTTTTACATAATTTAGAAACAATATTTACATATACTACATAAATATCTATTTATTACACATCTCTATATAAATATGTATTTAATATAATATGTAAATATATTTATATATATTCATATCATGTGTAAATATATTTGTTGCTTATTTTATAGAAAATTTATTATATTTTGTGTAATATGTAAATATATTCATCATACATTTTATATAGAATGGATAGCTAGAATAGTTGTTATATATTTTCATATATGTTTAAATTTCTATTTCAATGGCCGGTTTTGATCTTGTTCCAGAATCCTCAGGGCCGGCCCAGAACATATTCTGAGGACCCGTGCTGTATGCTCTAAGCAAAATGGATTATTGTCCGCTCCCAAGCCTCCATGCTTTTGTGGGGGACGTCTCTGGGTGCAGACGAACCCCCCATTTCCTGTCCTTACTCACATGCCCAGCCAGTCCTGAGCCTACCCCCCAACTATCACCAGTACTGGTAGCCAGGTTTGCTCATTAGGAAGCAGAATGGCAGGATGGTCTGGGACCGGGCGCTCCCCAGTGCCTGTAAGTGGGCCGTAAGGCCCACAAGAGCTGGAGGCACCACGCCCCCCCTTACCGTGACTGGGCGCCTGGGTCCCCCCGTAAGTCACAGGGGCCTGGTTGCCTGAGATGGGGCTGCGTGGGTGGGTCCCTGGCTGCCCTCTCCCTGTCTCTCCCCAGTCTCCTGCGGGTGATCTCATCCACTCTCATGGATTCAATTAGCATCTCCATGTACGGGGATGTTTCTCACATTTACTAATTCCTCCCCAAGCTCCCGACTGACCCGCGGGCCCCTGTCTCCAGCTGCCTGTTAGACGTCTCTGGCTGGATGTCCCATGGAAATTGGAAATTCAACATGTCCAAAACATCTCATCACTCCCCCCCCCCCCCCCCTCTTCTCCGGTTGTCCTGGCCTCCCTCTCTCCCTGTCACTCCCACATCCAAGTTGTTGTCAAGGCCTGTCAATATGCCCTTTTCAACTTGTCTCACATATGTTCCAGGGTGCAGGCCCTCACCCCTGGACTGTGAGCTTGCATCTGACCCGTCACCCCCTACTCGACGAACCCCGGGGGCCTCCAAAGCAAAGAGAAGGTCTGCTCTGTGTCCCTAACACTCCATATACCCATTTCTTAGACCCTACGTCATCATGTCCTCCCCTAGGCCCTCCGATGCAGGGAAGGGACAGACCTCTCTGCTACCCCCCCTAAAGCCCCCCATCTCCAGCTCCAGGTACCATCCTTCACTGCGCCCCCTGCCTGGAAGGCCCTTCCTTCTCATCTTTGATTCCTGCCTTCCCTGGCTTCCTTCAGGTCTCAGTTAAAATCCCATCTGTAAGGAAGCTGAGGATGGGGAGGGCTTAGAAGGGAATAAGAAAGATGATCCCATTTGAGACTCACATCTCTAGGAGGTTAGTTACATGCTATTTCAATCCCCATTTTCCGGTTAAGTGACTTGCTCAGGGTCACTTAGCTATTAAGAACCTGGGTTGGACTAAAAGGCAAGGCTTCCTACAGACTCCAGGTCTAGCTGCCCTGAACTTGCTCAATCTCCCATAATACTAGGGTCTCTCCTCTGTTGATTGCGGCCTAGCAGTCCTGCAAGATCCAGTTCACTCCCAGTTGTGTGCATGTTGTTTGGCCCATTAGACTAGAAGCTCCCCGGGGGGGGGGGGGGGAACTAGTTTTTACCCTGCTTTCCATGGTCGTGCCTGCCACATAGTAGGTGCTTAATCAGTGTGTCCTGGGAAGACGGCCCCCCTAAGCCCGGAGGGACCGGGAGGAGAGGGAGCTTGCGGGCTGCCAGTGAAGTCAAGGTCAGGAAGGGTGCAGAGGTTCGGGTTGTGAGGGGGCGGTGCGACAGGGCCACCTCTCGCCGTTTCCGGGACCTCCCAGCGAGCCAAAGGCCTTACCTGGAGTGTCTACGTGCATGAGGGCTGTGGCGAAAGTGTGAGGGAAGAGGGAAGCTCCGGCCTTCCTCATGCCCAGCATCTGGATGGTGTGCCCCTCGAACATGGCTCCGTGCATGTCCGTCTCGGTGCCCAGGGTGAGGAGGTGCCAGGCCACCGTGTCCCCCTGGCACATCCTTAACCCAGGCAGGTTTGAGAAGGCAAAGCCATTGATGGCTGAAAAAGAGGAAAAAATACAGAGTGAGGGTTAACAGTGGTGGTGGGCCCAATCACAACACATCTTACGGCCCGGCCACCACCTCTGAAGGAGGTTATGGCTGCAATGACCACTGGCAACACAGGTTTGGAGTGAATGAACTTCTATAGACTTAGAATGCTAACTGACATTTAGTAAGTACCTACTATATGCTGGGCAACTCTCCTGTACACTTATCACCAATAACCCATCTGATCCTCATTGGGGTTACGTAAAATACTATGGTACCCATTTTACACCTGACAACACTGAGGCAAAGAGAAGTTCAGGGACTTCTCAGAGGCATCTCCAGTCATTTTAGACCTGGAACCTTCTTTCGGCCAGGTTTAATTCCACAGGCTCTTGCCTTGCCCGCTGCCTGATCCAGCAGATGTCCTTTGCAGAGAATTCTCCCACACTGAGCACTAACGTTTCGGGGACCCCTAGGGCGTGCTGGGCACTGTGCTGTACCTCTCCGAGCAACATCAGTGTATTTCATGCTCGTGACATTTGTAAAACTGAGATGCTGCTCTATTATCCCATTTTATACTCAGAACAGAAAGGCAAAGAGTAGTTATAAGTGACTTATCCAAAGGCATACGTGCAACAAGTATCGGAGGCCTGTTTTGAATGCGGGTCTCATCACATCCTCCCTCTAGTCACTCGGCTACCAAAGACCATAATAAATTAAATGGACCTCAAACAGACTTCTCCTATGTGACCATACTGACAACAAGCCCCCATTAAGCACCTACTAAGTGTCAGGCTCAGTGCTTTCTTGTTTTTCAGGCCACAGCAGGAAGCCAGCCCCCAGGACCACCAATGGTACGGTGGAGTTTCCAGTGTCTGGGGAAACTGGATGATCCCATCCATGGGAGGGATGGGATCTGGAGAAGATGGGGGCCGACAAAGCTGGCCACCCGATCCTGGAATCAACAAGGTAGGGGGGCTATTCACAGGGGGCAAAGGGCCTTAAGCAGGATCTTCACAACAATCTTAGGCCTTCCCTTCAGCATTGGAATTGACCCTTCCACTTGAAAGAATGAAGGAAAACAGGGCCAAAGTGATCGATCCAGGGCTGCTAAGCTAGACCATGAAGGAAGGCGACTGGGAACTGAGGACTCCTCTGTTCTACCCTTAGTCCTGGACACACTTAGTATGTGCACTTCCTGATGTATTCAAAAGGGAGGAACAGAAAATGCTCTTTTATAATTATGCTGAAAACTAGCTTTGATTGTGCCCCTACTGTGTGCCATGTGCTAAAATTTTAGTGAGATTATGATATTAGATGTATTCCTGATGTATTTAATAGAAAGGGACAGAAAATGCTCCCTTATAATTACACTTAAAACTACCTTAGATTGTGCCCCTACTGTGTGCTAGAATTTTTAGTGAGATTATTATATCACATGTATTCAGCTCGTTTATAATTATGCTGAAAACTAGCATTGATTGTGCCCCTACTGTGTGCTAGAATTGTTAGCGAGATTATGATATTAGATGTATTCAGCTCCTTTATAATTATGCTGAAAAGTAGCATTGATTATGCCCCTACTGTGTGCTAGAATTGTTAGTGAGATTATGCTATTAGGTGCTCAGAACATTACGGGGACTTACATGCAACACTATAATACCAAGTTACCACCTGAGGACACCGAGATAAAGAGCAGTTGAAGGAATTCCCAAAGGACATAAACTCAAACCTTCCTTATTGCAGGCTTAGTTCTATATATACCAAGCTTACAAGTTCTCTATAAAAATAAAAGTAATTTTCATAGACAAAAGGGTCTTTTTTAATTGTCCTTTTGGATTACAACAAAACTAAAAGCTGTTATACTTCTGACTCTCACCATAATCTAACCATAACCAGTGCCTCTGTAAGCAATGCTGTTGTATTTCATGCCCATGAAATTCTGCACAGTCCTATGAAACACTGCTATACCCATTGTACACCTGAGAATACTGAGGCAGAGTACGGTTGAGAGCCATATCTATGATCTCTAAGTTCAAAAATGAATCAGGCCCATTGTGCTCACTAACATGGAAAATGTCCTTTTCAGGGAATTTTCATGTATGAATATGCAGAAAACTCCCATTTAGCACACTCTATGTCCCATACTCCTTTTAGGAATATCAGTGCACCTTCTGCTCTTGCTATTCTCAGGAGTTACAAAAAGTACTATTAGGCCCATTTTATACCTGAGAATACTGAGGCAGAGAATAGATGAGAGCCATTTCTATGGTCTCTAAGTTCAAAAATGAATCAGCCCCATTGGGAACTCGAGCCAGCTCACTGACATAGTAAATGGCAATTTTAGGGAATTTTCATGTATGATTATATAGAAAATTAGCATTTAGCGCACTCTGTGTTCCATGCACTATCCCATGCTCCTTTTAGTCATATCAGTGTATCTTTTATTCTTGATGTACTCAGGAATGACAAAAAGGACTATTATACTCATTGTACATCTGAGAATACTGAGGCAAAGAATAATTGAGTGGTTTATATGAGGTCACTACTATGTGCAATGGACTATGCTAGGTTTCGCTTAGTAATATTGATGCATTTCATGCTCAGGATATTCTCAGGACTTACATGACATACAGTTATGCCCATTTTACACCTGAGAACACTGAGGCAAAATGTAGTTGAGGCATTGATCTAAGGTCACCAACTCAGAAGGGGAATCAGGCCAATTTTGTACTCAAACTAGCTGTGTACCATAAAAAATGCCCACGGGTTCTTCTATAATTCTACTGCCAACTAGCATTTCACAGAGCCCTACTATGTGCCATTTAGTAACATTGCCGCACACCTCAGTCCCATAACAGCTCAGCTTGCTAACTGACTGATATGTTCATGGGCTTTTGAAAGACTTCTTAACCTCAATGACCACTCCAATTTAGGCAGTACCTACTATGTGCCGGGAAATAAGCTTGGCACTTTTCACAATCATCTCATCTCACATGATCCCCCCAGCAACCCCTACACCTAGATACAAATCATGGCGCTGGTTTTAAACTCGAGAGCTCTGTGGCCAAAAGGAATGGCTGAAGACTAGCTGGGAAGGGCCTGAGCCACTTCCGAACTACAGACTTCCTGCCTCCCGGCTCACTGCTCTATATGCCGGCCTACCTAGCGGCCATTGTCCAAAGGGAAGTTTGCTTCCATACACTGATTCTGCAGACAGGGGAACTGAGAACTGAGGATTGGGAATTGGGAACTGGGAACTGGGAAATAGGAATTAAGGATTGGGAATTGAGCTGACAGGCTCAGGGACTTCTGATGTGATTCCAGCTCTCTTGCTCTGTCCTCCCAACTTGCACACTGGGGAACGAAGATCCAGACTGGGGAAATGACCAGAAGCCCCACAGATGCTCTAAGGCCCATCCCAGCTGTCTCCAGATGGGGAAAGGGAGCCAGAGGGAAGATGACTTGGGATCATGGGCCCAGAGTGAGGAAGGGCCTCCCTGGCCTGTAAAATGGAGAGTCAGAGTTCCCACCCAGCTTGAGACCCAAGATTTAACGCTGTATTTGCCTCCTTGACCTTAGGTGCCTCATTCACCCCATCGGGGTCCCAGACCTCTTTTTCTCCCAGAGCCCTTTGGGATCTCCAAGAAACCCATGGGCCCTTCTCAGAATCATGTTCGTGGATGCACACAATCAAACTGGGAGGAGCACAAAGGACACCCCCAGTATTAAACAAGAGGGAGCCCCAATTTCTACAAAGCCAGACATGGGCTCTCACTAGCTAAGGGGGAGGCTTGTTTTAACCCCATGAATCCAGCCAGTGGGGGGGGCAGCTCAGACCTGGCACAGCCAAAGCACCAGCCGAGACACAGAACAAAAAGGCTTGGAAATGGCTTCTTCTAAAAATTTCTTGCCAAAGACTGGGTTTTTTTTCCCCTACCAACATCGCCCCCTGCTGGCCGGAGAAGGCACCAAGACCAGATAACAGGCACAGGTTTAGAAAGCCATTCATTTGCCATGTGAGCTGCAGATTCAATCAGCAACCATTTAGGGAGAGCCTTCAAGGCTCCAGGCGCTGCAGCAAGGGTTTGGAAACCAGAAGAAAGGAAGCAATCTTCATGGCCAAGATGCTTAAAAGCAGACCACCGGGCAGCCTGGCTCCAGGGGTGGTACCACAACTCAGAACTGCCACGGCCCCAGCTCCAGCTCCGGGGGCTTCACTCTGCAAAGCCTGCCGTGGCACTGGCTTCTATAATCACTGCCAATATGGAGAGTCTCCCTGGCCCCCCGTGCCACAGCAATAACCCCATAAGAGGCCAGGTGGCTCAGTGGGTAGCGCTCAGGGCCCGGCAGGGCCTGGCAGCGAGAAGACCTGCATTTAAATCTGGCCACAGACACTTATTGTTGTGTGATCTGAGACAAAGTTACTTAATGCAAAAGTACCTCAGTTTCCCCAACTACAAAAGGATAATCACAGTATCCAATGAGATAAGAACTGTAAAGCACACAGTAGGTCCTTAATAAATATGTATCATAGGAGTACAGCTCTTGAGTTACAAGGCACCTGAGGGACCATGTACCCCACTGGCTCTCAAAGGGCGGCCCCACTTCTCCCAGAACCTTTCAGGCTCAGTTATGCCAAAGGCATAGCTATTTTCACTTTGTGCTTTGTAAGAAGATAAATTTTCCAAGCTCTTTGGAGGGATCCTCCATATGATTCATTTTTTATTTTATTTTTTGTCAGGCAGTTGGGCTTAAGTGACTTGCCCAGGGTCACACAGCTAGTAAGTGTTGAGCGTCTGAGCTGGACTGGAACACAGGTCTTCCTGACTTCAGGCTGCTGGGCCATCTAGCTGCCCACCTACACTCATTTTTAAGAGGGGAAAGGGGTCCTGAAACCCAAACAGTTGAAGAAATACTCATCTGTCCAAACCCCTCATTTTGTGGAAATAGAAACTGAGCCTGAGAGAGCACGGGTCCAAAGCCTTTACTCTAGAGCCCCTCAGTCTCAGCTGCCCAGGCCAGGGATGATGGAGGCTCCTTGGGGTTGGCCTCATTCAGCCCTCGCACAGGCTAGGAAACCGACACTAGACCAGCCAGGAAAAACCCTGGAAGCCTGCCTGGTGGAGAATGCAGAAAGTGGGGAGGGGGCACAAATCAGACCCCTTCCCAGGAGCCTTACCGTGCATCTTGTTGGAGTCTAGGAAGCTCTCATCATTCTCCAAGAGGTGTTTTTGTTCCAACATGGCGGCATCCTTGTTGGTGCCACTGTACCAGCTCTGGTTCTCATCAAAGACGGTGAAGAGAAGAAAGAACTCCTTGTCCACACCTTTCTGAGGGTCCCAGGGAAAGAGCAGATCACAGGTCATAGACCTGGGGCTGGAAAGAACTTTACAAATGCTAGAGTGCAGGGCTTGGTGTCTGAAAGACCCGAATTCAAATCCTGCCTGAGGTCCTTGCTGGCTCAGTGACCCTGAGCAAGTCACTTAACATCTGTGCCTCAGTTTCTTCAGTTATAAAATGGGGACAATAACAGCCCCTCCTCCACAGTGTTAGGGGAGGATCAAGTGAGCTTTGCAAGCCTTAAAGCTCTATATCAATGCTAACTATTATTATTATTATTATTTGCTGAGACAATTGGGGTTAAGTGATTGCACAGGGTCACCCAGCCAGGAAGTGTTAGATTCTGAGGCCAAACTGAACTCGGGTCCTCTGACTCCAGGACTGGTGTTCTAGCCACTGCACCACCTAGCTGCCCCTATCATTATCATTGTTGACTCCCACCCTCTCATCTCTGAGGAAACTGAGGCGCAGGGAAGTGGACCGCCTTGCCCCCCGGCACTGAGCCGGCAAATGGCTAAGGGGGGATTGAAACTCAAGAGTCCCCATTGCGAATCTGGGCCTGCCTCCTGTGGGGTGGCCTGCTGGCTCTCAGAGCAACTCCACGTGTCAAGTGGAGCTTCTGGGCCCCCAGGCCGAAGGCTTGGGCAGCCTGGGACAGTAAAGGTTAGCCTATATCCAGGGCGGGGGGAGAGCAAGGGGGAGAATGAGGGTCCAGGCCAGGAACTAGGCACAAAGCGGGGGATGTGAGGGAGTCAGACTGACGAGAGGGGGAACAACAGCAACGTAGGGCAAGGGAAGCAAGAATGGGGCGATGCTTGGGGAGCTCTTGGGAATAAAGCAGTCACCTAGAACTCCATGGCTGTTCTGTGTGAGCCGACAGCTTTTGAAAGAGGAGCCCGGGAAGGAGCCATCCACATCCCCCGAAGCCCACACCCCCGAGCGCCCCACACCTCCCCACAAGCGGGCAAGGCCTCTGGCGCCCCCTCCGGCTCGCCCCACCTGCTTGCCACTGGCCTCCAGGGAGCCCGCCCTGCAGACCAGAAGGGGCCCCACGAGGCCGGAGTTGGTGTCCTTCACGGAATTTACAGCCGAGAAATACATCCAAGTGAGACAGGCCGGGTCCTTGGCGGCGGGGCCGGCGTGGGGGGGCACCATCCAGCGGTACGTGACCTTCTCAAAGGACCTGGCGACCAAGCCGTGCTGATGTGACCCTGGAGACGGTGACAGGCGGGCGATTTATGGCTGAAGGACCTCCAAGGCTATCCGGCCCAGGGGCTCTTCATCTTTTAGGGGGTTATGAACTCCCCTGGTGACCCCTTTTCAGAACCGTGGTTTTAATGAGGAGAATAAAAGCCCAGGACGGCCAAGGAAGCCGGTTCTATTCAAATGCAGTTGTCAAAGTGGTTTTTTAAAGTTCAGAGACACTTGCTCCATCAAGAGCCTCAGACCAAACATCCAATTTTCATTTTACAGAGAAGGAAACTGAGCACCAGGGAGAAGTGACGTGGCCAAGGGCACGCAGGTAGTTAGTGACGGAGGCAGAATTCAGCTTTCAAAGCCAGAATTCTGGCCACTGGTACCAGCTGCCTCCCAAAATGCAACCATGGAACCAAACAATTCTGCTCCCCCAGGGCCAGGGTCGGCTACTTCCGGGGGCCCACAGAAGAGGCCTTGTCCCATAGATGTGGAAAGCCACACAGGGGAGGCAGGGCGAGGTCTATTACAATTTTGCCATTGGCTACCAAGGAAAGTCACTGCCCTTCTCCACTTAGGGCCTTGGCTTTCTCATCTGTAAAATGGGACTGATGGTATTTGTAGATGGAAAGGAAGGGGGGCCTAGGTGGTACTACAGTAGATAGAATGCCAGGCCCAGAGTCAGGAAGACTCAGACGCTATCTGTGTGACCCTGAGCAAGTCACTCAACCCTGTTTCCCTCAGTTTCCTGAAGTAAACTGTCATGTGTGTCAGTGGAGCTAGCTGGCCTAGGACTAGCTTGAGGGCTTTGTGACCAAGGCACAGAGAGGCCCAGAACGTCAGGAAAGCCTTCCCAGCAAGCTCATTGGCCCCAAAAGGGCTTCCCTGAGAGGTGGTGAGCTCCCCATCCTTGAAAATTTACAAGCAGAAGCCCCAAGTCTGCCAGTTGGGATCCCCCTCATGACCCTTCCAGGTCCCCAGTACAATCTAACAAAGCGCATCAGCCCAGACGTGCCCACATTGTGCCCCAGATGCAGCCCATTCAGGCCTGAATCTTCCACATTTCTCCCTGTTGAATTTCATCATCTTTCAGTCTCAGTATGACTCCGGGGCAGTCTGCTCCAGTGAGGGATCATGGGAGCAATTTGGTACAGAATAAACATCTATCTCTAAGGCAACCAAGCAGCCACTCAGTGCTCTTGTTGCCGGGCAGAAAGGCCTGCCCAAAGGAAGCCTGGTGCCCATGAAGCCGCCCCCTAGCCCCCAGCCCGGGGCCCGACTGACCATCATTATACACGATGCCCTCGTAGTCCTTCTCATAGAAGACGCCGTGCGGCTGAATGCTGAACGGTTGGGAGGCTCGGTTGTAGAACACTACCTCGATGGTGTCGCCCACCTCGGCCCTGATCACTGGCCCTGGGCGGGGGGAGAAGGAAGGAGGGCTGAAAGGAGGAGGGTTTGGGGAAGGAGGCAGAGGGGGACGAGACAGGAAGGGAGGGAGGGAGGGAGACCAAGGAAGGCCCTGCCTGGTGCACCCAGGGCGCTTAGGAAGGGCTTCTTCACTGATTCAAACTGGGAGAGCTCAGGCTTTGTCTCTATGTCCAGCACCAAGGACAACACCTGGTCTCCAGGAGGTCCTTATTATTGCCCATCCCCCATCCACAGCCTGCATCATGCAGGAAGAGCATGGAGGTGGGCACAGGGGCTGATGTGTCCCGGTTCTCTGGCCCCGGCCTCACTCTCTGGTGGCCCCAACCTGATCCCAGCAAGGCTCACCCATGATGCCCAGGTGCAGGGTTTCTTCCGACTGTGGCGTCCTCATCTGGAAGGTCTCGTCCGTGTACTGGACGTAGCGGGCTTTCCAGTAACTGCCCCCGATCCGACTGGAACTCTTCTGGAAGAACTTTTCTGAGTCGCTGAGACAGGGAGACCCAAGTGTCATATGACGTCACTGCCCATCTCCTCCCCATCTTGGGAGCCCCAGGCCTTGGTGCAAATGACTGGAGAGGGCAATAGACATGGCAAGCTGGGGGACTTGGGTTTAGGCCATGGTCCCAGAAGTTACTGGGTTGATTATGGGATGATCAACTGTGAGGGACATGGCTCTTTTCAACAATGAGGTGATTCAGGCTAGCTCCATGGTCTTGTGATAGAGAGAACCATCTGCACCCAGAGAGGACTATGGGAACTGAGTGGGGATCATGACACATTTTCACCTATTTGTTTTTTTCCTCATTTTCCCCCTTTTGATCTGATTTTTCTTGGGCACCATGATAAATGTGGCAATATGTATGGCAGAATCGCACATGTTTACCCTGGGTTGGATTACTTGCTGTCTAGGGAAAGGAAGGGAGACCCATTTGGAATACATGGTTTTGCAAGAGTTTCACAGAAAACTAGCTTTGTGTGTATTTGGAAAAATAAAAAGCTGTTATTATTAATAAAAAAAAAAGTTGTTGGCCTGTGCAAACCACAGATATGGACTCCAAGGATCAAGGGGAAAGTCCCCTGAACAGAAAATATTTACCAAAGAACTGGGAGGAAAATGAGTTGGAATCAGCTGAGAATGGCTGAAGCAACCAGTACCTGGATTATCATTGCCCAGAAGGAAACAGGATCAAGAGTTGGGAAGACCTGGTTTCAAATCTGACCTCACACACTTACTTTAGTTAGTCACTTGCCCTCCGAGGACCTTAGCTGAGGGGTTTGGATTGGAAGACCTGGGAGGCTCCTTTGTGGTGACAGAGATATGAGCAATTCAGTGACCAACCATGACTTCGCAGGACCCTTGGGGAAGCAGGGGTGTGTGGACTAGAAGGGTGGAATAAGGCAGTCCCACAGTGTCAATATGGCGGCTTATTTTCTCCAGACTTATTTGTAATAAAGAGGGTTTGCTGATTTTAGGGTTGGGGGGGGCATCATGGGGGAAGCAATAGTAATGGGAAAACTTAGAAATCATTCACAAACGTGCTGCCCCCCATCTCCACGGGATACTGGGCAGGCAGCCCAGCCCAAAGTGTAGCCGTGGGCCCCACCCCACTTGCCATGTCAACACTGCCTGCCTCTGCCCCAACACAGGCTCTCTGCCCCCTGAACTCCAGGGAATAAATAGTGTCAGATTTGGCAGGAGGATCTGGCTCCAAGGCTACTGACCGGGGGACCTTGGGCCAATCCCTCAGCGTCCAAAGCTGTAAAACGAGCTCCTCAGAATTGATGAGCCCTCTGACACAGAACAAAGAATTTCAGAGCCTCCAAAGCAGGTTCAAAGCAGCTCCAAGGCCCAGTCTTTAGATTCCCGAGATGAAGTGATTCACCCAGGGTCACTCAGTGAGTAATTGTGGCAGCCGGGATTCCAGGCCGGGGCCGCTGACTGGGTCTCCATGGGATAGAGGGCCGGGTGGAAGCAGCAACGCTGTCCTCTGCACTAGCAGGCCCTCGGACTCCTGGGCCGGGACACAAACTTGCCTCATGGAAGGAAATTTCCTGTTGAAGGCCTCTTCTGGGGGCTATACTGGAACCCTGATTCTCTAATGTGTGTGTGAGTGTGTGTGTGTGTACACATATAGGCCCTAGCACTGACAATTATACCGTATGAGGAAACTCTCAGTGTAGACACTCCCTCCACCAAAGCAGATGACACTCCCTCCATAACTTACAGCCTGATCACTAAGGGGTCAAGTGAATTGCCCAGGGTCACATGACCAGAACACATCACAGGCAGGATTTGATCCCAGGTCTTTCTTCCCAAATCCCAGGCCACCGGCCCATAAATGCTGCCTCTCATAAGCACCTCCCCGTTGTCAAATGTTGCAGAAGGTCTCCCTCTCCTGTCTCCTGACGGCAAGGAGCCGGAAGGAAAGGCCTGAGGCCTTCTCTGCTGTCTTCTCCTGGGCCTTGCACTATGTTGGAGCAGGCCACAGGGCTCCTCCACCCAAGGTTTCTACCCTAACCCCTCCCACTCCATGCGGCCAGGCTGGGCTGGGGAGGATGTCAGGACAGCCGGAGCAAGGGTAAGAACAGTTAGTCTCGCCACAGGACTGGCCGTCTCTTTCGCTTCCTCCCCTTCCTGACCTTATCTGGGCTGCTGGAGGAGGGAGCCGCAGCCCACACTTCTCCAGCAATAAAAAGCCTCTGATATGGAGGCAGAGTTCCTATAACTTACTGGGTATGGGACCTCTCTGGGCCTCAGGTTTCTCATCTGTAAGATGAGGGGAGTTAGCCCAGATTTTCTCTAAGGACCCTTCCAGCTCTCACACATTATGTCTTTGAGAAAGAAAAAAGACAAAAAAACATTATATTTACTGTAGTGCTCAGGACCTGGGGAAGGCCAAGGCAGTAGCCCCTCCCCAGGGGCCACCTGCCCATCCTCCCAAGTCTAGAGAAGGAAGGGGCTTTGGAGGCCAGCCGATCCAAGCCCCTCATTTTATAGAGGAGGAAACTGAGTTCCAGGGAGGGGAAGGGACTTGCCCGGTCTAGACAAAGGCCTTTGGAGGCCAGCTAGTGCAGCTCCCTCTTTTTATAGAGGAGCAGATTACAACTCGTGCCCAACGCTGCCCACACTGGAGGACCTCCAGACAGCATCTCATGCAATCACTTCATTTTTCAGATGAGGAGCCAGAGAGGCTTATCCAAAGTCACAGAAAGTAGCAGGGTTTGAACCTGGTTCCTCTTGACTGTAAAGTCAGAGCTCTTCCAGCTTTATCCCCCAGACTGCCTTGCTCCAGGCACTGTTAAACCTCCCAGCTTAGACCAGGCTCTGGGCATATAGCACCACCATGACTCCCAGTGTATCACAACTCAGCCAGGAGGAGTCTTAGCATTTTTTGGCCCAAAAATTAGCTGGGGGAGGTGGAAGAAAAGAGAATGGGAAAGGGGGAGAGGGCACGGGTGCCCAGGACAGGGCCACCTCCTACCTGCCAGGCTCCTGGAGGCTCTTCCCAGTCTTTCCATCTCTCCTTGTAGGCCCATAGTCCCAGCTCTCCTCAGAGGCCACAATGAAGTACTGGCGGACTCGGCCCGGAAGGGCAGCTTTCGGGGGGGTCACGGAGCATGGCTTGACCTCGTAGAGGGCCTGCATGCCATCTGGAGAAGGAACACCATAGTGAGCAGGGGATAGGAGCCCCGAGCCCGTGTCGGCGCCGGGCCCGACACCACACCTTGACATACCCAACGTGGGGCCCACCGTCCCTCTGAACAGCGGGAAGACGCTTCCAGCCTAGCATTGGGGAACGGTGTTTGCGGGTGGGGGAGGAAAGAGATGGAGCTGTTGCTCCCCTCTCCTTTAAGCCCATCTCCTTTCCCCTCATTTGCTTCTGAACTCAGCACTGGCTTCTGCCTCATCATCCAACTGAAAGTGCTCTCTCCCCAGTTACCAACAACGTCCCGATAGCCAGATCTGACAGGCTCCCTTCTCAGGCCTCGGTCTTGCTGACCACCCAGCAGCCCTGGACACTGCAGATCACCCCCTCCTCCCCCGAGACCTTCTTCTGTGTCTCCTGACCCTCCTCCTCCCTAGCAGACTGCTCCTTCCCAGCATCCTTTGCCAGCTCCAGGTCATGCCTGTCACCAGGGGGGTCCTTCCTGGGTCTTCTTCCCCTCTGAACTGTCTCATCAGCTTCTAGACCTGACTCCTCATCACCAGCTCTGAGGGCCTCTCCAATCAGATGTCCCATGAGCATCTCTTAATTAGCATGTCCAAAACAGAGTTTTGACAGGGTTGCCCCCAAACTTTCCCTTCTTCCCAACTTTCAAGGTGACGGCCATGTTCCCGGGCCCCCAAACTCACAATGTCCATTGTGAACTTCCAATGCAACTTTCTATAGAACCCCACCCTCCTCCCACCCCCATTACAGCATCCCCAGCCTCTAAGTTTCTGGGAGCTCCATGTGGCTAGCCCTGGCCCGAAGCCCCTCCCCTTCCCAGAGTCTCAGCCACTTCTCCCCCTCCCCCGAGGGGGCCAGGAGCTCCCAAACACCATACCTCTCAGGTGACTGTTCACTTGGCAGCTCAGTAGCCACCTGCCGGGGACCTGGGGCACCATCTCGGCGGCCACGAAGGTGGCGGGGAAGAGGGCGACCACGTCGGTGCGGTGGCCCCGGATCGTCAGCATCTGCCCGGGGAAGAAGGCCGTGTGCACGTCCACTTCGCTGCCCATGCCAAACAGGTGCCAGGCCACGCGTTCCCCAGAGCACATGCTCAGCTCAGGCAGGTTCCCGAAGACAAAGCCATTGATTGCTGCAACAAGTACCGAGATCACCGAGCATTAGAGCCAGAAGGGGCTGTGGGGAATATCCAACCCAGCCCCACTCTAGATGGGGAATCCAAGGTCCAGGGAGGTGGAAATGACTCATCAAAGGTCACACAGGTGACAGCGCAGAATCTGAACCCAGGCCCTCTGGCTCCCAATTTGGGACCCTCACCACTCTATACCATATCTCCCTGGCAAAAGGCCTCATTCCCTTCAGCATTCAGCTTCCACCAAGCCATGGTTCAGGGGTCAGGGGAGGGGGTGGAAGAGGAGGGGAAAGGTCCTCATTATATAGGGATCCAGATCGGGCCTCTTCAGGAAGGTGAGACAGAGGCTCCAACAGCGGCAACACAACAGCTACCTGACAGTCGTGTAGGCCTTAAGATTTGCACAGTGATCAAAGGCTAAACAATCGTGACGGACCCAGTGAGATGGGGATGATCCTCATTGGCTCATTCAAAAACAAGATGAGCACTTGGAGGAACCGGCTCTGGCCCTGGCAGGGATCCCCGAGGCAGCCAGTCCCAGCCCTTTGACAGGGGAGAAAACTGAGGCCCGGGGAGGATTATGGGCTCACTGGTTCAAGCTCACAGTAAGACCCTACCTCTAGGACTGAAAAGGAGTTTGGCCCAGAGCAGGGCCCATAGGAAGTCAGCAACCTGGCTTCTGGTGCCGGGCCCCCACGGCTTGCTGGGCAAGTCGTTGAACCGTTCAGCCTCAATTTTCTCACTGGGCAAATCTTGGCACAAAACCCTTAACTTTTGCAGGCATCTGTCAGTAGCCGAGCATTTATCAAGTACCTCCCAGGTGCACCTGCGGGCGCTGTCCGAGGTGCTGAAGATACAAAAGGAGGCAAAAGCTGGGCCTGCCCTCAAGGAACCCACAATCCCAGGGGGCCACCACATGCGAAGCCGTGTATGCAAACAAGTGGAGACGGGATAATGGGAAATGACCAACAGAGGGAAGGCACTGGAATGAAGAGGCCTTGGGGAAGGCTTCCTGGAGGAGGAGGGCCCTTCTCGGGGCTAGCCACAAAGGGGAGGAGAGATACAGAATATACAAGGATCACATGAGGGGTTTGCGAGGCTGAGGGAGACAAGGGGGGGGGGTGTGCAGCCAGTAGATAGACATGGAAGAGAAGTTAGACTCAGTGGTCTCCAAGGGCTCTTTCACTTCCAGAGCTAAGGGTCTCCATTTTACAGATGTGGAAACTGAGACCCAGAGAGGTAAAGACACTTATTCAAGGTCACACAGAGAGGAAGGAATACTTTAGAACTCCCAAGCACACAATCAGAAAAGATCCAGGTTTACAAAACCTCAGTGAGGGTGTGGAGACCTCGCCCGTGCCAAGTCCACGGCCCCTCTCTCCTGACCATTCCCCCGGCCCCATCCCAAGCCCTCCTCAGCCCCAGCTTGGCTCATACCTCCTGCCTGGGACAACCTCCCTCTCCTTCATACTGAGAGGGAAGCAGGCCGTACTGGGAGGATGCCCCTAAGGAAGGGGGTCAGAAACCCAGTCTTGGGACTGGAGGGTCATGGGACTGACCCCAGGCCCAGCTCTGTGTTTAGAGACAGCCCGTCTCAGTTCTGCCTCCAGAATCAAGTACGCCATGCTCAGTTTGGCATTCAAGGCCCTTTGTAAGCCATCCCTCTCCTGCCTTTCCGGTCTTCTCAGCCCTTACTTCCCTGCACATTTGCCTCAGCCCACTGACCCCGGTCTCCAGCCTAATGCTCCTCTACCTGTCAGCTCTGGGCGTTCTCCCCAGTCCTGAAACACACTCCTTCTCCACTCAAATTCATGACCTAGCTGGCTTCCTTTAAGTCCCTACTAATGTCCCATCTTGTACAAGAAGCTCTCCCAAGCCCTCAGAGTTCTAGGGCCTTCCCCCAGTTCGTGATGTCCTCCCTCCTGCTTTGTATACATTTGTTTACATGTCATCTCCCCCATTAGGCCATAAGCTCCTTGAGAGTACACGCTGGTTTTTGCCCCCTTTTATATCTCTGGCACTTAGCACAATGCCTGACACATAGCAGGTGCTCAATAAATGCTTGTTTTCTCTTTATATCCCAAGGGTGTAACTAACAGAGTAGGTGCTTAATAAATGTTTACTGACTGATTCCTTCCAGCTCAGACCCTTCTGAAAGTCAGCAAAGGCCCATTCCTCGCCCAAGCGGGCAGAGCCTCTAGAGGCAGTTCCCGATGGTGTTCCCCGTGGGAACGGCCAACCCAGAAGGCTTTGCTTCTGGGCTGTGGAGAATGCAGCCTCTGCCCGCCTGCCATGCTGCTCTCCCTCAGCCTGGGCACTTGTGGCTGGAGAGGCTTGCTGCTCATCTGCTGCTGAGGCCCAGAGATTCAAACCCAGGCCTGGGAAGCTCTGATCCCTGATCAGGGCAAGGATAGGGTGCAGCATGGGGGTCAGGAGCCCCGCCTCTGCTTCTGCTCAGTGAGCTCACCATGCATCATGTTGCTGTCTTGGAAAGCTTCGTCTTCTTGGTCCACCGAGGTAGGGTCCAAACAGAAGGAAGCGATGTTGTCCTCCAGGAGCCAACTCAGATTCTCATCCACCACACTGAAGAGGAGGAAGAAGTCTTGGCTCACATCCCGGCGCCTAGGAGGGGAGCTTCCAGTCAGGGTTCCTGGAGGGAGAAGGGAGAGGGCCGTGAGGAGCCCCAAGGGCTGGACAGTAAGGGGGGCAGAAACTCAGGAATAGCCCACAAGGACAGAAGAGGAGGGTCCAGAAGGTTTGGCCAATGGCACGAAGGGGGTAGAATCTTCTGAGGTGGAGCTGAAACCACCTACTCCATGTCTGTCCTGCCTAAAACTCAGCCTGGGCCGCACCCAATGCCGGGCAAGCCTTGCCCTGCCCACAGTCCTAGCCCTGATCCTCACTCTGCTCACACGTGTAGCTGGGCTATACCCAACCCCCTGCTGTACCACACCCCTACCGTCCCTCCTCCCAGCCAGCCACAACCCTCCAAGTCCCTACCCCAGCAAGGCCCAACCCGAGCGAGCCCCCTCCCTGCGCCTGGCAAACCCTGAGCGGCCCCCACCCTGAGCGCATCCACTTCTCTGGCACTGTGAGCTTGGCCAGGGAGTCAGGGAGGAAGAAGATGGAGGGAGCCAGTTCCACTGACTTGGTGACACTGTAACACTGAGAGCCAGCACCCCCAGCTCCTTCCTCTTGTCTGCTCTAGCATCGGGCAGCTCTAGCACAGCCTTTGCCATCAGGCTTCCTTGGGGGCCAAACAAAGGCACACGGGGCAAGCCACCCGGAGCCCCACACTCTGCCGCAAAAAGGCCTCAGCCGCTCCCGCCTCCTTCCTGTCCACTTCCTCTCCTGCAGTGGTAGAGACTCCAGACACCGGGCTCTCCGGGGTTTTATTTACAACCTCAAGAGTGGAAGGGAAGCCACTGGCTTCGTCGGGGTGTCGGCAGCAGCCGTCCCCTGCTTTGTCCCAACAACACCAAGCGCTCTGGCTGGTCACGGGGGCACCCGGACCCCTGGGCCCCATCCTCCTGCTCGCCCTAGCCAAAGCTACCTCTTTTGCAGGTGATGAGCGGCCCGATGAGGCCGGAAGCAATGTCTCGAGGAGCATCCACGTGGGAGTGGTAGATCCACGTGAGGCAAGCGGGGTCAGCGTGGGTGGGCGCGTGGCCCTCGGGGATAGTCCAGTTATAGGTGTGGCTCCCCCCAGGGGGGACGGCGTCATCTGCTTTCAGTCTCCCAGAGGTGTCATCTGGATACAGGGAACCTGGCAAACAGAAGAAATACAGGGATCTCCTCACCCTACTGCTCAGCACGAGGGAGCTCAGAACATCAGTCTGGAAACAAGACACCGGTCACCGACTTCTGGCCCTGCAGCGGGGGAAGGGAGGATTTGGAAACCCAGAAGGTACCGACCTGAGGGACTTCCCTGACTGCCTCATGCCTCAACTCCCTGAGGTGTGGCCACCTGGGCATTCTCGGACAGCTCACCTCTCTGTCCGGCTCCCAGACTCTGCTCCCCGGGTCTCCTGGGTGGGGCTCGGCCCGGCCCCGCCAGGGTCTAGGCCTCCCTGACAGTAAACGGCAAGTGGGTACCCTTCTGCCCCTCCCCCCCCACTTCCCAGTATCCCTTTGGAGCTGAGTTCCCCTATAAGAATCTAAGCTTCCTGAGGGAAGGGGCCAAACTGTGGCGAGATTTATGTCTCAGTGCTCAGCACAGCGCCTCCCATGGGTTTTCCTCCTGAGCCAAGGTGCTTTTCAGGTTTCACAAAGTTATTTTCTCCCTCCCTCCCTTCCTATATGATTGCCTCTCTCTCCCTTCCCCTTTCCATCCCTCCCTCTGTCTGTCTCTCCACCCTCTATATATTAATCTCTGTCTCTTCTCTGTATCTCTCCTCTCTGTCTCTGTTTCTTTCTCTGTCTTCTCCCTCCCTCCTTCCCCTTCTCTCTGTCTCTGTCTCTCTGTCTCTGTCTGTCTCTCTGTCTCTCTTTTTCTCCTCTCTCTTTCTCTCTCCTCTCTCTTCTCTGCCTCTGTCCCTCTCTATCTCTCTCTGTCCTCTCCTTCCTTTCTTCCTTCCCTCTTTATCTCTATTTCTGTCTTTCTCTCCTCTATCTTACCTCTCTCTGTCTCTGTCTCTCTGTCTCTCCCTTTCTCTCCTTTCTCTTTCTTATCTCTGCCTCTGTCCCTCTCTGTCTGTTTCTGTCTGTGTTTCTATCTCTCTATCTTTCTCCCCTTTCTGTCTCTGTCTCTCTCTCATCTCTCTATCTCATCTCTGCCTCTGTCCCTCTCTGTCCTCTCTCTCCCTCCCTCCTTCCCTCTCTTTATCTCTCTCTATTTCTGTCTCTCTCTCTTCTATCTCACCTCTCTCTGTCTCTGTTTCTGTTTGTATCCCTTTCTCTCTTCTCTCTTTCTCATCCCACCTCTGTCCCTCTCTGTCTGTTTCTGTCTGTCTCTATCTCTCTATCTTTCTCATCTCTGTCTATCTCTTCAATCCCTCTCATCTCTGTCTCTGGTTTCTCACCAATTAAGTGGAGGCACTGGCCCAAATGAGACCTACATAAGGTGCCCCCCAGCACCAAACCCTGGGATCACTGTAAACACAACAATTTGGAACCCCGGGTGCCAGAATCAAAAGCCTCATCCTCAGGTGGTGTCAGCACAGGCATGGGTCGGAGTCCCTTCCTTCTCACTCCCTGGGTTCACATCAAGTTGTAACACAAAGGGCCCTGAATAGGGAGCCAGCAGATCTGGGCTCGACCTCAGCTCTATCAGCACCTGTTGTGTGACTTTAAGCAAGTGCTCATTGGGCCTCAGTTTGTTTTTCTGTAAAATAAATATACAAGAACCTAAAGTCCCCTTCGGCTTCCCAACTCCGCAAAGAGCATTTCCAGATTTTCCAAGCTCTCCCACAGCCCACACGTTTGCTCCTCAATGGAAGGCAGACACAATTATTAGCCCTGATTTATAGAGGGGCCGCCAAAGCCCAAAGAAGTCAAGGATGTGCCCATTCTGACAGCAGAGCCAGACTTTGAGTCTGGGCCTCCTGACTATTGGCCCTCCAGAGGCCCCTCCAAATTCCCTCAGATCAGGAAAAGGGGCCCATGACTGACCTTCAGAGTCTTTCTCGTAGAAGACGCCATGGGGGTGAATTGTGTAGGGACGCCTGGCAAAGTTCTTCAGGTGGACCAAGATGACGTCCCCCACTTCCCCTCGCAGCACGGGGCCCAGGAAGCCCATCCAGGCCGGCTGGGGCACCTCCTGCGTATAGGAGCTATCTGAGTATTCCTTATAGACAACTTTATGGTAGATGCTCCCTATTCGGTCCCTGCCGGGCTCCAGCAAACTGGAGGCTATCCTGGAGGGAGAGAGAGGAGAGGCAGCAGAGCAATCACAACTCACCCTTCTGGAGTGCCAGGGTTACCGGACATCCGGGCTAGTAAATCCAGGGCAGTCCCATACGCCTTCTCAGAATCATTTTTTAAATACAAAAAAGAAAACATGTCGACTCAACAACAGCAAAAAATAATTAGGGCAAACAAAGCTGGCCCTTTTCCCTCTGAAATCTATTCCTGGGTGCCAGCTCTAGCATCCCTGCTCTAGTACCCTAAGGCTGGCAAGAGACTGTTCTCATAGTAGCCAGCAGTTTACCATTATTCCCATTTCACAGTGAGCAGACTGAGTCTTAGGAGCACGAAGCCAAAAGAAACATTGCCCAAGCTGATCAGGCCCCCTCATTTCACAGAGGGAGAAACTGAGACCACGAAGAAGAGGAGGGACTTGGCCAAGATCACACATTTAACATATGAGAGAGCTGAGATTTGCGATCAGGTCTTCTACTGTACCAAGCTAGCCACCAGTGTGTCTGAGGCAGGGAGAGGCTTGGGTGACCATTCAGTGTCTGTTCCAACCCGCGAAGTCCGGGATCCCAAATCTGGGCTGACAGAGGGGACGGTCTCTGCCTGAAAGCCCTTTGGGCTCCAGACCTGCTTTCGGATTTATGGGAAGTCATGTAACTGAGCCAGGCTTCAGGAAGCTAGCCCCAAATGCACAGGCTCCAGAGCTCCATAGTTCACCTGAGTGAAAAGACAAGCTGGCCTAGGGGTTAGAGCGCTGGGAATTCAGACGAGCTGGGAACTTGGGCAAGATGCTTGCCCGAGCTTTGGGCTTGGCAGCTGTAAAATGTGCATAACGCCATTTGTGCCACATTACTTAGGGACTTTTGCACAGAAATCATGTTCTAGATCATAAAGAGCTAAAGAAAAGTGAGCACCTGTGATTACCCACATCAGGCAGCCATGGAGGGCTCTGGGCTTAGCGTCAAAAGGCTCCTCTGCTTATTAACTGCGTGACCTTGGCCCAGTCCCTTCACCTCTCAACACCTCAGTTTTCCCATCTGCAAAGTAGAGATCATGATATTCACAATACCTTACCTCACAGGCTTGTCCTGGGAAAGTGCTCTGTAAACTCCTGCTATTGACTTTCAGCCATTTTCCAGTCCCATCCAGCTCCCTGTGACCCCGTTTGGGGTTTTCTTGACAGAGACACTGGAGCAGTTTACCATTTCCTTCTCCAGCTCATTTTACAGATGAGGAAGCTGAGGCAGACAGGCTGGAGTGACTTGCCCAGAGTCACACAACTTAAAATGTCTGTGACCGGATTCAAAGTCAAGTCTTCCTGCCTCCAGGTCTACGTTCTATCCCTTGTGCCATCTAACTGCCCTTTTTTGTAAACTTTGATGTCCCCCAGACATGGGAATTGTTTTTACCATGCTAGAGTTCTAAAGAGGGATTCTAGGATAGTAGAATATGACTTTGGAGTCAAGGGACTTCGTTTTAAATCTGAATTCTGCTATTCACCAAGACTTAGCTCAAGTAAGTAAGTCACTTCTCTCCAAGACTCAGTTTCCTCATTTGTGAAACAGGCTATTCTAGGAGACATCTAAGGTCCCCCATTGCCAGGAGGTCACTCCCCGACTCACAGCAGAGGCCAGAACACCTAAGGTTCTTAATCCCCCAGAACACGCCCCCAGTAGCACCTACTTGTCATTTCCCGGTGACTGGCCCGTGATGATGTTTTTCCCCTGTGGTAAGTAATTCCACTGGACTTCTCGGATACCCACATAGTAGACCCGGGTGGCTCCCCGAGTCGGAGAAGGCCAGAGCGCCAGGATGGAGAGCAGGGCCCCCAGAAGCCACCACTGGCCCATATCCCGCTTCGTTCTGGCAGGCAAGTGGAGGGGCAGCTGTCGGCCTGCAAGAGAGACACCGAAGAGGCTTTTGAGCCTATGTTACCAGAGTGGCTGCCAGGGAGGGATAGGTAGAGGCCCGGAGCTGTGGAAGGAAAGGGAAAGATGAGCCGGACAGCAGGGTAGGAAGGCCATGTGCCAGCCTCCGCCAGGATGCACTGCTGCACACACAAGAGATGGCGGAGCTGGCCGGGCCCTTTGGGATGTGCTGCTCCAACCCCCCTCATTTTGTAGAGAAAAGAAAAACAGCTGGAAATAGCCCAAACCAGCACTAAAACTTCCACGACACTGTGTGTGTAAATAAATATGCGTGCCACTTGGAACTGAGGACCGGGCACCTCTTGGGTAGTGCCAATTCCAGCCTGTCTTTATGTGTGGTACAGCGGGAGGAAGGATTAACTGATTCTGCCAGGCGACGGAACAAAGACAAACACGAACTGTCACAAAATACTAGAGTGCTGATCTCCTGCTCTGACATCTTTTTCACCTTCATGCAGATTTGGCCTGTGGTCCACTAAGACAACCAGCCCCCTGTGACCACCTAACCGCTTACCACTAAGCTCACTAACGAGAGGCCGGAAACTCCAAGGAGAGTGCCCTAACTTTGGGGAACCCTGACGAATCTGTGGCAAAAACAAAGATTAGGGGACTCAACCTGCACTGGGACTCTTAAGTGAAGATGGGAGCGAGACCTCAGTCTGGGGCCTGGAAAATGGGGCTAAGAAGCGCCCCGGAGGAGCTAAGGATGAAGAGAAGGAAGCTAATAGGAAGAGACACTCAATCTGCATCAGCCTGCGCTTCCCCAGT
Source organism: Sarcophilus harrisii (assembly GCF_902635505.1). Lineage (NCBI taxonomy): Eukaryota > Metazoa > Chordata > Mammalia > Dasyuromorphia > Dasyuridae > Sarcophilus > Sarcophilus harrisii. The sequence continues at coordinate 22,173,252 of NC_045432.1, forward strand.
GCCCAAGATTACAGACAGCTGCCACCACACCTGGCAATTGATAAAGTTTTTAATTGCATATTCAGTTCATTAATCCTTTATTTTTCTATGTCGTTAATGAAGAAACAGAAGACTGAAAAGCATTTTGATTCTTTTATGGAGGATGGGAGAGCAGAGAACATTCTCCCCTACCACGGAGTGTGAGAGGGAACACGATGCAGCCAGATAGCAAGTATTAACCCCTTACTGTGTGGCAGCCACTAGGCTAAGTGCTTGGAAGAAGGCCAGAGGAAGAGCGGATCCTGCATCATCCCTACTACGTGCTTACAAATCTGATCTCGTTTGGGCCTCACAATAATCCTGAGCAGAAGGGGCTATTGTGATCCCATTTTATAGGTGAGGAAACTGAGGCAGACAGAGGTGAAGTGACTAATCAGGGTCACCTATTTAGGGAGCATCTGAGGCTGGTCTGGTGTGTAGGTCTTCCCAACCCCAGGCCCTGCTCTTGAGCTGCCTCATCATACCAAGAAGACAGAAGGTGTTACGTGATTTGCCTCCCTGCCACCTGTGGGTTACCAAGATCCCTTGGGAGCATTCAGCCTGCCTGCCTTTCCTGTTCTCCCTTCCCCGGGGACAAGAGCGATGCCATTTCCCATTGTGGGCCACAGACGCCCCTCTGGAAAAGGAGAAACTGGTCTCAAAGAATCAGAATTTCAAGGAGGAAGGGAGCTCAGGGCAACAAGTCCAACCTGTACTTGAGCAGGGATCCCTCTACAACATCTGACCACCTCTGCTATTAGACTGGTCCCAAGGAACTCACTTCTAAGGCGGCCCATTCGACTTCTAGACAAGGAACGAGTAGAGCACCAATGTGCGTGACCCTGGACACATCCCTTCCTCTAAGATGGACCTCAGTTTCCTTCTCTGTAAAATGAGGAGATTGAACTAGGCTCTGAGGGCCCCCTTTCCAGGCCTATGATCCTGCCCCAGCGGGTAGCTCAGTCCAGCATTGCCTGGCAGAGGTAGGTTGAAATATACCCAGCATCCCCATCTTTCCCACTGGGCAATCTGTGAGCCAGAGAAATGGTTTGTGATTTAGATAAACAGTTGTGGCCCTGGGAAGGTCCAGTGCTAGAAGCCCAAGATGTCAGGGATGGAAGAAGATCAGCTGATTAGTTTGAAACCATTTTACATACAGGGAAACTGAGACCCAGAGAGCATAAGTGATTCAGCCTCTTCCTCTCCTATTGAGGCCGTGGTAAAGCCAAATGAGATGGTGCCAAAATCCCGATTTGGTCTTCGTTATTCCCTTGAAGACTGAGGGGTTTCTCAGTCCCATTTGACAATCCATATTCAGAATTAGAGGCAACTCTCAATCCCCAGATCAATCAAAAAGTCCCCCTACATCTCACAGTGAAGCTAAGAAGTCACCCCCAGAAATTGACACAAGAAGAAATATACCAGCACCCCTACAGCCCCCCCCCAACCCTGGCTGGCTCCTTGTGAGAGGTCACTGGACCAGAACCATATCTGGTGACTTTTCCAAGGATCCGTCCAAGCCCCTCTGTCCTTTATCCTTTGACAACCTCATTCGCTCCCGTGGCGTCAACTGCCGCGTTTACACAAGTTAAATGCTGGCTCATTTGAGGTTCATTCAATCCATATTAATCACACAATCAAGCGTCTGGTAGCTGTTTTCGACAAACTCCCAGGACACACTCCTTCCCTCCTCAATGAATTCAGTACCTCACTCACAGTCTTTTTCTCTTCCCCATCTCCTGCCCTCCTATTAAGAAACATTAGCATACATATTGGCATTCCCCCAAACTCGCTCTCTTAGCGCTGCCCTCTGTCCCCCGACACTGTCCCCCCACGTGGTCCCGGCCCTCAGTGGCAGGCCTTCCTGCCTCGAGTCTCTCCCCACTCCGGGCCAGCTGGCAGCCCCGCTCACCCCCATGCTGCTCCTGGAGTCCTATACCCCCTCTCCCACCTACCAACACCTTTGCTGGCTTTCCCCCATGCCTAGAACTCTCTCCCTCCTCAGATCTCCCTTAACTCTCTTGGCTTCTGGAAAGCCCTCCCTCCTCCAAGTGGCCTTTCCCAGCTGGCTCCCTTCGTCGCTCTGAGATCAGCTCCAACACAGTCTGTATCTAGCTTGTTTGTCCACAGTACACACAGGGAAGTGGGCTTTTGATCTAGATGAATAGTTCTGGTCCGGGGAAGGTCCAATTCTAGAAGCCCAAGATGTCAGAGCTGGAGAAGGATCAGCTGGTTAGTCTGATCCCATTTTACATACAGGGAAACTGAGACCCAGAGAGGACAAGTGATTCGGCCTCTTCCTCTCCTATTGAGGCTGTGGTAAAACCAAGTTAGATGGTACCAAAATCCTGATCTGCTCTTCTCTATTCCCTTGAATTGTGAAGGGATTTTACATTCTGTCTCCCCCATTAGACAGCGGGGCACATGGCAGGACCTTAATAATGCTCACTGACTGGCTGATCTCAAACACCCCAACTTCAGACTTCCTCAATTTCCCTTCACCCCACCCCAGCTATCCTCAGAGATGATGTGGCCATTACCCACAAATGCCCCACTTCCATAACCACGAGCTCTGGAATCCCTTCATCTGCTCACAATGTGGTGTCATCCCAGCTCTTCCTCTGCCCTGTATTATTGGTAGCCCAGTTCTTCATCATCGCCACAACCCCCACAACCCTTAGTACCTTCCAGGGCATCACCCCCTCATTGCCTGCACTCGCCTCTTCCCCTTCTTGATACCTCGGTGAATCCCCTGAGACCTACACTTGTCTTCTTCCTTTCCAATTGGATTTGAATTCCAAATTTTCTCCTTCCCAGCTCCCCTTCTTCCACCCATGGATAAAGCAAGAAAAGCCAATGTAGACAGAGCCAAGCAAAAGGAATCCCACATTAGCCACGTCCAGAATAGGACATGCTTCGCTCTGTTCCCCGAGTCCATTGGCTCTCTATGGGGAAGTGGGCGGTCTGCCTCCTCACCAATCCCCTGTACCATTGGGTCGCTCGGGTTCCTAAGTCTTTCAAAGTTGTCTGACTTTATGCTATTATTGTACTTGTAGGAACAGCTCCTGCTTTCTGCTCACTTCACTTTGCTAAGTTTTTTCCCTAAGGTTCTAAGTCTTCCCAAGTGTTTCTGAGAGCATCCTGCTTGTCATTGCTTCTGACACAATAATATTCCCCACAATCATATGCCGCCACTTGAGTCATTCCCCGGTGGCTCCCCAATTTCCAGGTCTTTGCCACCATGAAAAGAGCTGCTAGAAATCTTTTTGGCCGGGTCCCTCCTTCTCTGATACATACCCAGCATTGCCCCAGGAAAAGGGTCTTTGAACTACAAGGTTCAATAGCTCCGGGGACATAAATTACAAGAGTGGTGTCAGGCCCGGATAGAAACGATTCCTGAGGATGGCCTCTTGACTTAGAAAGCCACAAATTAACAAGAGCTATGGCATGTTGTATTTGTTATTTTGTTAAACCTTTGCTGACACATTTTAATCAGGCCGTGGGCCTTGAGTCTGACAGTTCTTGTCTGGAGCTCTTGGCCTCCTTATCCTATCTTCATCTTGCCCTGCTAAGCCTCAGCCTTGGATCACTCCCCCTCCTTGCTCCCCGCTCCCCTCCCTCCTTCTCGTGCGCCGCTGAACAAAGCTGAGGAGAACTAGGAATCCCTTGGAATGGAGGCCGGGGCACATTTCTGGACCTCACTGGAACAGGGCCATGGCTGTACGCCTTCCTCATCAAGTCACTATCTCCTTGCCACAGGGTTTTCTCGAGCTTTCTCATCCCTCCCCAAGCCTCCTTTGCTTCCCCCTCTCTATCCTCTCAGCTGAGAGCTTGCCTCCCCCCTGCAGATAAAATGGAGGCATAAGGGACTGACAGGCTCACCTATCTTCTGCCATCAGACCGCTTCACCCAGCCCTCAATTGCTTTGTACGAGCTCCTTCCCCATTGCCCACAAACATGCCCATGGCCTGCCCACCTTTAAAAAGCCTCCCCTTGATCTGACCATCCCCTCTCACTCTCATCCTCTCTCCCTCCTCCCTTTTGTGGCTAAAATCCTTGAGGCCTTCTACAATTGGCCCTCTGCTTCCTTTCCTCTCATTCTCTTCTTTTCTGACATCTTCATTCCACTGAAAGTACCCTTTCCGGGCCCTGTCTCCCTAACTTCCCTATTATTGGCCATGTCCGTGCCTCCCGGGCACTGAGGCTCTCCATGAGTGTCCTCTTTGCCTCATCACTCTCGTCCCAACCTCCTGCCAAACCCTATCACCTCTAACTTTGGGGCATCTCTCCAACATGCCCCCTCTCCCTTCTGACAGAGCAGCCCTCCTAGAGCGGGCCCTCATCACTTCAAGCGTGGATTATAGCTGCTGGTGGGGGGGTGTGCCCCAAGGCTCTCCCCACTCCAGTCCATCCTCCATTTAGCCAGCAAATTGATGTTCCTTAAGTTCAAATACTGCCCTATTCATTTAAGCTTCAGTAGCTCACTATTACTCCCAGCACCAAATGGATAAAATCTTATTTGGCTCTTTTAAAAACCCTTGGGAACCTGCCCCTTTCCTGGTTCCCATTCTTCTTACCCTTTTCTCCCTTTAGGGTATTCTGGGATCCAGTGACACAGGCCTCCAGGTTGTTCCTCAAGACATTCCCAGATCCCAACTCCCAGCATTCCCAGTGGTTGCCCCCGTACCTGAAACACTCTCCTTTCTTCTGTCTTCCTTGAGGTCTCCTCTGAAATCTTTCCTTCTGCAAGAAAGCCTTTCCAGTTCCCTTTCAGACTCCTCCCAACTATCACACTCTCCCCAGCTGATCCTCTATGTCCCTGTTTTGGACACAATTGTTTACATGTTATCTTTCACCAGCACCATCCCCCCCGCCCCACGTTACACTGTGAACTTCCTGGGCACAGGGGCTGACTTGGCTTTTCCTCGGGACCTCCAGGACTGGCACCGTGACTGGCACGGGGCCGAGGCTGAATACTTGGGTGATTTGCCATTTTGACCCTCTTCCCATCCCAGGGCCTCAGTAAAATGAGGGTGCTAGACCGGCTGGCCTCAGAGGCCCATTCCTGTTGAAGATGCTCTAGCCCTGGCCCTTCCTCCTTCCCACTGCGTTCATACTGGAACTCCTGGCCTGGCGGGCTACAACAGTCTCAGTCTGGGGTTCAGAGCTCCCCAGTCTGGCGGCACCTCACCTTTCTCACCTTCTTTCATAATATCCCCCCAACTGATACACGATTCTCTGACTCCTCAACACACCATGCACTTCCCCACCCTGTATCCTCCACTTATAATGGTTGCCATCTCCCTCTTCCCTTGCTGAGTTCCTCCCCATCCTTCAAACAAATTCAAATGCCACTCTTCCAGGAAGTCTACTTTGATTCTCCACTTCCCCCAATGCCTCCTAGAGCACTGTGGTTTGCACTACTCCCGTGTATTTGGTACTACCTGTAGAGCCTTGAGCAAGGCTCCTCCCCTCCCTGGGCCTCAGTTTCTCCCTCTGTAAAATGGGAGTTGGACCAGTTGGCCTCTGAGCTTCCTTCCTATGGTCATATAAGCCCGTGTAACCTTGGACATTACAGTTATATGGGGCCACAGAAACTGTCTGCCCAACCCAATTTGAACCATCCTGGAGACTGAATTGGAACAAGGGGGCTAAGGCTCAAGGTGCTAATTTAATTTCCAGCGCAAGAAGAGTAGAGGAGTGGGGAGCTCCAGGCCGAGACACCAACATGGCCAGCACAGAAACAGGGATGCTACGCTGACTGAGTCAACGCTATATCCTTGCTGAACAAACTTCTTCCTAACTGATAAATGGGGTGTCTGTGTTTAATTTTCTCCTAATTTTGAACCTGAATTTGGGCCAATCTAGGGTGAGCCTGGTCTGTGTCACCTGGGCTTACTGATTGATTAATTCATTGTTCCTCTACTATAGTATCATCATCATCCTCATGATTAAAAATAGCATGCATGGGACAGCTAGGTGGTGCAGTGGGTAGAGCACCGGCCCTAAAGTCAGAGTTCAAATCTGGCCTCAGACACTTAACGCTTCCTGGCTGTGACCCCAGACAAGTCACTTAACCCTGATCGCCTCGGCAAAAAAAAAAAAAAAATAGCACACATATAGATCTTACTATGTGTGCGCTCTAAATAAATGTTGAATGAGAAAATGAAGGAATTATACAGAGCTGGGCTGGAAGGCAGATTAAAAAACCAACGAGGGCATGTACCTTCTACAGAAGGAGGAAGGAAGGACGCGGGAGAGGGAGAGAGCACCTGGAATCTTGAGCAAGTCCCTTGCCTCTCTGAAATCTGCGAATAAGGAGTATGGTCCAACTGGGACCCAACCCCAGCCCCCACCATGGCACTCTGTGATGGTCACACGTGAATGTCAGGAAATTATCTCTATGGGGCTGGAGTTTAGGAATGAGAGGGGAGAGAGGAGGGAGAAGTACGTGACAGGAAGTACAACTGGGGCAACAACAAAGAGGGAGGGCAAGAGCTAGCCCTCTGCCAGAGGAGATGGGGAAAGTGGCCCCGGACTGACGGACTTGGCAAGGTCTCAGGCTCAGAATGGTGGATCAGCTTTGTTCTACCCTGGGAAGTTAGCATACTGTCCAAAGAAGATGTAAACAACAGGTGAGAATGTGTGTGCTGTTCTTTTAAGGTCAAAGTACAGGAACATTGCATTTCCAGCCCTTCACCTGGAACTAGGCAGGCCCGGCCAAGGAAAAGGACAAGTTGGGGTATTCCCATCCTAAAACGCAACAGTAGACACTTATTGGGGGAGGGGGTCCTGCACGCCAGACCCCTTCTGTGCACTCACAAAATTCCTTGGGGGAGGACTCAGCACTTCACGCCTGAACTCTAGCCTCTCTCCCTTTCAAGTTTTTCCTCGTTCTAGCCCATCCACCTTCCAGGCAGCTGTCAAGTGGACCTTCCTGAACCTCAGATTCGAATAGCTCTCCTCTGGAAACTCCAATGGATCCCTATCTTTTCCAGGATCAATGAAAATCTCTCGTTTGAGGTTCAGAGGCCTTCACAACCTGGACCCCTTCTAACTTTCTGCCATCCATTTGAAGCCCCCACCCGCCAACTCTATGATCCAGCTATCATGGCCTATATGCCACTTCTCAAACACGATGCCCACTGCCAACCTCCCTGCCACTGTTCTTGGCTGGCCCTGTGCCCTTTTTTTCTTTCTTGGCTCCCTTCAAGACTCAACTCAAATTCCCATAAATGTTACAGCTGGAGGGACCTATGGCACAGACTATCCGAAGTGGGGGGCCTTTGGGGCAGAAAACGGCACCGAGAGAGATGTGCCTTAGAACAGAGAATATCAAAGCCCATATTGTCTTCAGGATGCCCCAAGTCACAACCCAGTAGGTCGTCAGCAGAAACAAAGTCCCAGCTGGGAAGGACCTTAGACCAAGGACCAGAAGAGTTTTAAAGGCCCTGATAATCACAGAGCTAGAAGAGACTTTAGAGGCTTTCTAATCCAACTTCCCCATTTTACAGATGAGGAAACTGAGATTCATCATGTGAAAATGGGTTTCCCAGGGTCAGAGAGCCAGGCTGCCACTGTAGATCTTTGGGCCTCTGTAGCCTGTTCTCCCTGCACTATGCCCTGTCGCTTGGCAAAAATAACTGAGGAAATTGAGCCCCAAGACTTGCCAGTGAGTTCCTGGGCTCCTCAGTGGCAGAGCGAGGGGAAGAGCCCATCCTTCCCCAGGGCCCCCTCTGGCTGGCCCCGAACAGCGCGCCTCGGCTGCCAGCAGCATCCCAGCCGGCCTTGGCCCACCAGCCCGGCCTGCTCTTGGCAGGCCCCGGAGCGTCTGCGCCGTAGCCGCTCGCTCAATGTGGAAGTGTTCAAAGCCAGGCCCTCAGAAGCTGCTTCCATCCTCACATTACCAGTTTGAAAACCACATCAAAGCTCGACGCTGACATGGGGCTGGTTGGGGTTTTCTAAAATAGTTTAAGTGGTTATACCACACTCTTTCACACTGATTACTTCATTGGCCTCTGGGGCGGGGGATGGGGCGGCAGGACTGGGAGTTCCCAGGAAAAAGTCAAGCCAGTGAGCCCGAGAAAATGGCACCTTCCAGTCACAGGCCTCGGTGCTGGGCTGAGGAGGAAACTGAGGCCCCGGGGAGAAGCGGCTTTCGGGTCTGAGGAGCACCCCAGGTCTGGGCTGCCCGCTCTGAGCTCCGCCAGCTGTTTCGCCACCCTCAGCCTCAGCTTCCTGACCCCTGAGGTCAGCTCCAAATCTCTGGGGCCTCTAAAGTCACATGGGGAGCGACAGAAACCAAATGACCGCGTTTTCCAGCCAAAGACCAGGCTTTTCCCCCGTTGCCCAAGCGTCACGGGTCAGATCTCGCAGGCCCTTTCAATGAAAGGAAACTGAGGTTTACAAAAGGGAAAGTGACTTGCTGGAGCTTGAAGAGCTAGGAAGGGGGAGGCCCCGAATGGGGACAGGCTCCCAAATGGGATGCTTGGATTCTCCCTGCCTCGGGGTGGGGGTGGGGAGGCCGGCATGGGGGGAGGGGCGCTTCTGGTCCAAGTCCTTTATTTGAATGAGGGGAAAGCTGAGGCCCAAAGAAGAGCAAGGGCCTCGGCCAGAGGTGAAAGGAGGGCAAGAATTTGCTCCCAAATCCTTGGGCCCTGGGTGCACGTGCTCTGGCCACCGAACCCCGCGCCTCTGGGCCCTCTGGTGCCCACGACTCGGGCCCGATGCCTTCGGGGAAGGGGAGGGGGAGAGGAGTCGGAAAGGGGGAAGCCGGGGCGGGAAGGGAGAGAGAGGAAGGGGCCTGTGAAGGAAGGGGCTTACCTGGCCTCCCGGGGCCCAGCCCGCGGCGGCCTGGGGGGAAAAGGGCTCAAGGCGGCCACGGGGGTCGCCCCTTCCCGGGTCCGGTCCAGAAAGCGTCCCGAGCCCTTGGGATTGGCCCAACTGGGGCCGAGATCCAGACAGGGACTCCCAGAGGCCCGGGCCGGGCCGGGGCCCGGGGGCGGGGCCAGGGGCGGGGTTCGGGGGCGGGAACGGGGCGTCTTTGTTATCTGGCCCGAGAGGAGAGGGTTAGGGAGGCGAGCGGCGGCTGCCCGGGCCCGCGCCCCATCCTGGGCGCACCCCCCCTCCAACCAGCAGCCAGCCGCCCGGGCGCTAGCACTGGGCCCCCTCCCCAGAAATCGGCCAGCCTCACAAATGGGGTTCGTGCCCCACCCCCTGCAGGGCTGCCCTGCTGTAGCTCTGGTGCCTGAGATGGGAGACAGGCCAGGGAGGGGCCTCAGAACAGGCTCCGTGGGAGCCGGGAAGCCCTTCAGAACGGGGGATGGCAGAGCTGGAGGGCCCTTAGAACAGGGGCTATCAGAGAACTGAAAATGTCAGAGCTAAGAGGGCCCTTAGAACCCAGAAAGTCAGAGCTAGAGAAAACTTAGGACCCGAAACGTCCGAGCTGGAGAACCCTTAGATTTTCCAGGGGTCCTCAAACTCCGGCCCGCGGGCCAGATGCGGCAGCTGAGGACGATTATCCCCTCCCCCAGGGCTAGGAAGTTTCTTTTAAAGACCCACAAAACAAAGGTTTTGTTGTTACTATGGTCCGGCCCCCAGCAGTCTGAGGGACAGTGAACTGCCCCCCTATTTAAAAAGTTTGAGGAGCCCCGCGGGCTTAGAACCTAGAACAGCAGAACCGGAAGCCAAGATTAATGTTGGAAGGGTTTAAGGGGAGATCATCTAGTTCAATCCCTTCATTTTACAGAGGAGGAAACCCGAGTCCAGAAAAGAGAATTGGAGCGCAGCGGCCCAAGAAAGAAGTCCAGAATTCACTTCATGGGTTCATAGATTTAAAGCTAGAAAGTACCTTAGAGCCTTGGTCTGGTCCAAACTCCACCGACAGTGATGAAGCAGCTGAGACCGGGGACCAGTGAGATACTTGGCTGGATCCGCAGTGATAAGTAACAAAGGCAGGATTTTGAAGCAGGCCCTTTCACTGGAAAGTCAGCCAGCCTCTCACCGCAGCAGGCCACCCAAAAGCTCCCAGGCCCGAGGCCCGAGGCCTGCCACCTTTCCCCAAATAACCCCCTTCTCCGCTCCCAAGGCTGCCTCTTCCTGTCTCGCTACTTCCTCTAACAGGCTGCCAGGCTAGGCATAAAATGGTGAGGGCATCGCAGCCTCCGAGCTCCCTTTAAGAGACTCCGCAAGCCCCCGCTGAAAAACCAAGAAGCGTCTGAAGGAAAGAACCTATCAGAAGTCAGGAGGTCTGGTTTTGCTACTTACTTACTAATATGTCAGGCAGTCTTGGCTAAGTCACTTATCTCCAGACCTCATGCTTAATGTAAGGCTGCAGGACTCGCTGATCTCTTCAGTGTTGCAATGTTTATAAGTTGTTATCCTTTATCCCCCTAACCATCTATCTATTTAAACATCCCCGTATCAGCCTCTCACAAGGCAACAGCGATAGAACCCGAAACAAAATAGGACAGGGAGATTTCTGGTCCCGAGTCGGCAACTTTTACTAGTAATGTGACCTTGAGCAAGTCACGTATCTCCTTTCTGAAAAAAATGGGAGGGTTAATTAGATCAGGAGCTAAATCTTTTCTGTTAAGTCTCTGCTGCTGGCAATCTGGGAAAGTTACAGATCTCTTTTCAAAGCCATGTTTTTGAAATAACTGAAGGGAGAGCTAAATTTCAGTTAAAGGTTTGTGTCAATAAATAGTATTTTTTCCCATCCAAGTTCACAGACTCCCTGAAATCTATCCAGAGACCCATTGGTTAAGAAATCCTAAACTTGGCTCCCTTCCAGCCGGAATATCCTCTGTTCTGGATTCTGAGGATATGGGATGTCAGAGTTTGAATAGGGTCTTAGAACAGGGAATATCTGACTCGGTCTTTCTAGACCCCAAGGTCTCCTTCAGATCTCCCAAGATGTCCCGGAACAGGAGGAATGTGTTTTGAGGTGAAAAGAAATCTCTTTAAAAGATGAAAATTATCCTTCCAAAAGCTGCTAAAGTTCTGATCAAAAGGCTAGAAAAACCTTAGGAAATCCATAGGGCATAGTTACTGAAGAAGGGAAGGAGAAGCACTCGAGAGAATTAGCTCACCAAAGAGAGAAGGGAGAGCTTGGGAGAGGGGGGATGGGGACCCAGAACCCTGCCTCCATCCATCGTCCTTACTTGTTGAAGAGGTGTCCCAAGCTAGGAGCAGCTGTGGTCCTGGTGGATGGTCTCACACAGTGACTTCTTGTGACTTGAAAGTCTGAGCCATGGCCTTGGGAGGAGGATGGGCCAAAAGCATGGACCAGGAGGGCAAAGTCTCTGTCATAAAGCTCTAGAGGTGGCCCACTGCCCTTAGGGATCTGGGAGCTGACCTGGCTTGTGCCTCCGGCAGATTGGAAACCCCTCAGTAAGAAGGGAGGAGGCAGGCCTCCACGTCATCACCCCAGCTCTAGACACCCCCTTCTCCCCTGGACCTTGGAGCACGCTGGCCCAAGCAGGAAGGTGGGAACAGGATCATTAAGCCAGGGTCCAAGTCCAGGCACTAAGGTTTTTATTGCAGGGAGGGGAAGGAATGAGACACTGTGACTCACAGAAGCCAACAGGAGACAGGAGGTTATAGAGCTCCGGGAGCCATCAAAGGGCCAAGCTCGGCTTGCAAATGGGCCTTTAGGAATCACTGGAGGCAGCCCCGCCTCCCTGCTAATTGTGGGCTCACTTCCAGCTGTGAGAAAGGAAGTGACTATCATTGCTTGGACCAGCCCTGGTCTGCAGTTCAGAGTTCAGATCTGTCTATCCATCCATCCATCCATCCATCCATCTATTATCTATCCATTCATCCATCCATCACCCCTGAAAACTCTTTAATGATGATGATGATGATAATGATGATGGTGATAAATGTCCTTCCTCCACTCTGCCTACTGACCTCCATGGCTTCCTTTAAATCTCAACTAAACTCCCTTCCTTTACTGGAAGATTCCATGCCCTCTTATTTCTTGGTCTTTCTCTCCATTATTCCTTACTTGCCTTCTCTATTGAGCTTGTTTTGTACGTATTGGATTGCTTGTTGTCTCCCCCATTAAATTGTAAGCTCCTTGTGGACAGGAACTGTCTTCTGCCTCTTTTTGCATCCCTAGTGAGTAGCACAACATCTGGAACAGAGTAGGCAATTAATAAATGTGTATTGCTTGAAGGATTACAAAATGTTTTTTCTTCATTCTTTCCCATGAGCTAAGGGGTGAAACAGTGAAATATACCTTTTTTATTTTTTAAAATCAGACAGATCTGGGATTTTATTCATCTATTATTCATTTTATTCACCTCTAGGATGAGGAAATTCCCTCTATGGATGCAGATCACCAACTGCTTTTGTCTTAAAGACCTGTCTGGGGCCCAGAGAGGTTGAATGCTTTACCCAGGGTCACCTGTGTCTCAGGCAGAATTTGAACACTAACCCCCTGGCTTCAGGTCAGTTCTTTAACTATGGGGCCATCTCTAGTAATCCTGGCCTAAGTCTTTCCACTGGACTCCGAAGACCCCGGAAGAAAGCATGAGCCTGATGTTTTGCACACTCCTGCCTCACTTAAATCCGATTCTCTGGGAAGTCAAGACATCCCCCTTCCCTGTGTCCTCAGTCCTCTTCGAGAAGGAAGGGAGAACCACAATAACCCGTATCAACGTCAGCCTGCTTCTGAAAAATGCTGAATAACCTTCCCGGGCCCAGGGAAATGGGACAAAATGTTCTTGGGACAGTAGGGATGGACCCATCAACCCTATTTCACAGCTGAACAGCCTCTCTATGTGGGAGTTGAACTTTCCAAAGCTCATTTCCCTGTGCCTCCCAAAGAACAAAGTCTCTCTCTGAGACACCTGAGCAATTACCATCCAATTAAAATCTCAAATTCTTGCTCATCTTAAAAAGCAGCTTGGGTCAGCTCATGAGCAAACCGTCATCGCCCACCTACTATGTCCATCTGAAATTGCCCAAAAGAACAAGGAAGAACACAGAGCTCACCCTCTGGCTGAGGAATCGAGATAAGTGAAAGAAGGGGGCCTGCTTAGGTCTCAGAGCCAAGAAAACCCGGGTCCAAATCCCACGTGATATGGAGACTGGCAGTGTGATCCTGGGTCAACCCCTCCAATTCCCAGTGCCCCCAGACAGCTCTCGGGGCACCCAACTTGCAGAGCAGATGCCAGTCTTCATCGAGAGGGCTCTTTTGCCAAGGAGATCACCAGGAAAAAAGAAAAAAATGTACCAGGCACTGGGATTCTTTTTGAAATTTTGGTGGAGGGCTCCCCACGGGCCAAAACAAATCATTTGTGAGCAGGAGCAAGTCCATTGTCCTCTTTTAGCCTCAGTTTCCCCCTCTATTGAATGAAGGGGTTTAACTAGATGACCTTTAAGGTCCCACCAGCCTTAAATCCATGATCCTTTTTATAAATATCCAATTTCAATTCCAGAAAATCCTGCCTCCCTGGGCCCCTTAGGGATTTCTTTGGGGATTAGTGAAGTCCCTTTGGCTCCAAGGAGAGTAAAAAGTCCCATGGCTGCTGGTGGGAGGGGGGCTAAGCATTTTCAAACCTTTTAAGAAGGATTCAGCCACCTCTGGGTCATGTTCAGGCTTGCCTCTGGCCCTTGACTTCTGCATTCTAGTCTCTTGGGGATCAACCGGAGTTTGATTCCTTCTGAACCCACTCTTTTCTCCCTCCGGCTGCAGAAGGGGTAGGGGGGAGGCCGACTGGAATTAGAATCAGGGTTCAAATCCCAGGAATGCTTCTTCCTACCTGTGTGGTCTCGGACAAATCGCTTCCTCCTCGGACCTCGGTCTGCTGGTCTGTCAAAGGAGGATCTTGCTTTAAATGGCCTCTGAGGTCCTGTCCGGCTCTCGATCAAGGATCTTGTGAATTCCATCCCACACAGTTTGCTTCTTAATTATAAACCACTGACCTTCCACCCTTTGTGCGAATCTTATCTCCTTAACTCGACTCCCTCAGGGAAAGGATGGAGTTGTGTCATTTTACCGTAGTCCAGAGTCTTCCCAACATCTAATGTGGTGTTAAACACATAATTGGTACTCCTCTGGAGATCGCATGCTCTGATATACCCTCCCTCATTTTCTGAAGGGAGAGACTGAACCCCAGATTAGGAAAGTGATTAGCTTAAGGACACACAGGTAGGAGGAGAAAAACCAGGAGACTTGTTCTGTTGGGTCCAATTTACTGCAGTGTTTATTTAGTACCTATGAAGTAGCAGGATGGGGGAAAGCCTGGCAAGGAAGAAAGGACATGGGTTCGAGTCCCATCCCTTCCCCATATTGGTCATGGGTCAGAGGGGAATAGTATTATGGGTAACTAGGCCTCTAAGGCTATACATTGTATAGGAAATGTCCTTATCAGAAAGTTCTATCTAACCATGAAATCAGAGACCCAGACAGTCCCTCTCCTTAATGAGTACAAGGAGAAAGAATAGCAGATCTCAATATAGAAGACCTGATCCTCCCTCTGATATGTCCCGGATACCTATCTGAGGGCACGTAGGACAACTGACCTCTTAGGGCATCAGGCAAAATCCTGATAAATTAAATAAATAAAGGAAATAAAAAAGAGTAAAATCCAAACCATTAAATATTTAGAAAGCACCTACTATGTGGCCGGCACAGATTCAAAAACAAGAGGGCCACATAGTCCTTGCCCTTGGGGAAGTTCCATTCCCTTTTTTTTTAAATTAAAGCTTTTTATTTTCAAAATAAATACATGGATAATTTTTCTTTTTTTTCAGCTTAAAAGTTTTATTTCTTGCAAATGTGAAACGAGGGAGCAAAAAAGCTTACAATTTACAAACCAAATGCTGAGTTAATTCATTCCGTCTTGAATTAGAGGCTATTCTAACTTATCTTTTTATAATTCTGTTCTTATTAGAAGCCAGTGAATTTTCCACATTTCAAAGCTAGACTTAGAACTGGCTTAGAAGGTCCCCAAACCTCACTTAGAGGACAATATATCCCCCAAATTGCAGGCAATTTTAACTTTAATAGCTTAAAATTACACTAAGTCTTTTGGAACGTTCTGGATAAGATACACTCTGCAGATGCAATTATGGTACCTTCAGATAATCTACCCTCTTGGTGTCTCCATGTCAGGTCATGCTAATACCAAACACCTACTAAATTTCATTCTTTAAGGATCTTGAGTTTGAGCTTAAAAAATTCATTCAGCTTTTGAATATGCAGTAAATTTCAATATATGAAATTTGCATTCCTACTCCTGGATAATTTTTCAACATTGACCCTTGCAAAGCCTTGTGGTCCAAATTTTTCTTTCCCTTCCCCCCAGCCCCTCCCCTAGATGCCAAGTGATCCAATAGATGCCAAACATGTTTAAAAAATGTTAAATCCAATATTTGGATACATATTTATACAATTATCTTGCTGCACAAGAGAAATCAGATCAAAAGGCTGGGGGGGGTGGAATGAGAAAGAAAACAAAATGCGAGCAAATAACAACAAAAAGAGTGAGAATGTTACATTGTGATCCACCCTCAGTTCCCACAGTCCTCTCTCCAGGCGCAGATGGCTGTCATCATCACAAAATCACTGGAATTGCCCCAAATCACCTCATTCTTGAAAAGAGCCACATTGCTCAGATTTGAGTTTTATATAATCTTGTTGCCACCGTGTACACTGATCAAGGAGATTCCATTCTAACAGAGGAGACCCAATGTACAGAGCAAAGCTTCTTCAAGAGTGGGTTGACATCTCATATGGGGGTCACATAATTGAATGTGGGAGTTGAGAAAAATTTGGCAACAGTAAAAGGTATCTGATATATTCCAAGATTTAATTCTTTATGTAAAAATATATCCATCTCATTTAATGTGAGTTTGTTTCCATCTTTAATAAACAGCAAACTATGTATACCAAAGAATTGTTTTCAAATCAATTTCTTTGTGATTTATTATCACTAAAGGTTTAGTTTGTATGCCTCTTTTAAATATATATATATATATATATATAGTCACTTAAAAAGTTCTCTGGTGAAAAGGGGTCATGAGTGGGAAAAGTTTAAGAAGCCCCGCTATAGAGGAGCACAGATTTAGAACAGGAAAGAACCTTAGAGGCCAAGGGTAACTTTCTCAATTTGCAGATGAAAAAACTGAGGCACAGGGTGACTGACATACCCAGAGTCATACAGCAAGTTGTTGTGTTGTTGTTGTTGTTGTTCCTTTGAACAGGATGGGGGACATTACAAAAGGGTGATTGTCTTCACTTAGCTACGAACTGGAGATTTTCAATAATATTTTATTTTTCCCAAATCCATGCAAAGATAGCTTTCAGCATATAACATGTATGTGAGCTCTTATTAGTAATAGTTAGCTTTTAGTATCTGATGTTTGATTTGAATCTAGGCTCTTCCGATTCCAGGTCCGATGTCCTTTCTAGAGCACCACAAAGAAATATACGCAGATTATACAAAAATGAATATAGATAGTTTGGGGCAAGATCTCCCTACTAGTTGGGGAGATCAGAACAGGTTTCCTGGAGAAAGTGAACCTGACTCTGCAGGGAAAGAGTGAAAAGGTGCTTTCCATCCAGGAAGTTGAGTCGTACTAGGAGGTAAGGGGGAACTCAATGTGTACCCAGATAAGTACAGTATGTGGTTGGGTGTGATGGGGCAAAGGCAAGCTCAACCAATCAATCACCAAGCATAATTGCCTACTCTGTGGCAGACACTATGCTCGGAAGGGGGAGGGGGACAAATGAGGGCAAGGGCCACGTCAAGGGGCCCCCCTCCAAGCCCAGAGCAGGATCTCGAGAAACAAAAGAAAGAAGGAGGCTGGGGAGTTCTGCTCACAGAGAACATCCTAGGGGAGTGAACCGAGGTGGGAGAGGACGGAGCAAGATCTCCAGGAGATTTAAGGAAGAAACAAATATAAAATCTAACACTGTTTCCAATGGTCAGAGAGATAGGGCCAAGGAAAAGCCTTGGCCAGAGCTAAGATAGGTGATAGGGAGGAAAGGGAGTTTTTCTGCTGGGGATAGGAAGGGAGGATGTGCTAGTTAGAGATATTGAAGGAAACTCCTTGGTCCTCAGAATTAGGCCATGGGACAGCCATGGCCCTAGGTCCTCTCTCATTCACTCAACTCAAGCTTTCTGTATAACTAGGTTAGAGTTTCCAGGTTGGGAACGTCCATGATGGCCCAGACCAAGGCTTATCTAGACTATCCATCCATCATCTTTAGTGGCCAAAACAGTGCTCTAAAGAAAGGGTTTACTAAGACCCTATAGCTAAGAAGGACTGAGTCATAGTCTTTCTCAGACTCATACTTGCAAAGGCATGAGCAAAGGGCACCACATGGGAAGAGGGGAAGAAGGAAATAACACTTGACCTTTTCCTCATTGTTTCTGAGGAACATGAATGAAACTGGTTTTCAGAGAATAGGTGGCACAGAGAATGGCCTGATCTAGAATGTCCTTAGACTATCACAGCCCCAAGACCCGGAGATTACAGAAGGGAAAATGTCAGAGCTGGGAGGACACAGAGAAGAGAGCAAGTTCCAGCTCAACTCCCTTATGTCAGAGATCAGAGACTTTAGAAATGAAAGGGCCCTTGGTACAGGGAACAGAGGATGAGTTCCAAGGCCCTTCGAACACTGCAGGATCACAATATACACGATGATGACAATATTAATGGAGCACACACACACACACACATACACAGGAACTGTGAAACTCTAATTACCAAGCATGATTAGGGAGAAGAGTTAAGCAAATACACATCTCTCCCTTTGGGGCTTCTAATGTTCTGTTCTGTTGAGTATTTTTGTTTCATTGATCTTTTTTCCTCTTTCCTCTTAGTCTTTGCTACAAGCGATGGCTAACAGGGGAGGCGAGGGAGGGGGGCTATATTGAAAAATGAAGTTGATTTAAAAGCAGAAGATATCAATAATGTTTTGGAACACCAGAGAAGAGAAAATGTCAGATTTGTAAAGGTCTTTCCTGAGAGCTCATCTAGTCTCACTGTTTACTTTAGGAATGAGGCCCCCAGGGGTATGTACAGTGTTGTAAACATATGAAAGGCTTCAGGGTAAACAATTTCCAGGGAGGGCCTGTAAGCAAGGAAAGTGGGCAGAATCTCTATCCGGACTAAGGGCACACATGGGCTTTGACACAAGAAGGCAATGAGAGAGTCGAGGCAGGAGCCAGCCTTGTGGGTGGACCTTGAAACTTAGACTAGCTTTAGCATTAGAGGAGAGCAGTTGATAATTCTGTTCTGACACTGACTGGCTGTGTGTGTGTGACTTTGAACAAGTCCTTCCCCTTTGTAAGCCTCTGTTTCTTCCTCGATAAAATTTACCTTTCCTCTAAATCTACTTTGATTAATCTTTCACTGTTTTTGTTCTGATTCTAATTTTGAAACAGTTTCTCATTTCTGCAGTAGAATTGTTTCTTCCTTCCATTTTCTATTTGCCCCGGGTAAGGTCTATGTCAGAATCCTCCATTTGATTCAGGGTTGGACATTTCTGGTAATTTCTTGACGATCAATGGCAACCACTGGGGTAGTATGTCACTCCCTTTTCTATGGAGAGACTTCTCAGCTCTAAATCCAGGCATGGAGCTTGAACCAGGTTTAGTCTTTGAGGGATCTTGACTGCTAATAAAAGAGATTTCGGGTTCTCTTTTCTCATACTCTTTGGCTCATTAAGCTCTATCTCACAGCATTGGGCAGAAATTCAGGAAGACTGAATTCAAATTTTACTTTACTTATTAGCTATGTGACCCCAGACAAGTCATTTAACCACCATCTGCTTCAGTTTCCTACCTTCCAGATCATATTTGTAAAGAACTTTGCAAATCTTTTTTAATAATAGTTTTTTATTTTCAAATACATGTAAAAATAGTTTTCAACATTCACCCCACAATACCTTGCATTCTAAATTTTTCTCCCTCCCTCCTTCTCCCCCTCCTCTAGACAGTAAGTAATACAGTATAAGTTAAACATGTGTAATTCTTCTAAACATATTTCCACGTTTATCATTCTGCACAAGAAAAATCAGATCAAAAAGGGAAAGAAAACAAAATGCAAGCAAACAACATAAAAAGTGAAACTACTATGTTGTGATTCACATTCGGTCTCCATATTGCTCTCTCTGGATGCAGATGGCTGTCTTAATCACAAATCTATTTTGGAATTGGCCTGAATCATTGTTGAAAGAGCCAAGTCCACCAGGGTTGGTTTTCACATAATCTTCTTGTTGTTGAATATGAAGTTCTTTTGGTTTACTCACTTCATTTAGCATCAGTTCATGCAAGTCTCTCCAGGACTTTCTGAAATCATCCTGCTGATCGTTTCTTTCTTTTTTTTTTTAAACTAATAGCTTTTTTATTTTTAAAATTCACGCAAAGATAGTTTTCAGCATTCACTCTGTCATAACCTTGTGTTCTAAATATATCTCCCTCCCTTTCCCCCACTCTCTAGAGGGCAAGTAATCCAAAAAGAGGTTAAACATTTACAATCTAAATATATTTCCACATTTATCATGGTACACAAGAAAAATCAGATGAAAAGGATGGAAATTAAAAAAGCAAGCAAAAAACAACAAAAAAGGTGAAAAATTGTGACCCACATTCAGTCTTCTTAGTCCTCTCTCTAGGTGCAGATGACTCTCTCCATCACAAGCCTACTGGAATAGGCCCGAATCATCTCAGTATTGAAAAGAGCCATGTCCATCAGATTTGATCATCACACAATCTTATTATTGCTGTGTACAATGACCTCTTGGTTGCACTAACTGTATCAGTTCATGTCAGTCTCTCCAGGCCTCCCTGAAATCATCCTGCTGATCATTTCTTCTAGAACAATAATATTCCATAACATTCATATACCAGAACTTATTCAGCCATTATCTAACTGAGGGGCATCCACTCAGGTTCCAGTTCCTTGCCACTACATAAAAATATTTTTGCACATGTGGATCCCTTTCCCTCCTTTATGATCTCTTTGAGATATAGGCCCAGTAGAGACACTGCTTAGGTATGAACAGCCTGATAGCCCTTTGGGCATAGTTCTAAATTGCTCTCCAGAATTGTTCTCCATCAGTTCACAACTTCACCAACAATGCATTAGTGTCCCAGTCTTCCCACATCCCCTCCAAAATTCATCATTATCTTTTCCTGTCATCTTAGCCAATCTGACAGGTGTGTAGTGGTACCTCAGAGTTATCTTAATTTTTATTTCTCTGATCAATAGCGATTTAGAACATTTTTAGAGCCTATGACTAAAATGGCTTTAATTTCTTCATCTGAAAATTATTGAAGAACTTGGCAAATCTTAAAGCATTATATAAATGCTAGCTAATATTTATTGTTTGTTTATCATTATTGCTAGCAATTATTTACTTATTATTATAGCTCAGCTTATATGCCTCATATCTAGGATTTCCCCAAAATGGATAAATGAAAAGATATCTGATGGACAATGAATCAGGTAGGAGATAGACAATTTATTCCTTCACATAAAAGAAATATTAAATAGTTTGCTGAGAGGCTTATATTTCAGCCTTGTCAGGACATAAAGCAATTTGTGCCCCTGCAGATTGGGCATATGACATTTTACCTCAGGTTATCTGTCCAGAAAACTTCACATACATGTCTGCTGGTAACATTACCAGCCAATTTTAATGTCCACATTTTTCAAACTCAAGATCACATCTAAGTCAAGATGTGAATAGCTTAAGGATAATGTTTAATGATCTACTTGGGAAAGAAATTGGAAAACCCAACTGAGGCCCAGGAATAAGTTCTCTCGGTTGAGTCCATGCATGCTCCACAGGGAATCAGAGGAAATGTGGAAGGGAAAGATGTCCCCGTTCCTCCAGGGCCTTATTTTTTTTTTACAGTATTTGATATATGAACACTTTAGTGGGGCTAAACAAAATAAAGAATCCCAAGGCTATTCCCATAGATCCACATCCAAAGAGAAAACTATGGAAACTAAATGTGGATCAGAGCATAGAATTTTCACTTTTTTTGTTTGTTTGCTTGTTTGGGTTTTTTTCCTTCTTTTCCTCTTTGATCTGATTTTTCTTGAGCAACATAATTTGGAAACATGTTTCAAAAAATTGCACATGTTAACTATCAGCCTGCTTGCTCTCTTGGCGAGGGAGGAGGTGGGAGGGAGAAAGGGAGAAAAATCTGGAACACAATGTTTTACAAAGGTGAATGTTGAAAACTATCTCTGCTCATGTTTGGAAAAATAAAATGCTATTTTAAAAATACAGAATCTATTGGTTAATAGACCTTGCTCTTGAGAGCCAAAAATTAAGACAGGTAAGGCAAGAGTCATCTCTGATGACCAAGATGGTCACTGGCTCATGTTGTTAAAGAGAGGACAGTCTAGGAGTACAAAAAGAAGTTGGGGGATTCTCCAAAGAATCAAGGCATCCCAACCATGCTAGATTTGGCCATGGAATTTGAGTAAAACAGTATGGAGATATCTTTGTCAGCATTCTTGTGATTGTACCAGCGAGCTTTGTTGCTGGTAAACAAGAAGTGAACATTGGATTAAAGTTTGAGTCCTACTATGAAGGTCAACTAAAAGAGCCTGTCTTAGCTAGTTATCCCTTTATGATTTGGGTAAAATATCAAATTGATTAATACTGATTGGAATAGAGAAGGAGTCCTAATGAATCATAACTCACAACGTCAAAGCTCAGATTAGAACTCGGGCTTCCTGATTCTAGGGCTCTAGATGCTGCTGAGGAAGGGTGCAGGAGGGAGAAGAGCAGTTTCATTGGCTGCATGATACCCCCTACTTGGGCCAATCTGACCAACTCTTCTTCCTGAAAGGCAGACAGAGGACAAGCAAACCCTGACCTCCACCATTGGCTCCACTGCCCCCTTTCTGATAGTGTCATGAGGATCAAATTAAATCGTGACCATGTAAGAAAGTAGATGGTATCATCGAAAGACAAATCGATCCTTTCCCATGTTAAACAGTCCAGGGTCAGGCCTGGAGCTCAGGGGGCTCCCTTATCTGAAATACAGTCAAGCATCCCTGTTCAGAAAACTTAGTATGAGTGTGATTTATCTTCATGGAACCTCAGAAATGGGGCCAGCTGCAAACTCTGAGCTGGGCACTGTTCCCAACCTCAAGCTCCACCCCATGCTGGCATGCTGTAACTCTCCCTTGAATTGCCTTTGATTGGGGATTGATTGAGCTTTAGCAAAAGGACACCTCAATGGCGGACTTGGGGGTAGAAGGGTGGTGGGATCGGGCTGCTACTCTGGCTCGATTTTTTTGCCTTTTTTTCCTTTTCCCCAAATGTGGGTGTATTATTTTCTTTGTCATCACAAAGTACTGATTACGTGTCTGGTTGTATGTGGTGTCAAGCCAGACCTTGTACAGAACCACTTGGATAGTCTGGATCCCTACTGTCTAGAAACTCATAATCTAAGACACATAACAGACATGGAAGATAGACTCCCATTGTATCCCCCATAGAGCAACAAGTTTATAACAAACCCAAACACTGTGTAATTATAATGACCAAGCTTAACACTGTGGGAAGAGGTGGGAAATATGCTGCCCTAGCTTCTTCGAAGAGGCAGGGGACTGTGGATGTGGAACATTGCAGAGATTGCCAGACACATGATGAGGGGCCTAGTCTTGCTACATTACCTTTTTTTTCTCTCTCTCTCTTTCTAACTTGATGTTACAGGGAATGGCTCCTTGGGTAGGTAGGACAGGGGGAGGGATAGATTTGAAAATCAGGCGATATCAAATCTAAAGATATCAATGACTTTTTTTTAAAATAAGAACTCATTCCAAGTTATATAGAGGAATTAGGTGAAACAAACTCCAGGTATGGTAGAAAAATGCCTTGGAGAGGAATCAAGGAGGTCTGGCTTCTGTTCCTGACTCTGGCTCTGGCTTGCTGTGTGACCTTGGAAAAGTCACTTTGTTAGGCCTGTTTTCCAGTCTATGAAATGGGGATATGAAAACCTCTAGCATTTACCATCCAGGATTATGAGAATCAAATGAAATAGTGTCTCTTAAAGTGCCATACAGAGTTTAATTACTAGTTTAAGCTATTAAAACTTAAAACCACTCTAAGAGTTTGGGGTTACATTGTATAAATGTAGCAGGATCAAACTCAAACATAAAGGGAGCTGGCTCCCTGTGAGATGCAGATTGACTTAGTTTTATGTTTTTCTCTTTTTTATTTTATTTTTTAAATTTATATTTTTCAGTTCCAAATTCTCTCCCTACCCAGCCATTGAGAAGGCAAGAAATATGATACCCATTATACATATGAAATCATGCAAAACATATTTCCCCATTAGCCATGTTGACTTAGTTTTAAAATATGTTAAAATGTATGTTGTCTTATATTTTTATTTATTTTCTTAAATATTTTTCGTTTTAATCGAATTTGGGCGTCACTCGGGACTGTTGTGGGTCGCATGTGGCCTGTAGGCCTCATGTTTGACACCTCTGCTCTGAGGTACTGTCTGGCTCTATAGTTCTGAGACTAAAACTGGGAGAACCAGTGGAATCATCTGGAAAGGCAGGGGTTACCCTGGTTTCACATTCCTTGCTAAGAGTTGGGCTGGAAGAGAGTTTTTCTCTGCAATTATTTCCTTCTGGTCAAAATGAGCAGTTAGCTGGAGTGGCCCCAGCCCCAAAGCCGCTCTGGCTTGGGACCCATTGGCAACCCAAGCATTGGATATACTTTTGGAAATTTCCGAAGGAACTGTGGAAGAAGGGATGAAATAAAGGGCAGGGGAGAAGTTCAGAAGCTATCCTGAGAAACAAACTAAGGCTATTCAGGGGTTTTTAAAAATGGGTCAAGGACATCTCTCTTATCCTCAAAATGAGCAAGTATCTATTGGGGTGGAGGGAGAGCAATGGGGTTCCTTGTCCTCTTAGCAGGGGAAAGAGAATGCTTGACTCGGAATTAGACGATTCGGGGTGAAAGACTTCCAAGTGGGAGACTTTAAGAAAGTCACTTACCTCAGTTTTCTCCCTGTAAAATCGAAATTATAATACTTAGCCTCTCTACCTTTGGGGCCTTGGGAGGAGAAGGGAGATTGTTATAAGGAAAAGACTTTGAAAGACTTGAAGAATTGTAGAAACCTGATTGTTATCATTAATTCTGATCATAATAACCTAGATTTGGAACTAGCAGAACTCAGAAACCAATTAGACCTACCCTGGCATTTTGGATGATAAAATGGGGCCCTGGGAAGACCTGGGGTTATCCAGAAGACCATGTATCCATGAAGAACAAGGTGGGACCTTAGAACCCAACACCCTTGTTCTGAAATTTCTCCTTGAAAGAGGAGAGAATTGAGATCCAGAAAAGTTAAATGACTTACCCTTGGCCATATAGATGGGTTACATCAGAAGAAGGAGAATTTGAAGGCATATCTTCTGACTCTAAGGGCATCTAGGGGGCACTGCAGTGGATAGAGTGCTGAGCCTGAAGTCAGGAAGACTCATCTCTTTGAGTTCAAATTTGGCCACTTCCTAGCTATGTGATCTTGGGTAAGTCACTTAACTGTTTCCTCTCATTCCAGTATCCCTGCCAAAAGAATTCCAAACAGGGTTGGAGAGAGGCCGAAACAATTGAACAACAACTTCTGCCTCTAGAGCAAGCTTTGGCTTTAAAGGCCATCTCTCTCTCTCTTTTTTTTAATGATTATAACTTTTTATTGACAGAACTCATGCCTGGGTAATTTTTTACAACATTATCCCTTGCATAGCCATCTCTTTCTTACACTCACTCTGTCTGCCTACAACCCTCTTGCTCCATATTCATCCAATTCTGTGGTTGGTACTCAATAGCAAGGGCAGTTGCCAGCGCTGGAATTACTAACCTTTCCCTCCTCCTGGCAGGTTCCGACCTGATCTTGAGACCTTATTAATAGGCTTGAAATAAGGACACAGAAAAAATGCTAAGCGATTTTGTTTTTCCCCTTCAATAGGAAGCCAGCTGAAGGCTTGGGGGACTCCAAGGGCAACTTCCTTCCCACTGGACTGGCTAAGTGACCTGCCTCTCCACACCATCCAAGCACCTTCAGCATCTTCCTCACTCCCTTCTATTACCTCTTCTCTGAGCCTTTTCCTGTAAAATTAAGTCAAAGGCACAAGCAGAAAGTTAGAGCCAGTACATGTCCCAGAAAAAGAAGAAGAAGGACTGGCTGATTCTGTCTGCAGTTACACAAAACACCCAGAGCTCCTGAGGACTAGTTATGTGACCTTCAGCAAGTTAGCAAGAGCCTTCAATCTTGTCATCTGTTAAAAGAGAAAGTTAGACTAGATGGTCCCTTCTAGCTTAAAATCCAATAAAGACAAGTCCATGGGAGGGCTTAACAATCGACCAGATGGCCCCTACCATCTCTTCCAGATCTAAGTCTATGAAGGTATGGAAAGGTATGGAGACTCCCTCTCATTCATTAAGAGGAAGAACTAGACCAACATCCCCAACTTGACCTTCTTCTTTCTGGGCTCGCCCCTAAGAGAATTTGCCTGGAACAGGGGTAGAATGGGAATTGAAAGGCATATTCTCTCAAAGGCTCCACTTTAATTCCAATGTAGTTTTGCTAAGTAAGACTTTTGCAATGAATTGTGGGGGCCCAGGCTGACAAACAGAAAGATGATAGGAACTAAAAGAAAGTTTCTAGTCATAGTGCACCTAAGAGGGATAGGACTTAAGGAATAAGGCTGAGGAGTAAAACCGGGGTTCACTTCAAAAGGCAGCCTTAAGAACTGGAAACAGTGACTGCCCATCAATTGGAGGATGGATGAATAAGTTATGGTATATGAATGTTATGGAATATGATTGTTCTGTAAGAAATGACCAGCAGGAGGATTTCAGAGAGGCCTGGAGAGACTTACGTGAACTGATGCTGAGTGAAATGAGCAAGACCAGGAGATTATTGTACATGCAACAGCAAGATTATACAATGATCAATTCTGATGGATGTGGCTCTTCTCAACAATGAGATGATTCAGACCAATTGCAATAGATTGTGATGGAGAGAGCCAGATAGAGGACTGAGCAGGGAGTGAATGTGGATCACAACATAGTATTTTCCCCTTTTGTGGTTGTTATTTGCTTTTTTCTTTCTCATTTTTTCCCTTTTTGATCTGATTTTTCTTGACCACATGATAAATGTAGAAATATGGTTAGAAGAATTGCACGTGTTTAACTTATACTGGACTGCTTGATGTCTGGGGAGGGGACACAAGGTTTTGCAAGGGTGAATGCTGAAAACTATCTTTGCACATATTTGGAAAATTAAAAGCTGCTATTATGAAAAAAGAATATTAGGTTTGACACTAAGAGAAAGAAATCATCAATGACATAGATTATCACACTGGAGCAAAAAGTGCCTTTATGGATATTTCTCTAAATAAACAATAAAGATGAATTCCATTTTTAAAAAGACAGCCTTAAATGCCTAAAGGTTGTCTCTAGCTAATTTGCTAGCTGGCTAAAGCCAGTTGGGATCCAACGACCAGAAGACATTAGTAATTCTGTTAGGGAGAAAACAGCACCAGGGGCATGAATTGGCCCAGCTTCTGTACGTGAAATCTTCCTGCGTGCCCCCTTCTCCTGCTGGTGATATGATAACCTACGTATCTATTTTGCTTTCCTGTTTAATTAAATGCCTTCTTCTTTGATCTACTATACGCAATGGTCGATTGATTAAAGAAACACATTAATGGGAAGTCAGGAGCTCTGTTTGTGAGTGGATGTTCACCCACAGCATTCCATGAGACTGATGTAGCTTTGAAGGGATCTCCTATGTCCCAAACTCTGCCCTTTCCCACCCCCCCAGCTCTGCTAGTTTTTGCCCTAAGATACTGTCCAAACCTGAAATTCTGTGTAAGGTCTCTCCTAGCTTGGGCATTGTCTAAGTGCCCTCATAAATCAGATATTACCAAATCTGATATTCTAAGATCCCCCTCAGATAAGATGTTCTCTTCTCTAATGTCCCTTCCAGCTCTAACATTCTGTGTTCTAAGACACTACTCAGATCTAGAACTACCTGTTGTATGAGTTGTCACAGATCTGAAATTTTATGTTCTGAGTCCTTCAGAACCTTGATATTCCCTGTTCTAAGGCATCTTCCTGCTCCAAAATTCTGTTTTAAGGTCCCTTCCTGTTCTGATATTCTCTGTTCTAAGATTCTCCTAGCTCTGGCTCTCTGGGTTCTAAGGCCCCTCTTAACTCTGGAATTCTCTAGTCAATGTTCCTTCCAGCTTTGACCCTCTGCATTTTGAGACTCCTCCCAGCTTTGACAATGTGTTCCCTGCACAGGTGTTCTATTGTCTCCCAGCTCTGATTTTCTATGAGTTCCATGAACTTCTCTGTGCCTCAGGCTCCCCATGCATAATCTCAGCAGACAAGCATTTGTATATACCAGAAAACCAGTCCTCCTCTCCCAGGGACTTAGGGGATATCTAATTCTCTTGATATGATGAAGCAGAAACACTGTCACCTTCATCTCCAGGATACATATTTGCAAAGCCTCTAATGATTAGAAAGCACTTGAAAAAATGCAAAGTGCTCTATAAGAGCTTTTTATCCATTATAAATGATCAACCATATAAAATGTCTTCCAAACACTTAAGGTCAAATTCTTTTTTACTGTCTCATTGATTACGCTTCTCAAAATTAAAAAATCATCTAAGAGAAACATGAGCAATAAGTGCAATTTAAAAGCTTCAGGCCTAAGTTTATCCATGTGGAAAGTTCCATTGTGGGAAAAATAAACCTTTTTTCAAGATAATCAAAAACTTTACTTCCAAGTGGACATCTCACTTTAAGCCTAAACAGAGGGGAACAGAGCAAGTCAAATGGCCTAGCTGCTCAGCTCAGTTTTCTCCTCTGTAAGATGAGAGGGTTGGTTGGACTCGATGATTTCCAGGGTCCTTGAAGGTCTGATGTCCTAAATACCCTTTGACCCTCTGTGTCACTCATTCCAAGTTCTGAGATTCCAGGATGACCGACCAGGTCACGGCAGGGCCAAACTAGAGAATCTCTGACCATTCTAGAGTAGATTCAGCAATCCAGACCAGTTCTCAGAAAGGAACAGTTGGGTATAGTACCAAGTGGACCAGACCAGAAGGCAGGATAAGTTCCAGTCTCAGTCATGCCATTAACTTGTACTGCAACCATATTTACCATCCACCTCTGTCTGGGCCTTAAAGGGCTTATACTAGGCACCCTCTAAGATCTTTCCAGCTTGGATATTCTATGTTCTGAGGTTTCTTCCAACTCTGACATCCTCTGTTCTAAGATCCCTCCCAGCTCTATATTCTATGTTCCAACGTCCCTCCCAGCTCAGACATTCTGTATTCTAAGGTCTCTTCTAAGTACCCTTCTGTTGTCAATAGTTTGGGTTCTAAAGTCCCTCCAACCTCTAACATTCTGTATTTTAGGGGCCTCTTCCAGCTCCAAGGCCATGCACTCTAAGGTCCCTCCCAGGTCAGACATTCTATGTTCTAAGGCCCCTTCCAGTATGATATTTTATGTTCTAAGGTCCCCTCCAACTCAGATATTCTATGTTCTAAAAGCTCTTTCCTGCTCTGATGTTCTATATTCTAAAGTCCCTCTTAGTTCTAACCTCCTCTGTTTTAAGGTCCTTCCCAATACTAAAATTTTTAAAAATCCTCTCACATTCTAATATGTCTTTCATTTCCTGGACCTCAGCATGAGCTTTCAGACTATGTCTACATCATGCTTTGTTACTGTACAATGTTTGGAACCTCCAATAATGAAACGCCCCCAGGCCAACAATAAAAGTGGAAGGCTCTCCAGTTGTTCCAGGTAACCTTCCTCCTCTACCCAAAGAGGTTCTCTGATTTTAGCTAATTACTTTTCCTGGTTTATTCTCCTCTATTTAGAACCCATTAATAAGAGAATATGGAATGTTAGAGTTAGAGGGGCCCTCAGAGGTCAGTTGGTCCCATTCACTGGTTTTTACAGAAGAGGAAACTGAGGCTCAGGGAAAGGAAGTCAGTTGCCAAAGATCACATATCCACTATGTCTCTCAATGACCAGCTAGTACAACTTCTTCATTTCACAGATGGAGAAAGTGATGCCCAAGAAGGAAAAGAAACTTGGCTAAGGTCACTTAGTTTGGTCGAAGCAAAGCTAAAACATTAGAGGGATACTTGTTCAGGGCATTTCCCTTCTTCACAGGCAACTCCAAACTGGGCAATCTTCAAGAATTGCTGAATTAGAAAGAATAATGGGTTGGGATTCTGAAGCCTTGGACTTGGAGTCCTGTATCTTCTACTTCCTAGTTATGTGAATCTGGGGCAATCATCTCTCTGGGACTTAGTTTCCTCATCTATAAAATGGGCATAATAAATAGTATTTGCATTACTTATTTTATGGAGTTATCATAAAAAATCAATGTAGATTTGAGGCTGTTTTTGGTCTGGACCTGTAGCTTCATTACTAATAGGGAAGCTTGTGGTGTATTGCTTTCACTGATACAAGAAAGCACTTTTTCTGCAAATTATATCCTTTGAGAACTTTGAGAGCTACTTAGGACACTGAGCAGTGACTTGCCCAAGGTCATCCATCCAGTATGTCTCAGAGGTAAGAATTGAATTCAGGTCCTTTTGGTTCCAATACTGGTCTTTCAGCCAGCAGCCATCTGCCTTTCCAGAAGAGACTGACAAATAGGAAACGGCTTTGGTGTTTCAGTGTACAGTACACATACCTGGGTTTCTTAGTATGTGTCTCAGAGCTCGCTTCCAAAGCCTCTGGGCTTGCACACACTGGGTCCAAGTAGGGTGATTGATCCATAATGACTATTGGTTTTCTCTTTACCTCATTGTCCCCACCTGGTATTGATCCAACAAAATACCCACCTGTTGTTTACCTTCACTCATTTCTACATTTCCCTAAATGTGGGTGATAGAGTCCAAGCTCCCATCTAAGTACTTAATATAGGAATCCTTATATGTCACCCAATTGCTGATGCTGCCCCCCAATCAAAATCTCCTCTCTTCCCCACCGGAGGCTGGGGTTAAGTGCTCTATTCCTTTTTGCCAAATGAATCAGGGTTACTTTGTATATTCATAGAAAGCAATTAAAAAGAGGGATTGATCAGATTTTCTTATCCATGTAACTTCCTCCATTTAGAAGCAAATGCCTTCTAATTAAGTAATTTTATCATGACCCCCCAAGTCTAGAGAATAAAGAAAAAGACCCCAGGCAAATATTCTGATGGTGTTTACTAGACCATGGCTTCTTAAACTTTTTCTACTTGCAACCCCTTTTTCACCAGAGAAAATTTTTATGGGCCTCCATACACACACACACACACACACACACACACACACATACACATACACATACATATGTATATATACATATACATATATACATACATGCATAAAATCAAACATTTACCGATAATAAATGATCATTTCAAGACTCCCACATTCAGTTACCCAACCCCATATGGGGTCCCAACCTGCAGTTAAAGAAGCTTTGTACTAGAGGATATCCTTTGTAGTCAGTAGATGTATCCAGGACAGGAAATTAGTCAAGTTACTTTGAAAGGTCTGAATCTGGGCCTGGGACCCCAATAAGTATCTATACTGTGTAGTGGCTTATCGTATCAGGTCAGCTCGTGGGGACTGGGTGGCAGCTCTCAATGATCCTGGGATGTTTGTAACACAAATGACGAAACTCCACCGGCTTTGTGGGAAGCACATAAGCCTTTGACGTCAGGTCAGGGAGGTGAACCAAGGATTGCCAGCGCCTGGCTGCTAGCAACCCCCAAAAGCACTCATAAATTTTCTCTTTTAACACCCAAAGTAAATTCGTCACTGAATTTATTAGAGGTGCTCAGATTTCCTCAATCCCAGCAATCCTAGGGCAGTGGTCAACCAATCAGGATTCCCAGTGTAAGATAACAACGTCCATCGGTTTTATATCTGCTTAGGTTTTAGAAATCTCTGAGCTGAAAGAAGTTAAGTGCTACAAAATAAGCACCACCAAAGTACTCCTTCACCTGACCTGAGCTGAACATTATCATACTTTGGAAAATGGGATGTAAGACTATATGGTGAAATGGTAAGTGGCATAAAACACTGGAGTGCCCCATGAGTTTCCCGTCGCCTCTAACTAGCTCTAACATTACTAAGGCAAGTGGCCTTGAAACTGTTCCTCAGAGAGAGCCATCAGACAAGAGTTTACAATTTTCCTTTGATAAATTCCTTGTGATGTTCCTTCTAGTCCTCCACCTTTGCAAGCCTTCATAAGCTGGGTCCCAACCTAATGACTCAAATGAAATCTCCCTCTGCAAAGCTACAAATGATCTCTTCATTGATAACTGAAAGGGCCTTTTCTCAATCCTTGCTCTTCTTGACTTTCATAGCTTTTGGTACTACTGAGCATCCTCCACTCCTATGTATGCTCTGAGTTTTTGTTGCATTTTTCTCTCTTGGCTCTCCTCCTATAGAGTCTCTCTGTGTGTGTGTGTGTCTCTTTTTCTCAGTCTTCTTTGTTGCCTCTTTATCCACATCACAGCCCCTAACTGTGGACAGTGTTCCTCTTCTCCCCCACCAAGTCTCTCTCCTGGGCCATCTTCTCCCTTGGTCATAAATGCCTTGGGAAGTCAGTCTAGGGAAGTCTATGGAACCCTTCTCAGAATCATGATTTTAGATCATAAAACAAAATACAAAGAATTAGCAAAGGAAATCAAATACAGTAATTACAATATTTAAAATATTTCTTGGACCCTAAGTTAAGAATTCCTGATCTACTCCCTCCTTTGTCCTCCTACTGCTCTCCCTCCTTCTTCTTTTACTTCTTCTTTCTCTCAATTTTTCTCTCCTTTCTCTATTTCTCTCCCTATCTCTTCTCTCTTTTTCATCTTCTTCTTTCTCTCTCTTTTTCTCTGTCTCTGTCTTTATCTATCTTTCTGCCCTACCCAATTCTTTGACTTTGTCTGTCTCTCTGTGTATATCTCTATTCACTCCATCTTCTTTTTTCTTCATCTTCTTTTTACCTCCTCCTTCTGTCTGTTTTTCTGCTTCTCTCTCCCTCTCTGTTTATCTGTCTCTGCCACTCTCTGTCTCTGACTCCGTCTGTCTTTTTCTGTCTCTCTATCCCTTTTTCCTTCTCCCTCTCTGTCTAACTCTCTGTCTCTTTTCACCTAGACACAGACGACTCTCAGATCTGTATATCTAACCCTAACCTCTCTCCTGAGTCCCACATCACTAGCCATCTGTTGGCTATTTCAAACAGGATGTCCCATAGGTACCTCAAATCCAACATGGAAAACCCAAAGCCTATTCTTTTTCCTCCCAAACTCCTCTTCCAAGTTTTCCTGTTTCTGGTGCCATCATCCTTCTAGCTTCCCAGGTTTGTAAGCTTGGGTTCATCCTCACCTCCTCACTCTCACCCCACACATGTAATTCACCCCTAGATCTTTATGATTCATCTCCACAATATCTTTTGCATCCTTCCCATTCTCTCCACTCACAGGGCCACTACCATCCTTATTCAAATCTTCCTTTTTCATATTTCATGCTTATTTTTAACATTTTTCAATTTTGAGTTTCCAATTCTATCCCTCTTGCCTATCACACACACACACACACACACACACACACACACACACACACACACATTGCGAAGGCATACTTTTTAAGGTCAACACTGGCTACCGTACAACCTAGCTGACTAGCATTTACAGAGCTCTTCAGGCTTTGCAACATGTTTTAGATGTAGTATCTCTCAACATATTTGATCTCACAACAACCCTGTGAAGTAAGTACTAGGATTGCCAATCAATTATCCACACAGTTGCCTCTCTGCTACTCTATGTCATTGGCTTTCTCAGAGACCTGCAGTGGCTCCCTATTATTTCTGAGGTCAAATGCAAACTTCTCTCTTTGCTCTTTAAAGCTCTTCACAACTTGGATCCGACCTGTGCAAAGTATTACACACACTTCAATGTGTTGAGCTCCATTATTTGTTCTTCAGGTGGGACAGTCTACCTCTCCTATTATTTTCTTTGCACAGGCTGTCCTTCATGTTTGGAACCCACTCCCTCCTCACCTCCACCTTCTCAGAATCTTTACTTTTTTTCAAAGTTCATTCCAAATGCTACCTCCCACATGAGAATTTTTCTGACTCCTCTCAACTGCTAACGTCACCTCCTCTGAAATTATCTTCTATTCACTTTTTTGATATTTTCTATATACTTATGTGTTGATTCCCTCCTGGAACTCTCACACACCACGCAAGGAGGATGCATCTTGAGGTCTGTGACTGCTTTATTTTTGTCTTCAAAAACATCTGGGTGTCTATTACCCAGCATTGTGTTTGACACATAGTAGGTGCTTGACAAATGCTTGCTGCCTAAGCGATGATGAAATATTTTGAATATTTAGTTCTTTTTTAAATATTTAATTTATTTATTAAATATTCTTAAATATTTAGTTTTTTACTATTGATTTATTTTAAAGTTCTTTTGTTTTTTGAAATTTTGAGTTTTAAATTCTCTTCCTTTTGCCAACTCCTTTTCCCCATCTACTGAGAAGGTAAGCGATATGATAGCAATTCCACAAAAACATATTCCCATATTAGCCAAATTTCCCCCCAAAGCAAGAAAAATACAGTGAGAAAATTAAACTTCATTTTGTACTCAGAGGTCATCAATCATCTCTCTGGAGGCAGTTAACACTTTTTCATTATGTATCCTTTGGAATGTCTTGCATCACTGTATTGATGACAGTAGCCAAGTTATTCACAGCTGATCATTATAACATTGCTATTACTGTGAAAAATGACCTGGTTCTACTCTCTTCGTTTTACATCAGTTCATAGAAATCTTGCCGTGTTTTATTGTACACGGCAACAACAAGATTATACGATGATCAATTCCGATGGACATGGCTCTTTTCAGCAAGAAAGTGATTCAGGCCAGTTCCAATGGTCTTGTGATGGAGAGAGCCATCTGCACCTAGAGAGGACGGTGGGGACTGAGTGTGGATCACAAAATAGAATTTTCATGTTTGTTGTTGTTGTTGTTTGCTTGCTTTTTGGTTTTTTTCTCATTTTTTCCCTTTCTGATCTGATTTTTCTTGTGTAGCATGATAATTGTGGAAATATGTATAGAAGAATTGCACATGTTTAACATATATTGGATTACTTGCCCTCTAGGGGAGGGGTAAAGGGAAGAGAGGGAGGAAAAAAATTTGGAATACAAGGTTTTGCAAAGATCCATGTTGAAAAAGATCTATGAATATGTTTTGAAAATGAAAAGCTTTTAAAAATTTTTGCTATGTTTTTCTGAACCTCCCTGTCATTTCTTATAACACAATAATAGTACTCCATTATATTCATATGCCATAGCTTGTCTCCAACTGATGGGCTCAATTGAAATTCCTCAATTTCCAAATATCTGCCACTTTAAAAAGCCACTATAAATATTTTTGTACATATAGGTCTTTTTCCTTTTTCTCTGATCTTTGTGGGGTACAGACTTAGTACTTGGTATAGACTAGGTCAAAGAGTATTGTTTTATAGTCCTTTGGACCTAATTCCAAGTTGTTTCCAGAATGGTTAAATCAATTCAATACTTCACCAGCAATTCATTAGTATGTCTTTTCCCCCTCATCCCCTCTAGTATTTGTCATTTCTGATGGCTGTGAGTTGGTATGTCAGAGTTATTTTAATTTGTCTTTCTCTAATCGAGTGATTGAGAGCATTTTTTTATATAGCTATAGATAGCTTTGATTTCTTCTGCTGAAAACTGCCTGTTAATATCCTTTGACTATCAATTGGAGAATGGCTCTATTTTTATAAATTTGACGGTTCTATACTCAGTGGATAGTTGAGAAATGAGTCCTTTATTAGAGGAACTAGCTGTAAAAACTTTGGATATTGATTCATTATATTGTATCTTTTCACAAAATGTAGTTTTCCTGATTATTCCTTTAATTAGGTCTATTTTTGCTTTTGTCTGAAAGCATGATTTCTACCCCTGTCTAGGGGTAGATTTTACTGCAGCCCTTTATTTTAACTCTGTGTATCTTTCTGTTTCAAGTGAATCTCTAATAAAGAACATATGGTTTCTAATCCATTCTGCTATCTGCTTTCATTTTATGGTTGAACTCATCCCATTCACGTTCACCATTAGGTTTATTAACTATATTTCCCTCAATCTCACTTTCTCCTATTTCTTTTTCTCCCTCTCTTTTTGTCCCATCTTTCCTCTAAAGTCTATTTTGCTTTTAACCACTGTCTCCCTTAATCTATTCTCCCTTTTATCAACCCCCTTTTTCTAACTCCCTTTCCCCTCCTGTTTCTCTTTTGGGTAAATTACAGCTCTATATATTGAGTGTGTATGAGTTCCAAATTCTTCTCTCACCAAGCATTCCCCACTACATCCCTATTCCCCCCCCCATTATAAAAGCTCTTCCTTGTGTGCTTCTTTTATGTGAGAAAAATGTTCCCATTCTACCTCTCCTGTCCCCCTTCTCCCAATACATCCTTCTTTCTCACTCCTTCATTTCATTCTCCCTCTCCACATATGCGAGCTTCAGATCAGTCTCCACCACAGATTTCTATTGACCCCTAAGTTTTTTTAGGCTGGAAAAATGCCTCACGCCAACCATTTGTTGGCACTGCCACTCCTGGTTTTATTTGAGGTGTTATTTTAAAGTTGTTTGTAAGGGAATGTTGGTAGAGTTCAGCTGGGTGGCTGCCCCCAATCTTCCATTTTGACTCTACTCCCAAAGTTTCTTTTTACCATCAAGATTGCCATTATCTTCTAAATCGCTTTGGCTGCAACTTTGA
Source organism: Sarcophilus harrisii (assembly GCF_902635505.1). Taxonomy (NCBI): domain Eukaryota; kingdom Metazoa; phylum Chordata; class Mammalia; order Dasyuromorphia; family Dasyuridae; genus Sarcophilus; species Sarcophilus harrisii. The sequence goes on from NC_045432.1 coordinate 22,209,100, forward strand.
TTACATTCCTGTACTCATGCCATGTATCTAATTTGTTGTCAAATCTTATTATTTCTAAGTTCACTATGTCTCTCCCAAACTTCTCTCTTCTCACACAGCTGCCACCCTAGTATAGACTCTCACCAATTCCCACCTAAACTATTACAACAGTCTTGTCATTGGTATCTGTGTCTCAAGTCCCTTCCACTCCAATCCATCCTCCACATAGCTGGCAAGGTGATTTTTTTTCTTTCTTTCTTTCTTTCTTTCTTTTTTTTCTGAGGCAACTGGAGTTAAGTGACTAGCCCAGGGTCACACAGCTAGGAAGTGTTAAATGTCTGAGGCCAGATTTGGACTCAGATCTTCCTGACTTCAAGGCTGGTGCTCTATCTACTACACTACCTAGCTGCCCCCTGATTTTTCTAAAACCAAAGTCTGCCCATATAACTCTCTTACTCAAGAACCTCTAGTGGCTTCCTATTAACTCTAAAATCAAGTGTAAATGCCTCTGTTTAGCATTTAGCATTTAAAACCTTTGGTAACTTGACATCTTCTGACCTTTTCAATCTTCCAGCCAAGCTGGCCTCCTCACTGATCCTCCCACGTGAAGATTTCCCACCTTGATGCTTTTGCTCATGCCTGGAATGCTCTCCCTCCTCAGCTCATAGTAGCTTCCCTAGCTTCCTCGAAGGTTCAGCTGAAATCCCCCCTTCTGCAGGATACCCTTTCGGATCCCTGCTTACTTCCTACCCCCTGCATACCCCTGCTGTTAGTACCAGTCACAAACACAGACTAAATCCTGATCTTGGTCATGAACTGCTACCTAATGCGGTAACAGACTGGATTCCTGATCCTGGTCAATCACCTCATAACACAGGCCATTGATCCCAAGCAGAAAATCCCATAGTTCCTTCGAATCTAAATTGTAATCTGGATCTTCAGGTTATTTACAATTGGAGATCAGGATGAAGTTACTTCTCTGCTACTCCACCCCGGTCAGCCAACACCTGCACACCTGGAACATTGTTTGCCAATTATTTCTACGTGCCCCATTTTGGGAAGGATATCAACAAGCCGTTTTGTGTGTGTCCAGGGTGAAGAAAAACCTGAACCATATACCAAAGGAACTGGGGGCGGTTCCCCGGAGAAGATAAGACTCAGGGGGAACAAATATTCCACGGTTTTCACTTCGGGGAAGGATTAATCTCGTTCTGCTTGGTCCCAGAGTGCCACATCAGGATCAATGAAGGGAAAGATGTTGAAAAACCCATTTTAGCTCACAGTTTTAACCCTTTAGGAAGAGACTCCTCTCAAATCTGTCCCCAAAGCAAAAAGGGCTGCTTTGGGAGATAGTGAGTTCCCCATCACTGGAGGCCTTCTGATGGCAGCTGGATGGACACTAGTTGGGGATGTTAAAGAAAGTATTCCTGTTTTGGTCGAGGTTGGATTAGATAATGTCTAAGATTTGGTCCAAGACTGAGAGTCTGTGATTTCTATGGAATTTTCCGCATCTCTGCAACTACTCTGAGTTCCATCCTGTGGGCCAAACAGAACAGATCTAATCCCCCTCCCCACGTGATGGCCCTTCAAATGCATAAAGACACTGATTATGTTCCCTTGAGTCCTCTGTTCTCCAGGCTAAACATCCTGGGTTCCTTCAATCAACCTTCCTAAGGCCCTCTCAGCTTCCTGGCTGCCCTTCTCTGGATGTAGTCCCAGCTGTCAAGATCTTTTCTCAACTGAGCACCCCAGTCCAGATGTGGTCCATGTTCAGGGCTTGGGAGGAGGAGGAAGAGGAGCCAGAGCTGGAGTACAGAGGGAAGAGAAACTCAGGAGGATTAATCCTTCTGTGGCATGAAGGCCAAGACTAGGAAAAGTTTAGAAAAGGAAGAAATGGTCAGCAGCTTCAAGTAAAACAAAAAGGTCAGCGGAGGATGCGGGCTCTGAGAGGTCCACTAGATGAAATAATTAAGAGGTTGTTCGTGACCTTCAAGAGGGCTGCTTAGGCTGAGGAGCCGGGGTGGAGGAACAATTGCAAGGGTTTCTGGAGGGAGCTGGTGATGAGGAAGTGGAAGCAATGACATGTAATCAACTACCTCAGTGAGCTGAAGTGGGGCCAATCAAAGCAAGGTGGGAAGAAGAAATACTTTAAGGACAACTTCAGCTGATGAAGTACAGTTAGCAAATGCTGGCCCACACCAACCATCTGAGCGCAGGCCGGCCGGCCACAATGTGGGAATCCGCCCAGAAGACAAGGGCAGGGGAGATGGGAAATCTCTGAGGCCCCCGATGCAAACAGTCCCAGGCCCAACAAATGGCAGCCATCAGGGTCTCTTAAGAGGAATAGAAACTCTCAGCTCCATTTTATGCTCAAATGGACTGGGGTGTCATCTCAGAAATGTCTGTTCTTCAGAGGTCCCCATTTCATTTCATGGAGGGATGGGAAAGGCACTGGCCAGAGCGTCAGAGAACTTAGGTTCGATCTCAGCTCGAGGACCCAGCTATTGTTTGTGCGACACACTGGGCAGCCTCTTAATGTCCCAATCTCTTCATTTTCCAAACGAAAGGGCTGACACAGGGGAAATAGAAATTCTCATGTTTGGCATCCAAAGCTACTTCCAACCAGCCACCTTCCTAGATTTCGAGTGGTCTTCTCCTTTCCTCCCCTCCAGGGACTCTGTGATGCAGCCAAACTACAGGGGCATGGGATAGGGAGAAGGAAAGGGAATAAGTATTTCTAGAACACCTACTATGTGCCAGGCATTGTGCTAATCACTTTTTAAAAACAATATTCTTACACCAACCTTGCAAGGTAGGTGCTATTAAGATCAGACAGGTTGACTGACTTGTCCAGTATCTGTAATTGGATTTGAACTCAGATTTTCCTAACTCCAGTCTCGTGCTAGTGCACTATGCTGCCACCAGCTACCTCCACAGCATCTGGCACAATGTTCCATTTCCCATCTCTATGCCATTACACAGGTTGTTCCCCATTTCTGAAATGTATCTCCCTTCTCACCTGTTTTTTGGAATTTTTGGCCTCCTTCCAGCCTCAGTTCAAATACCACCTTCCAAGGGAGGCCTTTCTTGACCCTTACCCTCTCCCCTGGCTACTAGAACCTCTCTCCCTAAATGCTCTTGTGTCCCCTTTTGTATTATTTACAGACACTATTTACGTAGTGTCTTGCTTACCCATTCAAATGGAAGCTCTCTGAGAACAAGGAATATTCACTTTTTTTGCCTTGTGTCAATGGAAGTTGGCATACAGTGAGTGCTTAATAAATGTTTGTTGATTTGGGGCTGACTAAGAGAGGAAAAGTGCCTTGCCCAAGGTTCCACAGACGACATGGGACAGAGCTGGAATTCAAACCCAGGTGGTCAGATTCCATGATAGTATTTCAACTAACTCGCCATGGGGGCAGGTGTAGCCTTAATAGGTTTTTAAAAAACAGTTTGGAGTTTTGTAATCAAATCCCTGTAATAGGACCAGTTAGATGGTGCAGTGGGTAGAGCACCAGCCTGGAGTCAGGAGGACCTGAGTTCAAATCCAACCTCAGATACTTAATACCAACTGTGTGACCCTGGGCATGTAACCCCATTAGCCTCACCAAAATATAAGGATAAAGAAGAGTATTAGGGTTGAGTTTAGGGTGGTGTTGTAGTTAGAGAGTTGGCCTGGGAGCCAGAAAACTGGCATTTCACTCATGTCCTGGGGAATGAAGATTTTAAGTGTGGACCTGAACTGGTAGAAAAATTTCTGGAGGGCCTGCCCCCAGTCACATCTAAGCATTTTACTTCAGGCAAACTGAGTGGAAGGATGGGAGATCAGGAGAGGTGTCTAAGGCAAAGTTGCCCATAGACCCCATTTAGCCCCCAACACTCTAGAGTGCCTGCTGAACTAGGGTGAAATGTCATTGGAAAATATTTAACAATATAAATAAAATACTTAATAAACATCGAACAAAATAAATAAAAATATGACAAATATAGAATACATAAAGAATACAAAAACAATAAAATATAGATAACATGACATTTTGAAACTAAGTCAATAGACAGCCCAGAGGGATTTTTATGTATAGATTAGTGGCTCCTTTTTCTATTAAGAGTTTGACCCCCCCCCCCCCCGGCTGGACACAGAGGTCATGGGAACCAAAGAGGCTAAGGAATGGGAAAGCCAGGGGGTTTGAAGAGAATAAGGTTTGGGGTAGAGAAAAGTCCTGGGAGTCGGGATTTGAACTTATTGGGGAAGATCGAAAGTGAGCCGAATCCCACCAATGATGAGAATTGGATAGGATGGAGGGAAAGTCTTAAAAAGTGGAGGCTGAGTGATGGTGGCAGATGGAGGGTCTGAAAGTAGCAGTGGGTAGGGGGTGTTGGGAGTTGGGGGGAGAAGGATGTCAGCTGCTCCCCCTGGTCCAGCATGTCAGGGTGTGGGAGAGCAAAAGCAGACAGCCGGAGGGTGGGGGAGGGTCTGGGGGACAGAGCTGGGTATCAGGGAGCATGGAAAAAGGGGAAGAGTGTGAGAGAAAGAGATGTCAGAGGATGTTAAGTTTGTTAACCAAAGCGGAATTTCGGAGGGCCCAAGGAGGAAGAGGGCCCTGGAGGAGAGGGCCGGGGAGGGGCTGGGCTGAGGAGAGCAGATGAGTGTGGGAAGAGGTGCTGTGGAAGGGGGTTCTGAAGGCCGTTTGCGAATCCCAGGGATTAAAGGAGCAGGAGGTAAGAATTTGCTAGCCACAGTGCATGGGGAGTATCAAGTATGGATCAGCTAAGTCAGTTCCAAGGTTCTAATTAGATTAGCATGGAAGGGCCTCTGCCCATTCTGGCTCTGGGGTGCTGTGCTCTCAGATGATTACAGCAGGTGGGAGGGGATGGGGGAGAGAGCCGGGGGGATTACTTGTTTGACAAGAAACATATCAAGTGTCCTCTGCTTTTGAATCCCCCCGTCCCCCTGTCCTATCGTGGCTCATGTCTTGCCAAACTCCAACCCTGGGATTACTTCCACCACCTGCCTCCCATTCACGTGCTGCTAAACATGCTTAAGGAACTCATGCAATCAAGCCGCCTGGGGCCACTACAAATTTATGTTATCTAATCTCAGCTGGACCCTCACTACAACACATCAATCCCCTTGAAATGACTTTCTAGCCCACTCCCCACAGCAGCTGTTCCAAACCTTCTCTTCTTTCCTCAAGTCTCCTCCGCTATCCCTCCCCCATCCTCTCAGTTAAAGGCCCAGACTCATTTTAATGGAGCAAACTCAAGCCATTTGTCTCAAGTTCCCTTCTTCTCCCCTACACTACATCTCAAAAGCCCTCGACATCACCTCCCATTCTTTCTTCCTTGACTCTCGGATGAAAAAAGTGACCTTCTTCCTCGCCAATTCCAATTACTCCTCCAACTTCAGCTTTCCTCTGACAGATCATCCCCACAATCATTCTTTTCTCTAATCTTCCATCTTTTTTCTACTAGTTTATTAACATCATCATCATATCTAGCATCTATAAAATCTTTAAAGTTTGCAAAATGCTTTACAGATAGGAACTTCACACCAATCTGAGAGATAGCTGCTATTTACTATCACCATCTTAGAGATTAGAAAACCGAGGCAGACAGATTCAAATGACTCGCCCATGGTCATAGAGCTAAGATTGGAACCCAGATTTCCCTGACCTCAATTGCCAAACTGCCTAGTTCATTTATATGAATACACCCAAGACTCTCTCATTCTAAAACAATCCTAGCTTGACACTATTCCTCTAGCTGTCATTCTATAGGTCTGTTATACACATCTAAATTATCCCCCAAAGCTGACTATTTTCATTACCTCTACTTCTTGTCCTCTCATTCATTTCTCAGCCTTCTCTACTCTGATGTCCAACCTCATATCTCTACTGCACCTACTTTCTCCAGAGTTACCATTAATCTTTTAAAGACCAAATCTAATAGTAATAGTAATAGACTGAGACAATCTCTCTTGACTTTTCTGTAGCAATGGATACTGCAGATCATTCTCTTCCTTTGGATATTCTTTCTCTGGTTTTTCATGATGAGCAGCCCATGGAACATGTTCAGAGTTGTCTTTCCTGGTTCTAGTCCACTATATCAGAGTTTTGACGATGACTTCCAGCCACGTGGTGACCAAAACCAGCAAGGACAATTCAGCCTGCTCCATGGAATGGCCTCTCAGTCTTCACCATGTTGCCTTCTTTCCATTGTTCTCCTGCGCGTCTACATTTTTTGAATCTCCTTTCCTCAATCGTCATCTCTATCCTTCCCACCTAACTGGTAGAATTTCCCAAGGCTCTGATCTAGACCCTCATATCTCTCTCTCTCTCTCTCTCTCTCTCTCTCTCTCTCTCTCTCTCTCTCTCTCACCTCCTTTGATCCCATAATCCCATGATTGAGTCTAGCTCTCAAGCCTGGTTCTTTCCTTAGTTCTCAGACCACATCACCAACTGCTTATTAATTATACATTTCCAAATAAATGTTCTATGAATAGGTTTAATTTGACATGTTCAAGACAGAGCTCTTCTCAATCTATCACTCTTTATTTCTGTCTAGAGCATCATCATTCTCCCAGTTATCCGACTTCACAACTCAGTGACTTTTTGGACTCACTACTCTCCTACATCCCATCTGTTAACTCAGTTGCTAAATTGTTCCTTTGTTTCTAGTTTAACATCACTCTCAGGGCCATTCCCTTCTCTCCACCCACACAGCCACCACCCTATTCAGGTCTATGTCACCTCTCCGCTAGACTATTAGTCTTCTGAAGTCAAGGTCCACTACAATCCACCCTCTACCCAACTGAGAGAGAAAGTGATATTCCTAAAGCACAATAAACTCCATTAACCCCTTTTGGCATTTGAAGAACTTCAAAACTGGGCTCCAACCCGCTTTTCCAGAGTTATTCTATATTACCTCTTTCACAAACTCCAGCCAAGTAGTCCTTAACTGTTCCCCACCCACAGAATCTCATTTCTGCTCTCCATGCCTTTAAGGCCTAGGCTTTCTCCATGCCTAGGATGCCCATCCTCCTCTACCTAATTGTCTTCCAAACTCATCTCCAATACCATCTCCTACATGGGGCCTTCCCCCTCTTGCCCCTCCCCTGCTCAAACTGCCTGGGTCTTCCCACTGAAATTATCTGATATTCATTGTATGTGTGTTGATATATTTATATGTGCATGTATATATACGTGTGTAGACGTATTTTTCCCATAAACATGTCCGTCCAGTGTGTGCATGTCATCTGCCTTGATAGGATGTAAGCTTCTTGAAGGCAGGGACTGTTTAATTCTTGTCTTGGTATCCTAACATAATACCTGACATAGGGTAGGTGCTTTAAAATGCTTCTTGATTGATTGTTAATTGTTGATCAGCATGTATCAAGTGATTATCACTTTGTGTCTTGTGCTTCATAGCAAGAAAGAGCTGAGACCCAATTTCTATGTGCAAAAAGGTAGAGGGTGGTTTACCTTTGCTAGTATCCTGTGTGAATCACCAGAACAGGGCCAATCCATCTGGGTGTGGAGATGACCATTAGGATGTGATGGCCCAGGGTCCCTGGGGTATGGCAGCCCAGAGCCTGTCAAAGGAAGATGACTGAGAGGGCAGCCAATGAGCTGCAGTGGTGTTTGGAGGAAGGAAAGGTCTCCTGGGAGTGGAGCACGGTCCCTTCAGTTGTCAGTATCTGGGACCAAGACCCAGGAGCCTTACAATATTGAGGTTCTGCTTCATTCTCAGTGGCATCAGGGCCTTCCCTAAGCAAAATTGTGGAGTATGGGAAGCTTCTCTGAAAAGAACACAGGACCAAGAACCAAGATGGTGACGAGAAGGTAGGAAGTTCCCTCAGCTCTCCCCAGTTTCCCTTGGAAACAATGCTAAATTAAGTGGCTAAATGGATTCTAGAGAGACAGAACACACAAAAAGATGAAGTGAAATAATTGTCTAGCTTAAGATAAATTAGAAGGACTTCAGAAAAGATCTGTCTCACTTGGGTAAAAGGGGGGCGGAGCCCAGCACAGATAGTATATGGGCAAACCAGTGGGAAGCTCTTAGCCACAATCAGATCAGCAACCAAGGCACCTCAGACTTGAGTCAGCAGGCCAGTAGCACAGAAGGCCAGCTGTGAAAGGCCTCTAGCCCCAGCACAGGAGGCAAATTGTGAGCCCTAGAACCCTGACACAACAGGTGCAACTAGACTGGGCTTTCACAGCACAATGAGTAAGCCACAAGGTCCTGAATCCTGGAAAGCCAGTGACCAGGACCCTGGCCCCAGCATAAAAATCTTGGGATAGTGTCCTCTGTGCCCAGGAGCAACTTTAAAAATCATGAAATAAGCTAAAATATGAATAAGAAATAGAAAAGAGCCTGACCATAGAAAGCTTAATATGGTGACACAAACTCAGAAGAGGACAACACTGTCAAAATGCCTACATGTGAAGACACAAAGATCTCAAGTCCAAGAAGTCCTCTTACAAGAACTCAAAAAGGATTTTTAAAATCAATTAAGAAATGTGGAAGAAAAACTGAAAAAATAAAGAAAAGTTATGCAGGACAATTATGGCGGGGAAGAATAAACAGCTTGGAAAAGGAAGCGCAAAAATTGACTAAAGAAAACAACTCCTTCAAAAATAAAATTTGTCAAGTGGAAAAAAAAACATCCAATGAAGAAAACAACTCCTTTAAAAGTAGAATTGGCCAAATGGAAAAGGAGGCACAAAAACTAACTGAAGAAAATAATTCCTTAAAAATTAGAATTGATCAAGTGAAACATCAAGAAACAGTCAAACAAAATCAAAAGGTTGAAAAAAATAAAAGAAAATGTAAAATACCTCATTGAAAAAACAACTGACCTGGAAAATAGATCCAGAAAAGATAGTTTACAATTATTAGATACTTGAAGGCCATGCTCAAAAAGGGCATGAAAAGATGAAAGATGGATTTTCAATGAAATAAGGAACTTTCAAACTTTCCTGATGAAAAGTACAGAGATGAATAGATTTGACCTTCAAATACTTTAATCTTCAAAGACTCTAGAGAAAAATAAAAAGGTAAAAAGGACAGAAAAAAACATGTTATTCAGTAAGATGAAACTCTTTATACCACTACATGAGAGGATGATATTTATAATTCTTGAAAACTATATCTCTATTAGGATAATTAGGAGTGTATATAGAAGGTGTGGGTAAAAGATAATTTTGATGTGATGATATAAAAAACTAAGGGGTGAATAAAAGGACTGTACTAGAAGAAGAGGAAGGGAGAGGCAAAATAGAATAAATTACATCATATGAAGAGGTGCAAACGATCTATTACAGTAAAGGAGAAAAAAGGAGTTGCATATTGTTTGAACCTTACTCTCATTGAATCTGGCTCAAAGAGGGAATAGCAGACATTTAGTTGGATGTAGAAAATTCATCTTTCCCTATAGGGAAGTAGGAAGAGAAAGGAGAAAGAAAAGGTGGAAAACTGATAAAAGACAGGGCAAATTGAGGGAGGTGGTATTCAGAAGTAAAATATTGGTAAGGAGGGAGAGGGTGAAAGAAGAGAGAAAAGTATAAACAGGAAAAATAGAATGGAGGGAATACACAATTAGTGTAATTGTGAATGTGAATGGGATGAACTCTCCCATAAGACAGAAGTGGAGAGCAGAGTAGATTGAAAACCAGAATTCTACAATATATTGTTTACAAGAAACATATTTGAAACACAGAGACCCAGAGTAAAGGTAAAACCCTGGAGCAGAATATATTGTGCTTCAGCTGAAGTTAAAAAAAAAAAAAAAGTGGAGGTAGCAATCCTGATCTCAAACAAAACAAAAGCAAAAATAGATCTAATTAAAGGAGATAAGGAAGGAAACTACATCTTGCTAAAAGATACCACAGACAATGAAGTAATATCAATACTAAACATATATGCATCAAGTGGTATAGCATCCAAATTCTTAGAGAAGTTAAGTGAGTTACAGGAAGTAGAAGGAAGGAAGGAAGGAAGACTATAATAGTGGGAGACCTCCCACTGCCCTTCTCAGAATTAGATAGATCTAACCACAAAATAAACAAAGAAGGAAGTTAAGGAGGTGAATAGAATTTTAGAAAAGTTAGATATGATAAACGTCTGGAGAAAATTGAATAGGAATAAAAAGCAATATAACTTTTTCTTGGATACATGTTACCTACACAAAAATTGACCATGTATTAGGACATTAAAATCTCACAATCAAATGCAGAAATGCAGAAATATTAATTGCATCCTTTTCCGATCATGATGCAATAAAAATTACATGTAATAAAAGGCCATGGAAAGATAAACTAAAATAAATTCGAAACTGAATAATCTAATCCTAAGGAATGAGTTGGATAAAACAACAAATCATAGAAATAACTAATAATTTTATCAAAGACAACAACAATAATGAGACACATACCAAAACTTATAGGATGAGGCCAAAGCAGATTATAGGGGAAATTTTCTATCTCTAGATGCTTACATGAATAAAACAGACAAAGAGGAGATTTTGAATTTGGCATGCTATTAAAAGAGCCAGAAAAAGAACAAATTAAGCTCGCCCCCAACTAAATACCAAATTAGAAATTCTGAAAATCAAGAGAGATTTATAAAATTGAAAGTAAGAAAACTATTGAACTTATAAATAAAACTAAGAGCTGTTTTTATGAAAAAAATAGATAAACATGGTTAATTTGATTAGAAAAAACCAAATTACCAGTATCAAAAACACTGACTCTGATGGTCAGGTGGTATTCCTGACCCTGACACCCTGATTCCTGACACCACCATGACTCTGAAGTACCACCTTACAAAAAACAGCTTGATATGCTGAGTGAAATGAGCAGGACCGGGAGATCATTATATACTTCAACAACAATACTATATGATGATCAATTCTGATGGATGTGGCCCTCTTCAACAATGAGATGAACCAAATCAGTTCCAATGGAGCAGTAATGAATTGAACCAGCTACACCCAGCAAAAGAACTCTGGGAAATGTGTGTGAGCCATTACATAGAATTCCCAATCCCTATATTTTTGTCCACCTGCATTTTTGATTTCCTTCACAGGCTAATTGTACACTATTTCAAACTCCAATTCTTTTTGTACAGCAAAATAACTGTATGGACATGCATACTTATATTGTACTTAATTTATACTTTAACATATTTAACATGTATTGGTCAACCTGCCATCTGGGGGAGGGGGTGGGGGGAAGGAGGGGAAAAATTGGTACAAAAGATTTGGCAATTGTCAATGCTGAAAAATTACCCGTGCATATAAATTGTAAATAAAAAGCTATAACAAAAAAAAAAAAACCCAGCTTGATTAATGTGACAGAAATGGGAAATGTTAAATGTTGGAGAAGACATGGGAAAACTGGAACACTAATGCATTGTGGTAGAGTTGTGAACTGATCCAACCCTTCTAGAGAGCAATTTGGAATATGCCCAAAAGGCTATCAAACTGTGTATATCCTTTGATTCAGCAACAGCGTTACTAGGTCTGCGTCCCAATGAGGTCCTATAAAAGGAAAAAGGACTACATGTACAAGAACCTTTATAGCAGCTCTTTTTGTGATGGCAAAGAATTGGAAATTGAGGGGATGTCCATCAATTGGGGAGTGATTGAACAAGTTGTGGTATATGAATGTAATGGAATTCTATTGTGCTATAAGAAATGATGAGCTGAAAAGACATGAACTGAGGCTGAGTGAAGTGAGCAGAACGATAACATTGTACTCAGAAACTACTAACACTATGCGATGACCATTTATGATTGATTTGGCTCTCTCACCAATACAATGATCATCATGATGGAAAATGCTATCCACACGCAGAGAAAGAACTATGGAGTCCGAATGCAGATCAAAGCATCCTATTTTCACTTTTTGTTGTTTTTTCTTATTGTTTTTCCTTTTTGTTCCAAGTCTTTTTTCAATACATGACTAATGTGGAAATGTGTTTAATATGATTGTATATGTATAACCTATATCAGATTGTTTGCTGTCTTGGAAAGGGGGAGAGAGAGAAAAACTTGAAACTCAAAATCTTAAAAAAAATGAATTTTGAAAACTATATATACATGGAACTATGCTCAAAAATTATCAAATTGTGCATACCCTGTGATCCAGCAGTGTTTCTACTTGGTTTATATCCCAAAGAGATACTAAAAAAGGGAAAGGGACCTACATGTGCCAAAATGGTTTGTGGCAGCCCTCTTTGTAGTGGCTAGAAACTGGAAACTGAGTGGATGCCCATCAGTTGGAGAATGGCTGAATAAAAAAAAAACTATATATGCAATTGGAAAAAATAAAATACAAGGAAAGGAAAGGAGAGGAAGGGAGGAAAGAAGAGAAAGAAACATAGGTGAAAGTCCAAAGATTTGTTTTCACTTTCCAAAGCTTCCACTACTAGCTATGCTATTGTCTGTTATCAGCTTCATTAGAATTATAAGGAAAATTCAGTGCTACATAAACCTTCTCTTAGGAAAAGGGCTACCTAATAGCAATCATTCACACTTTAGTGAAATTTCAATTCATGTATTCAAGCATTAAATCCTACTGCTAGATGGGAGATTAATCAATAGTCAATTACCAGCCACTAAGGAAAGTGGGATTACCAGCCACTAAAGGAAATTGGATAAGGCTTGGCTTTTTGGGAAATTGAAAATTGGTTGCCCTTGAATGGAGGGAGCCCAAATTTCCTCAGACACCCATATACTCTCATTCTCATTCACTCTCCAAGCTTTAGACCTGCTTGCAGGCCCCTAGACACACTTTTTCTTGTATGGAGACCACCGAGGGTTTCAATTGGTCAAGACTTTTGTATCGTTGTCTCTAAATGCTATCAGTCTATAAGGAAGGACTCTGGGATCCAGTCCCTGCTCAGAGTTGTCAGCCAGCTATACAGTTTAGATGTCAGCCTCCACACTTCACCAAAATCCTTTATTAAGCTTTGTGTTCCTGTCATGGAGCTTTCTGCTAGGGGCAAATGCAGTTCTCTGGGGATCCACATGATTCATCTTCTCTTAACTTCCACATAGTCCCAACCCACGCTCTTCCTCTGATTCAAATCACTCTGACTAGAATGCTGTCATTCTCAAGAACTCTGGGCTAACATTTTTCTGGTAGCTGATCCCAGGAAAGATAATTTATCTCTTTGCCTCAAACCCCCACTGCAGGGTAAAACTTTGGAGAAATCTGAGAAGAAAAAAAGTATAATGTTTCTCCGGGCTCACCAAATCCCACATGACCCAATGTACAGTCTTGGTATTAAGGATAGGGCGACTTTTATTTCATTTGCAAGATGCAAAAGAACAAATATAGAAGAATAAATTCTAATAGCCTCCAATTTCATCCATTAAACTTCCTCTGAAAAATAAAACTAAATAAAAACTTCCTCTAGAAGGTAAAAGTACCTTTGAGATTTGTGAGCAAATATCACTTGGAACAGAACCTTTAATAAACCCTGTAGCAAAATCATAGAGGATTGACAAGGTTGAGATCTCCTGGCCTAATGGTGCATGCTTGGTTCTTGGGATTTGGAGAAATCCTTTGATGGAGCAGGAAATCTATTCTTTAGGACTTAACTCATCAATGAGGAGACTCTTTCTTTTTAATTTAATAGCTTTTTATTTACAGGTTATATGCATGAGTAACTTTACAGCATTAACAATTGCCAAACCTCTTTTTCCAATTTTTCACCTCTTACCCTCCACCCCCTCCCCCAGATGGCAGGATGACCAGTAGATGTTAACTACATTAAAATATAAATTAGATACACAATAAGTCTACATGACCAAAACGTTATTTTGCTGTACAAAAAGAATCAGACTCTGAAATATTGTACAATTAGCTTGTGAAGGAAATCCAAAATGCAGGTGGGCATAAATATAGGGATTGGGAATTCAATGTAATGGTTTTTAGTCATCACCCAGAGTTCTTTCAGTGAGGAGACTCTTAAAGATCAAATCTCAGGAACCCTAGTCTCTGACCTGTGCTCAGAAAAAGAACCAGAAAGGCACATGATAAACAGCCTTTGATTATCCAAAGGAGCACAATTCTGCAAGCTGCTTATTTTTGATAGCTAAGATCCTGGATAACAATCTAGAACCAAAAAAGCTAATGGGCTAGAGCACTGGGCTAAAACTTAATAAAATGAAATTAAATAGAAATCAGTAACAAGTCTTACACCTGGGATCAGGAAATTGATTTCACAAGTGGCAGCTCAGGAGCGCTTGATGAGCAGGTCAGCTGTTTGTCGGAAAAAGATCTAGGAGTTGTAGAAGACCACAGGCCCAATAGGTGTCAGCATTATGATATGGCAGCCAAGAAAACTGATTCAATGTTGGGCTGAATTCAGGAATAAAGAGGTGACAGTCCCACTCTACTCAGTCCAGGTCAGAGCTTATTTGCAGTGTTGTTCAGTTCTGGGTACCACATTTAAAAAAAAAAAAAAAAAACCACTGATAAGCAAGAGAACATCTAATCAGCCAGTGCATTTATTAAGCACTTGCTGGATAGGAGGATGTGATCCTGTTCAAGTCACTTCACCTTGTTTGCCTCAGTTTCTTAATCTGTAAAATGATCTGGAGAAGAAAATAGTAAAGCATTCTAGCATCTCTGCCAAGAAAACTCCAAATGGGATCGAAGAGTCAATAACTGAACAACAACAACAAATATGGGAGGAACTATGCTAAGCACCGGTAACACAAATACAGTTTTTGAAAAGAAAATTCTTACCCTAAAGGAGCTTATATTCTAAAGACAGGAGACAACACAGGAAAGAGGAATTGAAAAGAAGTTAGGAGAATAATGGAAAGAGGCACAGGGCATGGGGGCTAGGCCTGGAGAATGATGGCTGGCTGGTGTGGGCCAATCCCCCAAATGCAAGTTCTAGGAGTTAGTCTAAAGACAACTAATGGAGGGCAAGCCAAATGGGGAAGGATCTAGGACCTATGCCATATGATAAGAGGCTGAAGGAACTGTGCACGTTTAACCTAAAGACAGAGCTGGGGAAAAGGGGGCAATGATAGCTGTCTCAATTATCTGGAAAAACTGTCATGTGGAAACGGGATTAGATTTGCTCTGTTTATCTCCAGAGAGCCGAACCGGGAGCAGCAAATATAGACTTGACGTCACAAAACCTTCCTAACACAATGAAAGATGTCCTCCAAAGTGGCATGGGCTGCCTTGGGAAATAAATGGTAAGTTTCCCTGCCACGAGAGTCTGCAAACAAAAGCTGGCTGATGGCTTGTCAGGTGTTTGGAGAGGAGATTCTTATTTAGGGATGGGCTGGACTAAATGGACCTTGAGTTTCCTTTCTGATTTTGTGAGTAGGACTAAGAAGAGATAAAGTGCTAACAACAAGCTTATATCAAATCCAGGAAGTAATTTTAGGTGTAAGAGCTTGGAAAGGTCAAGGGGGAGTGAGAAAGGTGGATTCACACATCATCGTATTCTTTCTGCTTTTAATTAAAAAAACAGGGGCCACTGACTTGTCAGAAGCTGGGCTTCACAATGGGCAGCGGGTGGGAGGGAGAATGCATATATGAAAATAAAATCTAATTTAAAAAAAAAAAAGAAACTCGAGCCATTCAGGAATGTTTGAATTTTCAGCCTGACTTGTAATTGTGAAATAAGAGGCTTTCTCTCCTGTTAAAGTAATTTCTGGTATTAGCTAGCAGGTGGGAGAAATAGTTATTGGGCAGGAGGGGCCTTCGTGAAGCAGTGATTAATAAGGGCTAACCCTGGGTGTTAGCGGAACAAAGAAAGCAATGAAATTGCCTTGGGAAGCTAAGAAGGCAGCAGCTGTGGTCAATTGCCCTAAAGAGGGTACCAGCCTCTCCCAGGCTTCTCCCACCCAGCACAGAAAAGCAGAGAATAGGAGGCTTAACTTTTCTGGCATTTGTGAAACTAGTTGGGTGAACCTTGAAAGTTCTCAGAGCAGGGGAAAGGTTGGGGGAACCTCTGGCATGCTGGAGGGACCCAGATTCTGGGAGTTTCTCTTTGTATGAGTTCTGGGAGTTTCCATTGGGCTGTGTATCTGCCTTCACCCTGTGATTCAGGGTGCCACTAAGTAAGGCTGTCTCTAGGACAGGGCTCTGTTCTAGAGCAGGAAATTTGGAGGATGTAAAAAAATTAGTGTGTACACGCTTTCAGCAGAGTCTAAGGAGGTGTAGAGTAGATATAGATGTAGAGTGCTGAGTAGATTTGGAGGGTGGCTAAGGAAGGTAGCTAAGAGAGAGATTCCAAGAGGTAATGGGGACAATGGAGTAGATGATATTTAAATTCCCTCTCAGTTCCACAAAGAATGACCAACTCAGACTAGCCTCTTGCTTACCTGCCCTCAATAAGCAAGGGACTTTTGTCCCCAAAGTGGGGGGGGGGGAGGATGACCATAATGTTATATCTAGCTATAGGACAGCCGGATGGCTCAGAGAACAATGTTCTGGGCCCGAAATCTGGAAATCTTCAGTTTAACTCCAACCTCAGACACTTACTGGGTAAGTCACTTAACTTCTCTGTTTATCTCAGTTTCCTCATCTGTAAAATGGAAATCATAATAGCACCTAGCTCCCAGAATCAAATGTGATGATATTTGTTTTTTATTAAAGCTCTTTATTTTCAAAACACATGCATAGATAATTTTCAACATTCACCCTTGCAAAACCTTGTGTTCCAAATTTTTCCCTCCCTTCCCCCATCCCCTTCCCTAGATGGCAAGTAATTCAATATATGTTAAACATGCAATTCTTCTATACATATTTCCACAATTATTGTGCTGTACAAGAAATACCATTTCAAAAAGAAAAAAATGAGGAAGAAAACAAAATGCAAGCAAATAACAAAAAAAAATGAAAGTGCTATGTTGTGGTCCACCCTGAGTTCCCATAGTCCTCTCTCTGGGTGTAGATGGCTCTCTTCATCACTGAATAATAGGCATTGGCCTGAATCACCTCACTATTAAAAAGAGACATGTCCATCAGAATTAATCATCATATAGTGTTGTAATCCTGGTACTGCTCATTTCACTTAGCATCACTTCATGTCTCTCCAGGCCTCTGAAATCATTCTTACAGAATGATTGATCATTTCTTATAGAACAATAATATTCCATCATATTCATATACCATAATTCAGCCATTCCCCAACAGATGGGCATTCACTCAGTTTCCAGTTTCTGGCCACTACAAAGAGGGCTGCCACAAACATTCTTGCACATACAGGTCCCTTTTCCTCCTTTAAGATCTCTTTGGGATATAAGCCCAGTAGTAGCACTGCTGGATCAAAGGGTATGCACAGTTTGATAACTTTTTGAGCATCGTTCCAAACTGCTCTCCAGAATGGTTGGATCAGTTCACAACTCAACTAACAATGCATAAATATCCCAGTTTTCCCGCATCCCCTCCAACATTCATCATTATCTTTTCCTGTCATCTTAACCAATCTGAGAGGGGTGTAGTGGTATCTCAGAGTTGTCTTAATTTGCACTTCTCTTCATTATATACTTCAACAACAATACTATATGATGACCAGTTCTGAAGGCCCTGGCCATCTTCAGCAATGAGATCAACCAAATCATTTCCAATGGAGCAGTAATGAACTGAACCAGCTACTCCCAGAGAAAGAACTCTGGGAGATGACTAAAAACCATTACATTGAATTCCCAATCCTTATATTTTTGCCCACCTGCATTTTGGATTTCCTTCACAAGCTAATTGTACAATATTTTGGAGTCTGATTCTTTTTGTACAGCAAAATAACAGTTTGGTCATGTATACTTATTGTGTATCTAATTTATATTTTAATATATTTAGCATCTACTGGTCATCCTGCCATCTGGGGGAGGAGGTGGGGGGTAAGAGGTGAAAAATTGGAACAAGAGGTTTGGCAATTGTTAATGCTATAAAATTACCCATACATATAACCTGTAAATAAAAGGCTATTAAATAAAAAATAATAAGATAAAAATTTGCACTCTCTGATCAATACTGATTTAGAGCATCTTTTCATATAACTAGAAATAGTCTCAATTTCTTCATCTGAAAATTGTCTATTCATATCATTTGACTATTTATCAATTGGAGAATGGCTTGAATTCTTATATTTGAATTAATTCTCTATATATTTTAGAAATGAGGCCTTTATCAGAACCTTTGATTATAATGTTTTCTCAGTTTATTGCTTCCTTTCTAATCTTATCTGCATTGATCCTGTTTGAACAAAACCTTTTTAACTTAATATAATCAAAATTATCTATTTTGTGATCAATAATGTACTCCAATTCTTCTTTGGCTACAAATTCCTTTCTTCTCCATAGATCTGAGAGGCAAACTATCCTATGTTCTTCTAATTTGCTTATAATATCACTCTTTATGTCTAAATCATGGACCCATTTCAACCTTATCTTGGCATATTGTGTTAGGTGTGGGTCAATGCTTTGTTTCTGCCATATTAGTTTCCAATTTTCCCAGCAGTTTTTGTCAGATAGTGAGTTCTTATCCCAAAAGCTGGGGTGTTTGCATTTGTCAAATACTAGATTACTATTTGTCCTGTGAACCTAACCTATACCAGTGTTCGACAACTCCCTTTCTTAGCCAGTACCAAATGGTTTTTATGATCTCTGCTAGCTTTGGATCTGGTACAGCTAGGCTGCCTTCATTTGCATTTTTTCCATTAATTCCCTTGAACTTCTTGACCTTTTGTTCTTCCAGATGAACTTTGCTATTAGTTTTTCTAATTCTGTAAAATAATTTCTTGGGAGTTTGGTATGGTACTGAATAAGTAGATTAATTTTAGGTAGTATTGTCATTTTTATTATATTAGCTCAGTCTACCCATGAGCGCTTGATATTTTTCCAAGAGATTAGATCTGACTTTATTTGTGTGGAAAGTGTTTTGTAATTGTGTTCATATAATGCCTGACTTTGCCTTGGCAGGTAAATTCCCAAAAATTTTATATTATTGACAGTTATTTTAAATGGAATTTCTCTTTTTATCTCTTGCTGCTTGACTTTGTTGGTAACATATAGAAACACTGATGATGTCTGTGGATTTATTTTGTATCCTGCAACTTTGCTAAAGTTGTGGATTGTTTCTAGTAGTTTTTTAGTGGATTCTCTAAGTATATCATCATAGCATCTGCAAAGAGTAATAATTTGGTTTCCTTGTTACCTACAATAATTCCGTTAATCTTTTTCTTCTCTTATTGTCAAAGCTAACATTTCTAATACAATATTAAATAGTAATGGTGATAATGGGAAACCTTGTTTCACCTCTGATCTTATTGGGAATGATTCTAGTTCATCCTCATTACATATGATGACTGCTCATGGTTTGAGACAAATCCTACTTATTATTTTAAAGAAAACTCCATTTATTTCTATGTTCTCTAATGTTTTTAATAGGAATGGGTGTGGTATTTTGTCAAATGCTTTTTCTACATCTATTGATATAGCCATATGATTCTGCTAGTTTGATTGATACAGTCAATTATGCTAATAGTTTTCCTGATATTGAACCAGCCCTGCATTGCTTGCATAAATCCTACTTGTTCATATACTGTATTATCCTGATGATAAGTTGCAGTAATCTCATTGATAATATTTTGTTTAAGATTTTTGCATCAATATTCATTAGGGAAATTGGCCTATAATTTTCTTTCTCTGTTTTGACCCTACCTGGTTTAAGTATCAGCACCATGTATGGGCCGTAAAAGATTTTGATAGGACTCCTTCTTTCCCTATTTTTCCAAATAGTTTGCATAATATTGGAATTAATCGTTCTTTAAATATTTGGTAGAATTCACATGTAAATCCATCTGGCCCTGGAGATTTTTTTTTTTAGGGAGTTGATTAATAGCTTGTTCAGTTTCTTTTTCTAAAATAGGACTATTTAAGTAATTTATTTCCTCTGCTATTAATCTAGGCAATCTATATTTTTGTAAATATTCATTCATTTCATTTAGATTATATTTATTGGCATACAATTGGGCCAAATAGCTCCTAATTATTGCCCTAATTTCCTCTCCATTTGATGGAAAATTTACCCTTTTCGTTTTTGAGACTAACAATTTGATTTTCTTCTTTCCTTTTTCTAATCAAATTAACTAAAGGTTTATCTATTTTGTTGGTTTTTTTCCCATAAAAACAGTTCTTAGTTCTATTTATTAGTTCAATAGTTTTTGTACTTTCAGTTTTATTAATCTTCCCTTTTATTTTCAGAATTTCAAATTTGATATTTACTTGGAGGTTTTTAATTTCTTTTCTAGCTTTTTTATTTGCATGCCCAATTCAATGATCTTCTCTTTCTCATGCATATAAGCATCTAGAGATATAAAACTTCCCCTAAGAACTGCTTTGGCTGCATTCTATAAATTTTGGTTTGATGTCTCATTATTATCATTCTCTTGGATGAAATTATTGATTGTGTCTATGATTGGTTGTTTCACTTACTCATTCTTTAGGATCAAATTATTTAGTTTCCAATTAATTTTGGTCTATTTTTCCCTAGCCCTTTATTACATGTAATTTTTATTGCATCATGATCTGGAAAAGATGCATTTATTATTTCTGCCTTTGATTTTTGAATTTTTTATGCCCTAATATGTGGTCAATTTTTGTGTAGAGAGAGAGAGAGAGACCTCTGAGAGAAAAAATATACTCCTTTCTATCTCCATTCAATTTTCTCCAAAGGTCTATTATATCTAACTTTTCTAAAATTCTATTCATCTCCTTAACTTCTTTCTTATTTATTCAGTTCTGAAACAGCCAGGTTGAGATCCCCCACTAGTATAGTTTTGCTCTCTATTTCTTCTTGCAACTCTAGGAATTTGGATGTATAGCACTTGGTACATAAGTTTAGTATTGATATTACTTCATTATTTATGGTACCCTTTAGCAAAATATAGTTTCCTTCCTCATCTATTTTAATTAGATCTATTTTTGCTTTTGCATGATCTGAGATCAGGATCATTACCCCTGTTTTTTTATTTTTTTTTTATTTTAGCTGAAGCATAATAGATTTTGCTCCAGCCTTTTACCTTTCCTCTATCACTCCGCTTTATTTAAAGCGTGCGTGTGTGTTTTGTAAACAACATATTATAGGATTCTGGCTTTTTAATCCATCTACTTCTGTTATATGGGAGATTGTGGCTCCTCAATATTTGATTTTTTTCTTTCTGGCTGCTTGTAATGTTTTCTCTTTGACATGATAATTCTGAAATTTAGCTATGCTGTTCCTTAGAGTTTTTATTTTGGGGTCTCTTTCAGGAGGTGATTGGTGAATTCTTTCAATGGCTATTTTACCCTTTGGTTCTAAAATATCAGGTCAGTGTTCCTTGATGATTTCCTGAAAGATGTCTAGGCTCTTTTGTTCATCATTGTTTTCAGGAAGTCCAATAATTCTTAGATTGTCTCTCCTAGCTCTATTTTTCAGGTCAGTTGTTTTTCCAATGAGGTATTTTTACATTGTCTTCTATTTTTTTTTTCATTTTTTTTTTTAGTTTTGTTTGACTGATTCTTGAAGTCTCATTGAATCATTCATTTCCATTTGTTCAATTCTATTTTTTAGTGAATTGTTTTCTTCAGTTATCTTTTTAAGCTTCTTTTGCATTTGGCTAATTGAATTTTTAGATGAGTTATTTTTTTAATGGATTTTTTTTTCCATTTCACAAATTCTGTTTTTCAAGGAGTTTTCTTTTTCCATTTTGTCAAATCTATTTTGTAAGGAGTTTTATGTTTTTTTTTTCATTTCACTAAATCTATTTTGTAAGGAGTTTTCTTCAGATAATTTCTGTGTTTCCTTTTCCAAATTCCCCTGCAATGTTCTCATTTCCTTTTCCCATTTTCTTTTCTCTTTCAAGATCATTTTTGAATTCTTCCAAGAGAACCTGTGAGATGGGAACCCACTCATATCAACCTTTGGGGCTTCATGTGGAGCTGATCTGCTTTTAATATCTTCAGAGGTCTGTTCTTCTCTTCATACAAACTATCTATGGTTAAAGTTATTTTTGCTTTTATGCTCATTGTTTTTAAAGGTTGAGGTCTGCTCTTAGGGTAAAGGGGAGATTGTCCCAAGTTTCTTCTACAGGTGAAAGTGGCTGTGCTGGGTCAGTGGTGCTGACTTCTGGTGCCGGTTGGGTGTGGCCAAGTTCCATATTTTTGGGGGTTTAGAGGCTCACTATTTGCCTTTTGTATTTGTGTTGGAGTTCTTATAGCTAATCTCCTGACCCACTAGCTTGTAACCAGAATGGAGTAAGCATTCTACTGCCTTTTGACTAAGAACCTCCTGGTAGATTTCCTGGCATCTGGACACCACACACCTGGGCTCCCTCCCCTGTGCCTGTGCTCGGCTACCTTCTCCCCCTCTCCCTCCCCTACCCAAGTGAAACAGACTTTTCTTGAAGTTCTCCCAAAATATCTTCTACTGAAAATTTGTTACACTCCAAATATTTGTGGATTTTCTCCCTCCAAAACCAGTTCAGAGGCTTGATTTGGTGTTGATCTCAAGGATGTAAGGAAGTACTTGGATAAAGACCTATCTACTCTCTGCCATCCTGGCTCCACTCCCAAACGTGATGATATTTATAAAGCACTGAGCACAGAACCTGGCACATAATTGTTGTTTGTCCTTCATTCTCAGAGGACGATGATGTCAGGGAAGTGATGCCAGGGCATGCAAGTGAATTGGTTTTCAATGAGGGAGGCTAGGCAAGGGCATCAGCCTCACTCTCCCCTCCAGAACAACCTGGGTTCATTGTCCAGATAGAGATCAGAATGATGAGATGGTCCTGGATGCCTAACATATAGTAGACACTTAATAAATGTTAGATGCCATTATTTTCCTCACATGTGCTCCATATGAGAGTGTCTTTTGGGGGCCTGTCTGAAGGAACATGGAGCCCCATATCACATGAATTGGACCAGATGATCTTGGAGTACCTTCTGACGCTGAGCACTGTTCCCAAGCCACTATGGTAACTTATTTTCCATCCCTGAAACTGAATTTGTCTTAGTAAATTCTTGAGTTCCTTTGGCTCATGAACTGTATAGTTGACTTGAGTAGGAATTTTTACTGCTCATCCAGGGAACCAATCAATAGGCATGAAGCACATCCAAAAAACTTGGCACAATGCTTCTGTGTCACAAGGGCAACAGTAATTGAGAATATAAGGGCTTCAAATGCAAGACCTAACTCTTTCAGTATAATACAAGGTAAAGACAGCAGAACTTGGATTTGGAATCCTACTTGTGTGGCCTCAAAGCCCCAAGCCATGACTTAAACCTCCCTGTGCCTCTATAAAATAAGGGGATTGGACCAGAGGATAAGCTGGCTTCTGAGGCCCAGATAGTGTAGGATCTACTATACGTACCATGGATGGCTCTTTTTCCCCTCCCTACACCTCAGATTGCTCCTCTGTAAAATGAGGGGCTCAGCTGACCTCTTAAGACCCATTCCTATTCTAGATCTCTGACCTTATGTGTATTTATGGGTCCTCCCCTTTTTATCCCTGGAACCTTAAATGGTGCTTTGTTCATAATAGGAGCTTTCAGAAATATGTTATTGAATTGAAGCCAGAGTCCTAGAGGGCCGGGGAAATGTAGGGCGGGAGCTTTACACACACTTGTGGCCATTGAAAGCATTACAAGCATAGCTTGTTTTATTGTACTTCACAGATAGATAGTGCAATTTTTTTTTTTTTTTTTACAAATTGAAGGTCTGTGGCAACCCTGCACAGAGCAAGTCTATAGCACCATTTTTTCCAACAGCATGGGCTCACATCATTTCTCTGTGTCATATTTTCATAATTCTATCAATATTTCAAAGATTTGTATTATTATTATATTTTTATGATCTATGATCAGTGATCTTTGATACTCTTATAGTTGTTTTGGGGCAAAATGAATGGCACCCATATAATATCATCAACTTAGTCAACATATGTTGTGTATCTTCTGACTGTGTTCTCCCTCTCCTTTTTCTCCTCCTTGAGAAGCAACAATATTGAAATTGGGCCAATTAATAACCCTACTTAACACAACCTCTAAGTGGTTAAGTGAAAAGAAAAGTTAATCAATGTGGCAAATTTCATTGTTATCTTAAGAAATTGCCCCAGCTACCCCAAACTTCAGCAGCCACAAACATCAAGGCAAGGCCCTCCACCACGAAAAAAGGATTATAACTGGTTGAAAGCTCAGGTGATGGTTAGCATTTTTAGCAATAAAATATTTTTAAATTAAATCATGTACATTTTAAAGACATATTACACTTAATAGACTACAGCATAGGGTAAACATAACTTTTATATGCACCAGGAAACTAAAAATTTCATGTAACTTGCTTTATTGCAGTATTTACTTTATTACAGTGGCCTAGAAGGGAACTTACAATATCTCCCAGGTATGTGTGTATTATCTTTTCACACACACACACATATATATATATATACAAACTCATCATTTTCATGAAGGTAGAAAGTGTATTTAAGTCAGTCAAGTGACTGCTCTTGACAATAGGAGCACAAACAACCCTAGAACAATCTGTGATTTTTCTTTCCCTCCTGCTCTATACTTTGGGTAAATTGTGTTTCTTTAGTTATCAACTTCCTTGTTGTTGTTGATTAGTTGTATCCGATTCTGTGAGTCTGTTTTCTTGGCAAAGATACTGGAGTGGTTTGTCATTTCCTTCTCCAGCTTATTTTACAGATGAGGAAACTGAGGCAAACAGAGCGAAGTGACTTGTCTGGTATCATATAGTTAATAAATGTCTGAGGCTGGATTTGAACTGAAGTCCTTATCCACTGTACTGTGTAACTGGCCAATTTGACATTTTTATCTCGAAGGTAAAGCAGTTGAATTCAAAATAATGGTCTCTCCAGTCAGGGCTGTATGTTGACTCCAAAGGCTGCACTATCCACCAATGCAAAGGTAGAAATGTGAGTACCATTTATGTGCCCTCCATGCAGCAGTCAAACAGGGGACTTGTGTCTAAAACACACTTTCTATTCCTCCCTATCCCTCCCACTATGAAAACTCCCAACCTACCCTTGGACATCTGCCCCTTAAGACTATTATAACATAATGAGCCAGCTCATCCCCATTTGCCTTGATGCCATTAGGAAAAATCTTACTTTTATCTCACCTCCAACCCAGCACCTCTACTCCTGGCCCCACCAAATCACTTCAAGCTGAGAAGAGAGGCAGGCTATGATCAGTGAGCAAAAGTTTCTATTCCTTTTTCCATCTGAGTGGATTCAAATGAGTCTCACAGCCTGAACAGGTCTGAATGATCAAACAATAAAAGTGATCCATCACTTACTATGTGCCAACCCCTATAGCAAGCGCTGGAGATACAAAAAGAGACAAAAACAGTGCCTGCCCTCAAGGAGTTTACAATCTAATGGGAGATACACCATGCAGACAAATACATACAAGCAAGCTATGTAGAAGAGATGGGAAATAAGGGACAGAAAGAAGATACCAGAATTTCAAGGGATTAATTCTGATAGAAAAGATTTTGGTTGGAACTTAAAGGAAGCCAGGAAGATCAGTAGTCAGTGGAGGAGGAAGAGCATTCCAGGCTTAGGGAACAATCACTAAGAGTGCTCAGGGCCAAGAGATGGAGGATCTTATTTGTGGAACAGCCAGGAGGCCGGGATCACTGGATCCAAGAGTATGTGAAGACTGGAAACATAGAAGGGGCTGATTTGTGAAGTGCTTTGAATGCCAAATGAAGCATTTATTTATACATTCCTTCATTTTTTTTTTTTTTTTTTTTTGCTGCAAGGTAATTGGAATTAAGTGACTGTCCCAGGATCACACAGCTAAGTAAGTTTTGTGACTGAGGTTGAATTTGAACTCGGGTCCTCCTGACTCCAGTTCCAGTGCTCTATCTATCCACTGTGCCATCTAGCTGCTCCCCCCCAACAAACAGAGCATTTAGTATTTGATCCTAGAGGTATGCAGGGGTCCTCAAACTATGGCCCGCGGGCCAGATGTGGCAGCTGAGGACGATTATCCCCCTCACCCAGGGCTATGAAGTTTCTTTATTTAAAGGCTTCCAACAGTCTGAGGGACAGTGAACTGGCCCCCTATTTAAAAAGTTTGAGGAACCCTGGGTTATAGGGAGCCACTGGAGTTTGAGGGAGAAGAGTGACAGTTGATCGGAAACCAACTGCTTTATCTTAGAGGTAAAAAGTTGAATTCAGCAGTTGCATGGCACAGTGGACCCCAGAGTTAGGAGTACCTCAATTCAAATCCAGCCTCAGACACTAGCTATACGACTCCAGACAAATCATGTAACCCTGTTTGCCTCAGTTTCCCCATCTGTGAAATCAGCTGGAGAATGAAATGGCAAACCACTCCAGTATCTTTGCCAAGAACATCCCAAACGGAACCACAGAGTATTGGATACAACTAATCAACTAAACAACAAAGTTAATAACTAAAGAAAAACAATTTACCCAAAGTATAGAGCAGGAGGGAAAGAAAAATCACAAATTGTTCTAGGGTTGTTTGTGTTCCTAATGTCAAGGCCCCTTGTTATCAATCCTCCCCTCAGCTCAGCTGCCACAGTGATCATTTTCCTGCCGACCCCCTTCCCCCAATAAATTTCAGTGGCTGCTTTTCTTTTTACCTCTAGAAGGGTATTTAAAAGTCCTTCACAATTAGACCCCTTCCTGACTTTCTATTCTTAAATTTTTCTCTCCCTCCCATCCTCTACAATCCAGCGAGACTGGTCTTCTTGTCATTAGATTGTGATCTCCTTAAGAACAAAGACCAGCATTTGCCTCTTTTTGAATCCCCTTGCTTAGCACAAAGGAGGCACTTAATAAATGTTTATTGATTGTTTCCTTTAATATATGTAAAAACAGAACTAAAATATCCAAATATGAATATGAAATTAATATATTCCATTCATTAAGCCAAAGGTTTCCAGTGAGTGTAGGAAGGTAAAACAACTTAGTTTATTGAAATTATCTAGAAGTAGCCATGCTAGTGGAAAAAAGTGTGGGTAGGAGGAAGAACAACTTTGATACTAATAATGCTGCTATGCTCATAAAAGAAAGTTTTCCTGATTAAAAAATATCTTTAGTTCATTTTATATGAATGATAAACTCAAGAAGTTACTTTCTTTTGACAAGAAATAGGAGGGACAAGAAAGTTTGCCAAAATCCAAGGGATTCAAGGACAAAAAAAAAATCCAGAAACCCTGCATTAGGACTGTGGAAAGAAAGGGGAATGGATTACATTAAAATCTTTCAATTTTGGGTGGGGACAGTGGGAACAACCAACTTGGGGTTGGTTTTATATTGGGAGCAATGATCAGTTTGAACCAGAAAATGGTGACTTCTGCTGTTTGAATTTTATACATATTGTGTATCTTTCAAAAAAAAAAAACCCTTGGAAAAACTCACCATTTTGGTGCTACAGTGATCAAATTAATTAAATTATTAATTACTAACAAGCAACTATTATTTACAAATCTGCTTCTATCCTCTAGGACATACACAAATATTTTTCAAAAATTCTGAAATCTATTCAAATCACATTACTCTCAGTGGGAGAACAAAAAAAAACTTTGTATTAAAACATAAAAGCATTTTTAGAATACTGTTTATTTTATCTTTTTCTCATCTTTTTTATCTTTATATATGTTTTATACTATACATAATAGCAGAGTATAATAGTTTATAAATAGGAACACATCTATTGGAGAAGTGCATTCAGATCTGTTTTACTAATGTGGGATGGGTAATCATAGAAGTTTAGAAATCTTTGGATTTCATGATCTCTTAGATCTCTCACTGTTGAATAAAGCATTTTTCTTTAAACTTTTTATTATTTTTTATTAATTTTAATTTTAAACTAACAGGTATTTTTAATCATCTCTGATCTACTCCCTTTTATACATTCAATGAATTAAAAAACACTATTTTGTATGTATGTATGTATCTATGGCCCTGCAAAAAAAAAAAAATCCACATTAACTAACCCTAAAAATGGATGTTTCTTTCTGAAGCTTAAGTTTTCACCTCTCTGACAAAAGTTGTCTTTCTTTTAGTCTTATGGTTTATTATTATGTTGATCGGAAGTCTAAAATCTGTCACAGGTATCTTTCTCTCTCATGTTATCATTGTATAAATTATTTTCCTAGCACTAATCTTTTCACTCTGCATCAATCAATTTAGAAGGGTTTCCCAGTTGCTTCTGAAATGGTTTCATCATTTTTATAGCACATTACCAATTATATTCATGGCCCACAATTTGTTTAGCCATTCCTCAAAAGAAGGACTATACATTACTTTCTAATTCTTTGCCACTGTCCAAAGAGTTACTGTCAATATCTTTGTATCTATTGATCCTTTTTCTTCTTTCTTTAACATCTTTGGGAGGTAGAGGCCAAGGTAGTGGTATAGCTTAGTCAAAGGGAACATGCAAAGTTTACTCACTTTCTGGGCATAATTCCAAATTTCTTTCCAGAATGGCTGGGCCGATTCACAGCTTTCGGAACAGTGAACTAGTGTACCTTTAACAAGCATGTATTAAGTGCTAACTATGTACTAGGCAGGGTGCACATATTTCCTTGGGAATACAAAGAAAAGCAAAACCCCAAAATAAAACAACCACAGTTCCTTCTCTCAAGGGGTTTGCATTCCAGTGAGGGAGACAGCAATATCCTAGGTACATACAAAATATACACAGTTATGTGAAAGTAATCTGAGAGGGGAAGGAATGGCAGCTGGGGTGGATCGGGAAAGGCCTCCTGCTAAAGGTGGGATTTGAGCTGAGCCCTGGAGGAAGCAAAGGAAACTAAGGGAAGGCTTGAAGGGGCAGAGCATTCCATCCATGGGCACGACCAGTCCAGAAGCAGGAAATGGCATTTGGAATGTCCTGTTTGCCAGTAGTCTCATGTGGCTGTGTTGTATCGTGGGTGAAGGGGATTAAGATGAAAGAAGGCTAGAAACAGAAAGGGGCCAGGTTATCAAGAGCTTTACATGACAAAAGTGAAATTTTTGATAAGGATCTTGGAGGTAATAGGGAGCCAGTGGAAATTGTTGAGTAGGGGCATGAGCAGGTACTATAATTTTATGTACTTATCCTTTATTGATTGCTCAATTGTTTAAATATTTCAGTACCACTTTTGTGGTACTGAATTCTATATAAGGACTGAATATAGATATGCTCTATATTGTGGATTTCTATATAAGTACTTGTATTGAATTCAATGTGAGAAATTTGAAATCACTAGTAGTAGAAACATTCATGTTGTTCTTTTTATATTTAAACAGCCCTAAACTGCTTGCATTTTGGGAAAGCAAAGCCCATGCCTAAAATCCACAGGTAGTTCTCACTTCCTTTTCTATTTCTCTGAGTCTACTTATCTTCTTGCCTGCTGGGTAAAATTTCAGTTCTTGCCAGGAGGGAATTTCGGGTGCCCTTCAAGATAAGGGACCCAGAGGAAATTGCCTGGGCTCTGTGGATTGCCTATGCAAACAGGGCCTCTAGAGAATTTTCAATGGGTAGAAAGGGATACTGTTTAGACTCTAGTTGGATGGCCTTTTTGTACTGAAATCATGGAAGAATTTTTACTTGGGACTTGGGAGAAAGGAGAAACGCCAAGTTGACCTCAAACCCCTGTGGGGTGAGCTCCACGTAGCTTGGAATGCTCAGCGTGGACCAGTTTGTGTTTGAGACAGAAGCCAATTTTCTTTATCTTTGTTCTTTCAATTGTAGGTTGAGAGGTCCAGTAGGGATAATAAAGCTAAGCAAACAGAGATATTTGGTAAATTTTGTTTAAGGAAATCTCTTTGTTGACTGATTGGGGAACTTTCTGAAATGTCTTTCTTCTCCAAATCTTCAAAATTTCGTATTTAGAGATAATTGCAATTTTTACATGGGAGATTGCATATGATAAGGTGAGATTGAGTTCCATGATAATGTAAATTGAATTAGGGACAACTATAAAGTACTGGGGAGCAAAGTGAATTAACATTGCCTATATAGAGAACTTACAGAGAGAGCTATTCTAAATTAAGGACCTAATGTGGAGTGAAAAAATAAAGAAAGGCAAAGAAATGCATCTCTGCATTTTTTTTCCCAAGGGACAGCAAATTTCAAATCGGGGGAAATATGTAAGCTAGGCTGGTCCAGTGATGTCCAGTTTCTGAGGGGCCTAATGTGGAAACTTCTGCACTTCTTGTCATATAAGTGGGAGTAGCCTCCTTTGATTATCTGCCTTTGTCTTTAAAACTGGGAGGCTGAAACAACCCCTCTTTTAGGTAAGTTGCGGTACCCAGTGTAGACCATGAACTGAATCAGTAAACTGCAATAAGAGTCTCCTGCTCCTGCTTCCCCCCTTTTTTTTTTTTACCCTGGCTCTGAGAAATGGGCCTGGGGAGATTTGATTCTGTTTTGTGTTATTTGTCCTCAGTTTGAGGTGCTGGAAGTTCTCACAAGCGCTAGGAGTTAGTGCCATGGAGACTTTGGAGCCAGGATTTCAGGAATGGGGTCACTAGCCAACCCAGCATGGAAGCCCTGAAAAGCCAGGGAACCTGGGACTCCAGCCTGAGGGGGATTTTGGACTTGGAACTAGGACTGTGCTCTATGGGAACGGAGCTAAGCTATAAACCTAATCCCTTTCCTTTCCCCAGAGACCTAGGTGATGCAGGGTAACACCATTTTTCATTAGTAGCTCTGCTTGGTTTCAACTCCACCAAAAATATTGTACCTCTCCTAGGATAAGCTGATCCTCTGAAATTTCATTACCATGCAGATGACTCATTTTGGAGAACTGGGGAGTAGAGCAATAAACTCCCAAAGATTTCCTTTACAGAGGGCTCAGAACTTTCTAGGTAATTCTCCATTTTCTGAAAGCAGTTCTACTTGGTTTTGACTCCATAGAACATCATGCCCCCATGCCAAGTAACCCATTTCCCCTCCTTTCTTTTCCAACTTTCCTTTGCATATAGTCTTCCCCTTTATACTGTAAGCTTCTTGAGGGCAGGAACTAGTTTCCTTTTTCACATGTGTGTCCCCAGTGCTTAGCACAGTGCCTGGTACACAGTGGGTACTTAATAAATATTTATTCAGTTGAATTGACTCCAAAAACTCATTTAACAATTAAGTAAAGAATGTTTCAAAGTGAGGAGAGACAGATGGAAGGACCGTTAGAATGTTCTGTATATAAGATTCTAAGGTCATGAGTCTGACACTATTAAGAAAAAATCTCCAGTCATATTATTATATTACCTCTCAGGGTCCTTTCAATTAAGGATCCAGACACATCTATTAGCATCTGTTATTTTGAATTTTGAAAACATCTAGCAGTATTGCTCTTAATTTTATCTAATGGAGCTGGCTCCAGGTTAAGGACCCAAAGATAGATGTCATTTATTGTGGATAGAAGAGGACTTGAGTAACCCATTATTTCCAGCTGATGACCATACCATTCCCCCAAAAGGGTCTATCCCTGGTAACTCCCCATCTCATCTGCCTAGTAGAGGCAGACAACAGGTGCTGGGGCCCCAGGGGCTCCCACTAAAATCTCCCCTCTGATGTCTCAAGTTATGAAGAGGGCCGATAGCCTTATAAAACATACCCATAGCTAGAAGATTTCCCAGAATGCCCCCTAAAGCTGAGCTGTTTGTCTTGCTGTCCAAGGCCAGTGCCAGAAGGTTGATCACCAAGAGGATGAATTCTAACTTTGTCCATAACAACTCATGAAGAAATAACAATTTAACAAGATGTGTAAGGACTCCAGTCTACATCTGCAGATGAATTAAAACCCTCACCAATCCTTGAGCTACATATCTCAGGAAATATTGGAAGAAGGTCCCTGAGGAGCCAGGGAGCCAGGTGGCCTAAACAAAAGGGAGACAGCCAGTAGACGAGAGACAATAGCCAAATGTGGGCACTGTCTGCTCCCTCTAGGCCAGGAGTCTTAAAATTTTTTTCATCATTCTTCTCTATCAATATAAAGATGTTGAGCATGTGCATATGTAATTATTTCTAAATTATATCCATGTGCAGAGAGGCTGTGAGTGGTAGCAAAGAGAAAGATGTCCTTGAAGCCATAAAAACCTAATATTTGTTATGTCTCTAAGCCATCCTGGATTATTTTTGTGTGATTATTGATTTAATTGTCCCTCAATGACTATTGGTCATGAAGGATGTTCCATTAACGTGTGTACAGACATATATAGATGTGTCTTATATATAGTGCTTATTGTGGGCCAATTACACATATTTTATTTATATGTACATTGATATATACACATACACACACGTGCGCGAGCGCGCCTTCCTTGTCTCAGACAATTTATCCTCTCAGTGCTCCAGAAAACCAACTCTGGGCCAATAAGGTAGAAGAAAAGGTGGCAAACTCCATTGGCAAGAGAAAGTTGCTTAGCCAGAAGCTAATGAAATTACCTAGTCAGTCTCTATCCCTATAAAGGGACGATTGTCGTAACATCATAACATTTACATAAAAATACACATTTGGAAATGATGAACTAAAAGATAGAATGATATTTGAGCATAAAGGCCTAAGGGGTCCCTGAGGCTTCTTGAGCAAGAGAGCCACATGGTTAGGCTTGTGCTTTAGGAAAATCACTTTGGCAGCTAAGCAAAAGTTGGGTTTAAGAGGGGAGAAAATGGAGGCAGGGAGACTACTTAGGAGGCTATTGAAGTAGTCTAGGCAAGAGGTGATGAGGGCCTGAACTAGGTTGGGAAATTATGAGAGTAGAGGGAAGATGATCTTGTGGTGGTAGAAGCTATAGAATTTGACAATTGATTGGATACATGAGATGAAGGAGAGAGGAAGATTCTGGCACCGTCAACTGAAGTGACTAGAATGATGATGATGCCCTTGACAGAAAATAAGAAAGTTGTGGTTCTGGGGGCAGCTAATGGCACAGTGGTTAGAGCACCAGCCCTGAAGTCAGGAGGACCCAAGTTCAAATCCGGCCTAAGACACTCAACATTTCCTGGCAATGTGACCCTGAGCAAGTCACTTAACCCTAATTGCCTAAGGGAAAAAACGTTTTGGTTCTGGGGAGTTAAGAGAATCTTATCTGAGATCTGAGATGGATACCTGAACCCAAATCCTCCCTGCTTGTGCTGTGGGACTTGTGGGCCTTAGATCCTAGAACCCACCCTCTGATTGATCCGTAGACTGATCTGTGGCAATGGGGGTGGCAGAGGGAGAAGGGGGATAGAATTTTCCCATTGGTACATACACAGCTGCCCAAGTAGTGGTTAGGTTATAACTGCCCCGAATTTGAACATCAGGCTAAGGGTGCACAGGAAGGGAATATTAGGAGATAAGGAGAAGTGTTGGAGACAAGTTCTATAACCAGAAAATCTACAACACTGAGATCAGCTTTCTCTCAGCCAATTGGAACTTAAATCTGCCATTGCATACCCAGCATGCAGCATGTGTCTCTTATGGCCAAGGAGGTATTTCAATAAAGAGATTAATTTTTCACAAAGAAAGCTTTATTTTATATATGACGACATCTTTAGTAGCATAAAGTTGTTAAATGTTTATCAGAACACAGATAAATAAACGAGGTGAGGTGTTCAGTTCTGGTTTTTTGGTTTGGGGTTTTCTTGGTGAGCCAACAACAGTTTTATTTTCCAAGTTTTTGAAACAGAAACCTACATGCCATATGTAGCCTCCAATTTGTTTCTTGCTTTGGATTTGATTGAGAACAGAACCGGGAATCCTGATTCACAAAGATAAGTTGTTATAAAGAAAATTTAAACCTTATGAGCATAGTTAGTAAGACTGATTCTCTAAGGGTGCACTGAACATTTTGCAACTTCATTGATTGAAAATCAATCTGGAGTTTCTGACTATCGTAGAGATCAATCAACTTGTCGACAATGATTCCTTATTGTTGATTTTTCTGGCTCCATATTAAAAGGATTTCATCCTCAAACCTCATTCACTTGGCTTTGGACCGTAAGAATTATTCCTACAACTATCCCTGTCAAATTTTTCATATGTACAATAATTCTCCTATGTACCACTTCATAGTTCTCTGTACAATCCGCCCTTATTCACTGACTTCTTTTGAAACATTTCAGTAGGATAACAGTTATTTGCCAAATATTTCCTATATCCCCCCTTGACAATCTTCTCATACCCTAAGGGTATATGCTTACCTAGCTTAGGAACCCTTGTACTATATCATACTGCCTTTTGTTGGACATGTTTTCAACCTCCATCTCTCGCCTTACTAGTTGTACAACCTTGGGCAAGTCTCTTAACTTCTCTGAGCCTCAGTATTCCCATTTGTAATATAGGGATGATAATACTTTTCACTTCCCCCGGCACCCTGACCTTTCTTCCAAAGGATATTGGGAAGATTCAATAAGATTTTGGAGGCCAGCCCCTCATTTTACAGATGAAGAAACTGAGATCCAGAGAGGGCAAGTGACCCATCTAAGAACACCCAGGAGATAAAAGTGTAATAATAATAATAATAAGCTAATCAAGATAGTCTCAGAGGTTGAAGATAGTGAACAGATTAACAATGGACTCCAACTTCATATCATTCTATGCAAACAAAACAGTCTAGGAGTACTGACCTGATTATGATTAATAATAGGAACAGGGTGGGCTCGTTTTAAAATTCCTGAGAATAAGCTGGATTAGTTTACAAGCTAGTTTAGAGTTCCCATCATTAACAACCACAACTAATGTTTTTATAGTGCTTACTATGTGGCAGGCACATATGTTAAGCTCTTCATAATTGTCATCTCATTTGATCCTCACAATAATCCTGGGAGGTAGATGCTATTATTATGCCCCTTTCACAACTGAGGAAACTGAGGCAAACGGGAGTGAAGTGACTTTCCCAGAATCAAACAACTAAAGTGTCTGAGGCTAGATTTGAACTCGGATCTTCCTGACTCCAGAGTCAGAAGCACCTAGCTGCCAGTTTTAAAGACCATATAAGAAATGATTACTAGTGGATTGCACTAGTGAGGCTAAAGACATTAAGAAATCTTTGAAGCCAATGATGTTTTTCAACAAGAATACATTTTGTTATATTAAACTTAGATGACATTTAGTAAAAATGCAAAATTGTGCAACTATGGCAAAATGTTTAAAAATTCCACACATTTGCTACCTCACCCCTCCCAGACTATAATACTTCTTCCTACGTATCTGAGCACTGAACATCCAATGTCTTTTCAAAACTGCCTTAAACAGTGAATTTGATGCCTTACAGACCACCATCCACCTTGTCTCATGCATCACTGCAATCATTTGAGACAATCTAACATTGGCTGTGCGCCATAATAAATGAAGCTGGAAAATAGAAGTTTCATCTTCACTTTCCTGTAAAGTCTTAGTTCACATTTTCTAAATATAGCAGAAGATATTGTATAAATAATCTTTCAACACAGCAACAAACTGCTCACGCTTGGGGAAGGGCTATAATCAGTTGACTTTGTCTTCTGGTAGTCTTCTTGCCTTGAGGATGACACTTTTTGTTGAATAAGAATGCTTAACTTGAAGAAGATGCATCTATGATTGGGTCCAGCGTTCTGTGCCACATTTGCCTTCCTCACTCTCACATCTTGTCTGTCTTTTCCCCTTGTAATGACATAATCTATTAAATGGCAATGTTTGCTGTGAGGGTGCATCCACGAAGTTTTATTGTGTTTAGGTAAATGGAAGATAGTGTTGGTGATGAGGTCATGAGATGCACAAGTCTTCTGTAGTAAGTGACCATTGCTGTTGCTGTTTCTGATTCCATTCCTCCCAAGGATTGCCTTCCACATCAGTCCCTACTCTGACATTAAAGTCATCCAGAATTACAAGTTTGTCCTCTTTCAGCACCTTGATGACCTCTAGGTTGTCATAAAAATTTTTTTGTCCTCATGAGGGTTCATCATGGTGGGAGCA
Source organism: Sarcophilus harrisii (assembly GCF_902635505.1). Lineage (NCBI taxonomy): Eukaryota > Metazoa > Chordata > Mammalia > Dasyuromorphia > Dasyuridae > Sarcophilus > Sarcophilus harrisii. The sequence continues at coordinate 22,245,024 of NC_045432.1, forward strand.
TAGACACTGAGATGATGGTGGTGTGAGGCTTTCTTGCAAGTACTAATCACAATGTCATGAGCCTGTCATTCACTCTTTTTGGTAAACATACAAGCATCTTGACTTGATTAGTTTCTATTGCAAAACCTAAGTCAGCTTCATGGCGTTCCCCTCACTGCAGCCAGTCCAAAAAAAGTATATTCGGCTCCAATTTACTGAAACCGGCCTTCATTGGTCAGCCTTATTTCACTCAGGGCTGCTATTTGAATGTGATACCTGTGGAGCTCTCTCTCAATAAGAGCTGTTTATCTTTCAGGTCTATAGGACTTCTTATTGTCCACAAGCATGTGCACATTCCGTGGAGCAATGGCGAGCGGTATCATCTTTGCAAAAGTTTCTGTATTTTCTATGAGTGTTACAATCATGCAATGGGATCCCCACCTGCCACAGTAAATAGACCAGGATTAGGAGAAGCAGACAATTTTTAAGTCACCTTTTCTAGCCCTTTCCTCACATCAGGGGGTGAACACTGTAGTTCTTAAGAAGGCTGCTCAGACACCCAGGGAGCTGCCCAATCCCACTGCTGCTTCCAGGCCAATGAGAAGAGAACTCTATGGACTGGGCCACCTGTGTGGGGGGTTGTGACTATGGTTCCCAGTGTATCAATACTGGCTATTTCATCATTTACCTATTACCACAAGACTTTGAAGTACATAAAAATAGTGAAATGGTATGTATATGGTAAGGGGTCATGAGTGGGAAATGTTTAAGAAGTCCTGGACAAAGGAATGGTTAAACAAATTGCAGTCCATGAAGTTTTTTATTTTGAAAACATATGCAAGGATAATTTTTCAACAATGACCCTTGAAAAACTGTGTTTCAATTTTTCCCCCTTCCCCCCCCCACTCCCTCCCTTAGGTGGCAAGTAATCCAATATATGTTAAACATGGTAAAATAGATGTTAAATCCAATATAGGCATACATATTTATATAATTATCTTGCTGCACAAGAAAAATCAGATCAAAAAGGGAAAAAATGAGAGAGAAAATAAAATGCCAGAAAACAACAACAAAAAGAGTGAAAATGCTGTGGTGTGATCCATACTCGGTTCCCACAGTCCTCTTTCTGAATGCAGATGGTTCTCTCACAAGATCATTGGAACTGGTCTGAATCATCTCACTGTTGGAAAGTACCATTGCCATGTATGATGATCTCCTGGTCCTGCTCATTTTACTTAACATCCCTTCATGTAAGTCTCTCCAGGTCTTTCTGAAATCATCCTACTGGTCATTTCCTACAGAACAATAATATTCCATAGCATTCATATGCCACAATTTATTCAGGCATTCTCCAACTGATGGACAGCTACTCAGTTTCCAGTTTCCTGCCACTACAAAAAGGGCTGCCACAAACATTTTTGCATATGTGGGTCCTTTGCCCTTTTTAATGATCTCTTTGGGATACAGACCCAGTAGAAACACTGCTGGGTAGGGTATGCACAGTTTGATAATTTTTTGAGCATAGTTCCAAATTGCTCTGCAGAATGGTTGGATCTGTTCACGGTTCCACCAACAATGCATCGTGTCCCAATTTTCCCATATCCCCTCTAACATTCATGATTATCTTTTCCTGTCATCTTAGCCAATCTGACAGGTGTGTAGTGGTTTCTCAGAGTTGTCTTAATTTGCATTTCTCTGATCAATAGCGATTTAGAACACTCTTTCATATGAATATCATGGAATATTATCATGTACTTCTGTTGTTGTTTTCCTTCATTCTTGAAGGAATGTCATAATGTCAGGGATGCCATGACATGCAAGTGAATTGGATTTAAGTGAGGGAGGGCTGTGCAAGGTCACCTACTTCACTTTCCCCTCCAGAGCCATCTGACTCCAATGGTCAGATAGAGATCAGGGTGACTGGAGATGGCCCTGGATGCAGTGGGAGGAAGACCTTGGTTTTTTTATGTTAAAATCTTCAACAAGTCTCAGTTTGACTGAGGTCATACCTATTAGTGATTAAGGCTGGGCAAGAAATGAGGCAGAGAATGGTCCCTTTTACCTAGCCCCAAAACTATAGGAGAATGGAAGGAATGGATCATTTCAGAGGAATCCAGGAGGGTCTCTATGATTAGAGATAGGACAAAGTGAATAATGATAACAATGTTTACACAATGATAACAACATGCTAGAGAAAAATGACTTTGAAAAACCATGAAGCCAAAAGAATGAAGATGAAGTCTACCCCTCTCCTCCTGATAGAGAGCTGAGGAACGTAGAACGCAGGAAAGGAGATACATTTTCAGACATGGCTGAAAGGGGAATTTGCTGAATTATGCAGCTACACATGTACACATATAGTGCATATGCATGTCTTTTTGTTAATGAATGTGTTGTGTGTGTGTGAGTGAGTGTGTGAGATTCACTCTATTATGGGAATAGTGGAAAGGATATTTTAAAATGTTTGTTAATTGAAAGAATAAAAATAAAGTATTATTTTAAAAAAATAAGTAAATTCAGCAGTTAGGAAAGTAATATACAAAATGACTACAATATAAAAGGAAAGGATCCCTTCCCTCAATGAAACTGAAGGACACAGTATAATGATCAAGCTTGGCCTATGTGCACAGAGGACAAAATGTACTGCTCTTCCTTAATGGGACAGGGAAGAAACTACGGGTGGTTTGGGACATCAAAGATATTGTTGGATTTAGTTTCACTGAAATGTTTTTTTTCCTCTTGTTCCCTTTTGTATTTTGTTACAAATGATGGCTCTCTGGGGAGGGAGGGAAGGATGGACATATTTAGAAATGAAGGTCATATAAGAACAAAAGATTTAGATACATTTAAAAAACATTCTAACCTCAGAAAAACTGAGCCCCACATAGTTGTCCAAGATCACATAGCCAGCAGAGCCAGGATTTTAACTAAAATCCAACATCCTTCACACCATACCAGACTCGGGTGGCCTCTGTCCTCAAGGGCAGTATGGGAAAAGGGGAATGCCAATATCATTTCAAATGGTATTGAGAAGTACATCTAAAAAGTTCAAATGCAACATAGTGTCAGGGGGAATCGGAGAAGGATCCTGGGAGGAGGAGGCATTAGAGTTAGGATTTGAAGGCTAGACAAGAACAATCAATCAATAAACATTTATTAAATGCCAGTATTTACCAGACTATGTGCTAAGCTCTGGGGATAGAAGAAAAAGCAAAAGGCAGCCCCTGCTCTCAAGGAACTTACAATGTAATAGGAGACATAACATGCAAATAAATGTCTACAAAGCAATCTAGGATAAACAGGGAAGGGGCCCTGGAATGAAGAGGGGTTGGAGGAGGCTTCCTGTAGAAGGTGGAACTTTATTTTTCATGTATTTATTTATTTCAAATTTAAATGCAAGATAAGTAAAAACAAAATAGAAAAAGGAAAAGAAAATGAAAAACAAAACAAAACAAAAAAAAAACCATTGCCATGTGTCCTTCAGGACACCAGGGAGGATTGAAAATATGTAACAATACATTTCAAGAAAACTCAAGAATACATTTATAACTGTCCATCTTTGTTTCTTTGTAGGTTATTTTGTTCTCTGATACCCAGTTTTTACTTTGTTATTTTCCCCCTTTCCATTCCCCCAAGAAGATTAAGCACAGATATATTTATGGAAACATTTATATACACACACACATATGTGCCCACTCACTTATATATATGCATATACACAAACATACCTACATCTAAAACGATATTAATATAGTTGACATATAAAAGAGACTTCTCTTTTGATTTCATATTTTTAAACTTTGACTTTGAGACCAGATTGCTCCTGATAATTGTTATTACGTTTAATTGTATCTTATTTCCTCTCTGTTTACTCTACTTTTTCTACCTGTTAACTTGCCTTGCTATTATTTAACCTCCCTAACCACACATCCTCCCACAATGGATCTCTCCCTAATGTTCTCCCCCGACACTTTCCCTCCCTCTTTATTCTATTGCTATTAATGTAGCCACCTTGTCCCACTGCCATAAATCTTCACAGCCTTCTATCACCTACCTTATCCTATTCCCTCCCCTTTATTTCTTTATATATTTTGGAGGGTGCTGTATCTTTCTTGGTGTGTGCATGTGTATATATGTATATATACACATATATACATGTATAAACACACATACCCATATGTATACAAATACACAATATACATGCACATATATACACATGTGTGCAAGTATGCATATAGATATGGATAGATATAGTTTCCTTTGTTCCTTATGTTAAGTTTTCAGAACTACAAAAGGTAGGACTTTAGTTGAGACTTGGAGGAAGCCAGGGAGGTCAGGGGCTGAGGAGGGAGGGCTTTTCGGGTCTGGAGAACTGTGGGAGAGAAGGCCTGCAGCTGACAGCTGGAAGGTTTTGGTGGTGGGACAGCCAAGAGGGCCAGGGTCATGGTGCAGAGAATGGGGTGGGGAGTAAGGTGTAAGAAGACTGGAGATGGGGAGGGACTAGACTGTGAAGGGCTTTGAATGCCAAAGAGAGCATTTTGTTTTTGTTCCTGGAGGCAATAGGGAATCAGTGGAGATTACTGAACTCGTGTGTGTGTGTGTGTGTGTGTGTGTGTGTGTGTGTGTGTGTGATAAATGTACCTACAACTTAGGAATGGGGAGAGACTTGAGGCAGGCAGACCCCCCCCCCAGGCACCTATTGCAATAATCCAGTTGTGAGAGGATGGGGACCTGCACCAGGGGGCAGGAGGAGGGCCCACATGTCAGGGAAGAGAATGGAGTGTATTGAAGAGAAGTTGCAAGGGTGAAATCACTAGACCTTAGCAATAGACTGGATCTAGGGGGGGAGACAGTGCCACATCCAGAATGCTTCCTGGGTTGGGACCTTGAGGGACTGGGAGGATGGCCGGGGCCCTCCACAGCAATAGAGAGTTCAAAAGGTGAAGGACAGCGCCTGAACAAAGGCACAGAGACCTGAGAATACAGGACACGGAGTCAAGACTTTGGAAGACAAAATTCATGAAGCGAAGTTTCAATAAGCTAAGGTTGAATGGCATCAGATTGCGGAGGGTCCTGAATGCCAGGCAAAGGGCTTTGAACTTTCTTTGGGAGCTCATGAAGAACCACTGGGATGGATCCATTGGTCACAGTGGGCCATGCCTGCTTTCTCCAAGTAGCCTGGCAGAGTCTGGCCAGCCCCTGCGTGATTATGGATAGTTCATTTGACCAGCGTCTCAACTTCCCTCTTTGTAAAATGGGGATCATCATTCTCTACTATCCACCTCCCAGGATTCTCCTGAGAAAAGCACTTTGTAATCCTTAAAGTGCTGTGGAAATGGGAATTATAATTAGGTCCTGACCTCCCTTGGATTCCACACAACTGCTCTCCTCTGCCTCGCTGTCCTCTGGCTTTTTTCTCTCTAGAATACTTTGTGCTTTATTTGATTTTGGATTTCCCTTTTTATCATGAACTTAAATCATAACATTAAAAAGCATAAAAACAATCTTCTTTGACCCTCACAACAATCCTGGGAAGTAGATGTTAGTATTACTCCCACTTCACAGATGAGGAACTGAGGCAAACAAGGTGAAATGACTTGTCCAAAGTCATGCAAGTATTAAGTGTTTGAGACAAGATTCTAATTCTGGTGTTCCTGGGTGCTAGCTCAGTACTCTGTCCACTAGGCTTATAACTCCATATCTCTGCTACCTTTTGTGATTAAATGTTTTGAAACAACTAATACAAAATAGAGCAAGGCCACCGCAAAGGAGAGCTGGAAAGAAAATGCTAAGAGAAATGTGATAAAGGAGGAGCACAAAGAATTGGGGGGTAGAGGAGAAGATGAGGGGCAAGAGTACTTCGAGGGGACCCCAGATAGAAGATGGCTCTCAAGAGGCAGAAAGAAGGAGGCTCTTTTAGTCACAGGGGATTTAACTGAGATAAGAGAGGGCCTAGAAATATCTCCAGGAGATCTAGGGGAAAAACACAAATATACAATATACCCTTGTTCTTTTTTTTTTTCCTTTTTTAAAATTAAAGCTTTTTACTTTTCAAAAGATATGTGTGGACAGTTCTTCAACATTAACCCTTGCAGGACCCTGTGTTCCAATTTTTCCCTCTGCTCCCAGGTGGCAAGTAATGCAATATATGTTAAACATGGTAGAAATATATATTAAATCCAATCTATGCACACATTTATACAACTATCTTGCTGCACGTGACAAATCAAATCAAACCAGAAAAAAGAGAAAGAAAACAAAATGCAAGCAACAACAAAGAGTGAAAACGCTGTAATGATCCGCCCTCAGTTCCCCCAGTCCTCTCTCTGTATGTATTTGGCTCTCCTCATCACAAGATCAGTGGAAATGGCCTCAATCAGCTTATTTCTGCCTTTGTCCTCACTGGTCAGAGAGAGAGAAGTGATGGGGAGATGGAAGGTTTTCCACTGGGGACAGGGTGAGAGGATGTGATAGATTGAGAAAGATGCTGGGGGAAGTTCCCTGGTCATCAGAATCGGGAGACTGGACATCCACGGCCTTCTCCTCCCCCAACGCAAGCAAGCAAGGCAGTCCCTGCTTCAAGGGCCATATATTCTACTATAGGAAGAGAACACCCAAAGAGGAGTGCTGGCCTGAGAAGAAGGTTTGGGGCAGGAAAGTCAGGGAGCAAGGTGATTGGAGTCGAACAGCAATTCCCAGCCCTGGTTCTGGAGTGAGGAAAGCCTGGATGCAAAAATTTAGATTCAGTTACCAGTTCTGTGACCTTGAGCAAGTTCTGTCTGCCTCAATTTCTTCACCTATATAATGGGACTAATAATAGCACCTACTTTCCTGGGCTGTTAAGAGGATAAATGAGATAATGTGTATCAAGCATTTTGTAAACTTTGAAGAACTGTATACATGCTATTTATCCCATCCTTTCTGGAGCAGCTAGGTGGTTCAGTAGATAGAGCAATTGTACCTGGAGTCAAGATAAATGAGTTCAAATCTAGCCTCAGACACTTACTAGTTGTGTGGCCTTAGGCAAGTCACTTGAGTTTTTGTTGTTGTTTGTTTTGGTTTGTTTTTGTTTTTATTTGTTTGTTTGTTTTTGTCTTAAACCACTGGCAAAGGAAATGGCAATACACACTCCAGCATCTTTGCCAAGAAAACCACATAGACGAGTACGGTCCACTGAGTCGAAAAGAAGCAGACACCAATATTATATTGTTACTACTAATATTATTTCAGGAAAAAAGGGCATAGAGAAGGTCTTTAAGTATCCCTGAGACTATCATCTCCCTGAACTTTTCCACTTTTTTCTTTGTGTTCCAGATCTGTGATTCTATCCCTGTAGAAACTCAGAATCGAAATCCCTCCACTGATTTGGCTGCCACATGGAGAGATTCAAGGGACTTGCCCACAGGCTCATAGCTCCTATAAACTGTCAAAGGTAAGACATGAAGACAAAATGGTTTGGACTAACCTTGTATCCATCTCCTAAGTCAAAGCTTTTAAAACTGTGGGTGGAGACCCTGCTGTGGGATCGTGTAACAATATGGGGGGAGAGCCTGGAAAAATTTGACAACAGTAAAAGGAATGAACTGTTCTGGCAAGTTTTAATACTTTGTGTAAAAAATAACAAATCTAGCCAACTCATTAGGATACAAAATTGCTTTCCTCTTAACAAATGGTGAAATGTATACAAAGAATTGGTTTGAAATAAATTTCTTCATGATTTCTTATCAGCAAATATCTGATCTGTACGTCTGTTCTACAAACCCATATCCCCAGAATCCTTTGTCCAGAGAAAAGGAGTCAAGAGGAGAAAAAATTGAAGAAGCCCTGGGCTAGGCGAAGCTGCTCTACTGGATGGTCTCCAGCGCCCTCCCAGTTTGCAACACTCCAGTTTTGCATGTGACACTGTCTTTTTAATTCTGCTAAGCTCCTGGGTATGGTTTTTTGGTCTTCCCAACTAGGCCAGGAGCTTCTTCCCCCCACCCTAGGGTCAAGCCTGGCTACCTCCAGACACTGTGATAGTACCAAGTCGGTCAATAAACATGGATGCATCATGTGCCTACTACGGACCGAGCACAATCTCATGGGGGGAGCAACATGCAAACAAATAAATATTACAAAGCAAACCAGGAATAGGAATAGGAAATAATCAACAGAGGGAAGGCTTCCTGCAAAAGGAGCGATTTTATTTAGGATTTGAAGGAAGCCAGGGAAGCTGGGAAAGAGAGCATGTGAGGATGGGGTAGGGGAAGGGGAAGGAGTGACCTGGGAGATGAACAGTTAAAATCAATCGCCGTTCTAAAGACCCTCTAGCTCTGATATCCTTTCTCTTATTCCTTCCCTTTCATAAAAAGAGGGAGGGTTGGGGCAGATCCGAGGTCCCGAACCTGGAGTATGTATGAAGTGGGGGGGGGGGGAGAAGAGTGGTGTGGGAATATTTGGCAAATCACTGCACAATTCTATGCCGATTATATCAACAGGCATCGGAGTCAACACTTACTATTACTTGATCTCTATTTTATTTATATCGAATGGGGGTGACCTGAAGTTTACCGAAATCAAGGCAAAGGGAGGTGGGCTGGAAAGGATGGAGGATTTGTGCATTGGATAAACGATCCCTAAGGTCCCTGCAGACTGTGTTTTATGAACTTTTATCGATAATGGGTCTGAGAGGGGAGGTCCTGCTTTCAGAATTTCAGAATAGCGCCTAACCTGTGTGATCTTGGTCTAGTCATTTCAAGCTCGAACGTCTCCCGTTCTTTCCCCGACAAAAGTAAGGTAATAGGACGAGGTGGATTTACAAGGACCCTCGGCAGCTCTAAATGACAGGCTTGCCCCAATTCACAAGGTTATAACTCGTACTTTAAGTCGAGGTCTGGGGGGTTGCTAAACCCACCAAAGGGTTAAGTCTTCAGGACAAGATTGAAGGATTCAGGTGGCGCCCCCGAGAGAGCACAAAAAAACAAGGGCAAGGGCACGCCCCCTTCCCCCCCTCAGCATCTTGCCCTTTCCTAGCTCCCCCCCCCCACGCGTGCCTCGAGGTCACGTGTCCCCCTGCCCCAGCGGTAACGTGTCCTGTCCAGCTACCAATCGGGGATCCTTTTCGGGCTCCGGACTCCGCCCCTCAAGAGTGGGGCGGGGCTAGAGGCTGGCTTGCCCTATACAGCCTCGCGCTTCTTACCCAGTTGTCGGAGTTCAGCTTTCGGCTGCGCAGCTTCTTCTGTCTCCTCATCCCGGTCGGGCTCTGAGCGTCATGGAGGGGGCTTCATCCGTGGTGCCGGGCTTCCTGGCCAAGCTCTGGACTCTGGTCGACGACTCGACCACCGACGACGTGATCGGCTGGAACCCGGTAAGGGCCAGGGTGGCTGCGCGTGCGCGGCGAGAGTGGGTTGGGGCGCGAGTGGGGGGCCTGGGCTCCGTGAGGTGTCGGAGCGCCCGGCGCTGCTGGATGCCTCGCGGGCCCGGGTGCGTGGGGAGTGGGCCGCTCCAGCGCCCCGAGATACGCATGCGCCCCTCTTCCCGCTCCACATTCCCCGTGGCTCTCGGCCTCCTCTGAGGCGACACCGTTTTGGGCCCGGGAGGGCCGGGGGGGGGGCGTTCCCCTCATGCTGCCCAAAGTGCCCGAAGCCAATCTTAGGGGGGCCCTTGAGATCCCTTGTTGCGCTCAAGTTTGCCGGGATGGGTGGTCCTTGCCCCTTAGAGTTTATAGTGGGAGGGGCTCCCGCCCCACAGAACTTTTTTGGGGGGGCTACTCCTGCGGGGTGGGAGACTTAGTGGAGAATATTGCCAATGAGAATTTGCCGTGGGTAAAGTTACTCTTGGCTCGAGTTTTTACGGGACTAGAAAACTTTTGGGGGGGGCTATTTCGCGAGGATTTGCAGGACGGGAAAGTGGGGGATGCTACCCGAGGAGTTTTTTGAGGCGGAAGAGTTGGGGGGGGTATTCTTGCACTAAGGAGTTTTCCAGGTGAGAGAATTGGAGGGGAAGAAAATTTTTCCCCAGGAAATTTTTCCAAGTGGGAGAGTTTGGGGGAGAGCCACCGTTCCCCCAAGGAGTTTGCGGGATGGGAGAGTTGACGGGCCACTCTAGTTCCAGTGGTTTAGGACAACGGGAGACTTGCAAAGGTTCTGTAAGAAAGTTTTTCCAGGCTTGCGGGGGACGGCTTATTCTGGCCTTATGCAGTTTACAGAACGGGAAAGTGAGGTGGCTAGGCTACTTGTGCTTGAGTTTTATGACGACGGAGAGATTTTGGGGGAGGTACTTTTACCCCCAATAAGTTCGTAGGATGAGAAAATTGGGAAGCGACTGCTCCGGGATATTTTTCGGAGTCGGTGCGATTTTGGGGGGGGGGCGAGTTTAGGGAGGGAGTTTGGGAACTATTACCTTAGAGAATTTAAGGCAGATGTATTTGGGGGTGACTATTCCTATCTGCAAGAGGGCGACTCCTGGAAAATGGGGAGCTAGATTTTGGTGGTGATTATTTGCTCCAAGAGTTTTAAGAATAAAAAGTTTACAAGACAGCTATTTCTCCTGAGGGGGGGGGGAACGGAACGGCTGAGGGGGGGCCGCGCGACAAGAAGGCGGGAAGGCACGAAGGCGCCGCACGAGATGGCACGAGGCAGGGCGGGGCAGGGCGGGGCGGCACGAGACAGGGCGGGGCAGCTCGATGCGCATAAGGGCGCTGTGGTTACCTGTAACACTACAAGGAGAGAGTGCTAGGTAACTTCTGTCCGCAACTGGGGAGGGCGCATGCAAGAGTTTCGGGCGGGGGGGGGGCGGTGAGGGAGGGGGGAAAAGACTTTTCTAGCCGGCAAATTTTGCAAAGGGTTGCTTCTACTGGCAAGAGGCATTTTTGTTTTGTTTAGGGGGAGGGGCGAGTTTGGGTAGAAGCTCTTCTTGACTAAGAGTTTGCAGGGCTTCACTGCCTGAAAACGGGGGTAGCGGTTTGCAGGGTGGGAGTGTGCAAGAGTCCGATCTTGCCAACAAAATTTCCAAGGCGGGAAAGTTTCTGGAAGCTTTCCTCGTGCTTGGAGAGCCCACTGTTCTCCCCAATTTATTGACTAAAAGAGTTTGATTCCTCTTCTACAACTGCGTGTTTGTTCCCTCTTATCCCAACGATCTCACAATTATAGAATTCCGAAACTGGAATCTGGGAAGGCTTGCTGATGCCATACCCCCCTCCTCCATATAAATCATCCCTCCCGGCCCCTTGCCATTTAAATGCCCCATCTTCCTTGTAAGCTCAGTTCATCACCTGTGTCACCTTGCTAATCTCTTTTACATCCCCAGACCTCACTTTCTTCTGTAAAATGAATAAAGTGGATTAGATTTAGACGACTTCTAGGTCTCTTTCAGTTCTAGACATGGGATGCAAAGGGTGACTTTGTCCAAGTCCCTTGACTTCCCTGAGCCTCAGTTTTCCCATGTTAAAAACAGGGAAAAATTAAAAAAAAAAATTTACTCGACCTCTGAGAGCCTTTCCAGGTTTAGTCCTACCATGCTATAGCAAGCCTTTCCTGAGGTTCCCCCCCCCATTAGCAATCTTTTTCTTCAGATTCCTTTGTATGTATTTACTTATCTGTGTAGAAGGTTGTAACCTCTATTCTATTGGAAGGGTATCTGAAGGCAAGGACTGTTTCTCCCCATTGGTACTGAACAACCTCTGTCATTTAATAATGCTTAATAATTTAATTATTTTATTTATTTTATTTAATGATTTTATTTATAAATTATTGATATTAAATAATTATTCAACAATAATAGTATAGCATAATATTATTTAATAATTCTACTTATTATTAACTTATTGATATTAAATAATTATTTGGCAACAATAGTATAGCTTAATACTATTTAATAATTCTATTTATTATTAAATAATTATTTGGTAACAATAATATTTATAGCTTAATAATAAAATAATATTATTTATACTATATTATATAATATAGCCTAATAATATAGCTTAATATTATTTAACAATTCTATTATTAAATTATTGATATTAAATAATTATATAATAACAATGATAATATGGCATAATGTATTTAATTATTCTATTTATTATTAAATTATTGATATTAAATAATTATTTGGTAACAGTAATAGTATAGCTTAATATTATTTAATAATTCTATTTATTATTAAATTATTGATATTAAATAATTATTTAATAAAAATAACAGTATAACAATATAATTCAATAATTCTATTAATTATCAAATTATCGATACTAAATATGATTTAATAATATTAGCATAACTTAGTATTATTTAATTTATTATTAAATGATTGATATGAAATCATTTAATAATAATATATCAATATTTATGCTATTTATTTATATATTATATAACAGTGCTATAAATTATTAATATTAAATAATTATTTCCTAATAATATCTAATAATTTGATATGTTTGTTGAATTGAAATTAATTTCAGACTCCTTGTCCAGCCTGATGCATGTTCCACAGGTGACACTTTTTTGAGGGAAGAAACTTGTTGCTTTTTGTCCCCAATCTTTGAACTTGGGAAACCTCTTAATAAATACTTGGTGTTTGTTGACTGATCAGCTAATTTTCCTTCCCCTTGCCAAGCTTAGCACAGTACCTGGCACACTGACTGTCTTGGAACTCAGTCTCTCTCCCCCCCCACTCCCAGGTGGACAGCATGTTCTGCTTGGTATTTTTGCTAATTTTATGGCAGTTCTATCTGCCCTCTGGGGCTAAGAACAAGGCCGATCCTTTGAAACATTTGAAGACGAGTTATTCCCCCCCCTCTCCCCCTCACTGAAGTCTGAAGAGCACATTCTGTAGAAATCCTTTATTTCCCCCCACACACACTGGGACTCTTAAGAACTCCTAATTATTTCCAAACTGTAAAATCGCAGAGCTAGAAAGTTTCTCAGAAGGCTTCTTTCTCATTCCCATCTTTTCTTGATAGTACCCAAATACCTCGGTCTAGTGAGGCAGGTTTCTCAGCTGCAATCACCAAGCTCCAGGTTGTTTGACCTTAGAAAGTCCCCAGCAAGTCCCCAGCTCAGCCCTTGTGTGAGCTAGAATTAGACCCCTTCTTCAAGTTTAAGCAAAGTCATATGCTAGGTTAACAGCTTGAGCACACACAAAAACAAAGGGTGGGGCAACTAGAGCTAGTTGGTGATCAATAATCATTCTTTTTGAGCAGTGGGTTTATTTGGTGCCCAATTGTGGATCTTTTTTTATGCTTGTCTGCCCATCTGTCAATTGACATCAGAATGAATTTTAATATTTATTAAGCCTAGAGTATGTCCAATTTGTGGCTGTAGAGGGAGGTGAGCAAAAGAAAAGTTTGAGGGTTCTGATTAGCAAGGGCAGAGTCTCTGGAGTTAGAGAAGCTGGCTTCATCCCAGCTTTGTTACAAATCACCTGTGTGCCAGTGAGTCAATTCCTGTACCTCCCTGTAAAATGAGGTCTTTTTTAGCTCTAGACCCTTGGCCCAAGTGGCCTCAGCATAAAAGACTGCACCTTGGTGATCACCCTTTTCCAGAGATCAGATAGACTGCCTCTTGTCAATCATATCAGTTTCCCTAGACTTTTATAGTCTCCTATCCCCATTTTTCACAGCTTTCCTTGGGTCTCTCAGTTCTATAAACACTCTCCCTATTCTCCATAGGAAGAAAATGGAGGGGGGGAGGCTGGTTCCAAGTTCAGTGCCCCCCCCCACAAAAATGTTGTAGTTTAACCACTTGTTAACTTTTACTCCCCAGGTCTTTGTACTAGTTGATTGACCCAATTCTTAAAGCTTAGGAGAATGACCTCAAATAGCAGTTTTCTAAGTTGCATAATTTTTAAAAGTCATAGATTGTCATAGATCACATAGTATTAGAGCTAGACTGGACCTAGAGACAAGCCAGTCTAAGCACTTCATTTTACAGATGAAGATACTGAGGTCCAGAGTGCAGAGGGGATTCCCTTAAGGTCTTGATAGGAAGTGGATGCAAAAGTGGACCTTGAACCTGAATCGGTGAAGCAGTCTAAGCTCACTCACTCTAAGGGCTCCCAAAATATATGCCTCATTTACAGACAATATATTAGTTTCTTTTGTGCTGGTGCTTCAAAGAACTCAGGGGTTAAGTCATTTCTAAGTCCCAAAGGGCCTGTGTGGTTAAATTTGCATGTGTTAACTAACTCATGTATGATTGCTCTGGGAAACTCTTAGCCCAAGAAATGAGCTAGAATCCACCCCACATAGTTCTCCAGAGCCAAGATCGAGGTAGGGCAGAGAGCACTGTAATGTGAGAGCTGGGCCTCAGAGCCAGAGGGTACTAAAGCCAGCTGCCTGGGTACCACCAGATGGCTTGCCTGACCAGCTGCAATTCCTCTTAGAATCCTCTAGCAAACTTAAAAGGCCAGCCTGAGAACCATCTTCTTCTTGAAGCCATTTGTGATCTCTCCCAGCTGTTGGTACCTCCTTAGACAGAATTTCATAGGGATCAATGTCGTCTTCCCCTTGGAGTCCAAAAAATCAACTCTACCCTCTCTCTGGCCCCCTCATACTCCATGATTTTGCAAACATTTGTTGATATACGTGTCTCCAGCAAGACACCATGTAAACTACTCCAAAGTGGGGGCTATTTTTGTCTCGGTGTCTTGTCACCTAGCTTGATGCCAGGCACAGAGAAGAAGGTACATAATAAGTACTTATTGGTTGAATTACAACAGGTAGCCCCCTCCCCTCTATTGTTCAGTGGCACAGTAGTCTCAAACTGATTCTTAGCAAATATACTCATTGGCCTTCATTGTGACTTGCTCGAAAGGATTACAGAACCTCCCCCTCAGAAGGGACCTTGGAGATTATTTGGTACAGCTCCCTCCCTCATTCTGCAGATTTGGAAGCAGGCTCAGAGAAGGCAGTGAGTTACCAAAGTCAGGAGCGGGATTTGGGGCAGGGGGGGACAACGGGAAGTGGGGGGCAAGTCAGAACAGATTTGAACAAAACTAAGCTCTTCCCTGTACCCCCAGTATGCCTACTGATCTCTTGGAAGCTCTTACATGGGTTCAAGTGTCTTTGCTGCATAGTCTCCCTGCTCACTCCAGGAGGCACACAGACGAAGCCTCATGCCTATTACCATTTCCTTTTGGGGTTTATGCCAGAATGGCTCCCCTGTCCACAAACACCGTGTTATAACCCTGCTGGTATTTTCCTAGTTCCCGTTAGGGCACATACATGCTAGGTTACTGTGGAACACCATCTAAAAATGTCCGACATTCCATAGGTTAGAATTGCTCCTTGTTCTTGGCCAGGGGAGGGGAGGAAGGCAGAGACTGAAAAAAAGTATTTCTTTGTAGGAGAAAAACTATGTTCTTTCTGTCTTGTCAGTTAATGAAATTAATTCTAGAATGAATTCAAGTATTGAAGAGTAAAATGAATAGCAAATCAAATCTGGGCTGCTCATATCAGTCCAATTTTGTCACTCTATTAATTCCATCAAATTATATTTGTCTTTCACTCAAGTCCTCTCCTAGTGCCTGGGCCTCCCAATGGCTAAGCCAGTGGGGCACTGGGCCTGCTGGGTTGGAGAGGCTTGGATCTGAGGCCTGTGAAGGTTCTATATCACTGGGATCCAGCTCAGAAAGACTTGTCTCCCAAGAGTGAGAATTTTTTTTAGCCTCAGCGCCTTGAGAAGTCTGAAATCACAGATCTGTGGATTGAAAGTAAGTCCATAAAGTTCTAAAACACCCTGTTCTCTCTCTTTTTAAAAACATCTACTTTTTATCATGAACTTAATAAATATCAATATTTCAGTGTCATGTGAAGCTGAACCTCCCTTCTGTCCAGGTTGGTATTTTTTTTTAATGTAACATGATGGTAACAAAATTGAATGACTTCTTGCTTTCTTCTGTGTCTTATTTAAAATGCTTCCTGGGGCCTCTTTGGCATCCTTCCCACCACCCACCAACTCCAATCATAATAGCTAACATGGTTCTAGCCTTTTAGGCTTTGCAAAGCATTTTACCCATGTCCTAATCTCATTTAGTCCCCATAACAAATGGAAGCTCTCTTGTAGCAAGTAAGTCTGATCAAGCAGAGTGAATGGACTGTGGCTGGAAGTGAATCTCAGTCTCTGCTGATGCCTGGGAAGCGAGTAATTTTTGAAGTCTGCCATGGACTCACATTGATAGGCCTTCTTGAGTCTTTCCAAGTTGTCTAAATACCAGAGACTGAATTAGCGGGGGGGGGGTGTTGGTAGCCCAGGAGAATGATGTGCTTTTTCTCCTAAACCTGCCTCAAAGTTCCTCAATAGGCCCCCCAATTAGGCTAGGTGGCAGCCTCCAGAGGCCAAACTGGAAGGGCCCTAGAGAGTCCTGAAGAGGATCCATCAACAAATGTTAGTAAAGCTTATCTTCTAATAACCAACTAACAAAGCTTAAATACCAGAGTTGAGGGGTTTTTTTTTAATTTAATAGACATTTCTATGTTTTGAGATAAAAACATTACCTGGCAAAGCATAGGTGGTCCCAGAAGGAGAAGAATAGGCCAAGAGTGATTAAGGAATATTCATAGTTAGCTTTCACCTAGTGTATTGCCTACCTAAATGCCTGGCACTGTCAAATAAGTCAACATAAGAAACATGTCTAATCGGATCCGAGGCATTGCCATTGAAGAAGAGGCATCAGTATCTGCTTTGCCGCTGCCCCCTTCAATACCTTCCATGAGTATTGTCTTCTCTCGTTATATCCCCAATGCTTTGTATACAGCAAGCACTTAATAAATGTTTTCAGTTAAAAGTGCTTCTGATTCTGCTCACTTCACTAAACATCAGTTCCCATAAGCCTGCCCAAGGTTCTCTAAATTTGGCCTTTTATCACTTCTTAATGATAAAATATTCCATTCTGTCCAGAGAGCACAACATGTTTAGCCATTTCCCAAGTGATGAGTACCCACATGAAGGCTATTGTCTTGATTCTGGAACACATGGAACCTTTCCCTCCTGCCTTTGATCTCTTTGAGGTTTATGCTTAGTGGCATTGCCTATCAAAGGGTATGTACAACTGAGTGATTTTCTGGAAAAATAAAAAAAAAGCAAATTACCTTTCAGAATGGTCAGGCCAATTCCTGGTGAGACCAACAGGGTATGTGTGTGCCTCTTCTCACTTTGCCCCTTCAGCCATTTGATCTATCTTTCTGTCTCATGGGTGTGAGGTGGAACCTCAGAGGTGTTACTGGTCTCACCAGTAGTCACTTGGAGCATTTTTTTTCCATGTGATATTCTCTTCCCTTCAAATTTGTTTGATATGGTGGGAGAGATTTTTTTTTTGTCTATAGTTATTTTATTTTATTTTTAATTTTTAATAACTTTTTATTGACAGAACCTATGCCAGGGTAATTTTTTACAACATTATCCCTTGCACTCACTTCTGTTCCGATTTTTCCCCTCCCTTCCTCCACCCCCTCCCCCAGATGGCAATATATATGTTGAATAGGTTACATTATATCCTAGATACAATATATGTGTGCAGAACCGAACAGTTCTCTTGTTGCTCAGGGAGAATTGGATTCAGAAGGTAGAAATAACCCGGGAAGAAAAACAAAAATGCAAACAGTTTACATTCATTTCCCAGTGTTCTTTCTTTGGGTGTAGCTGCTTCTGTCCATCCTTGATCAATTGAAACTGAATTAGATCTTCTCTTTGTCGAAGAAATCCACTTCCATCAGAATACATCCTCATACAGTGTCGTTGTTGATGTATATAATGATCTCCTGGTTCTGCTCATTTCACTCAGCATCAGTTCATGTAAGTCTCTCCAAGCCTCTCTGTCTTTATCCTGTTGGTCATTTCTTACAGAACAATAATATTCCATAACATTCATGTACCACAATTTACTCAACCATTCTCCAGTTGATGGGCATCCATTCATTTTCCAGCTTCTAGCCACTACAAACAGGGCTGCCACAAACATTTTGGCACATACAGGTCCCTTTCCCTTCTTTAGTATCTCTTTGGGATATAAGCCCAGTAGAAACACTGCTGGATCAAAGGGTATGCACAGTTTGAGAACTTTTTGAGCATAGTTCCAAATTGCTCTCCAGAATGGCTGGATGTGTTCACAATTCCACCAACAATGTATCAGTGTCCCTGTTTTGGTGGGAGAGGTTTTGATAAAATGGTTGTGATTCGGGACAAGACAATTAGCCTCTCTACGCTCTAGGCAACTTTCTAAGATTTTATTTTTTCCATTTCTTTTTTAAATTAAATTTTATTTATTTAAAACTTAAGTACAAAATAGAAAAGGAAAAAGGAAAAAAAAAACTTCGCCATACATATATATAGTGGGACATAAAACAAATCAAAATATGACAACAAATTTCCATTTTGAGAAAGCCTATAAAATAAATATACACACTGTATTGAAAAGTGCACTCTGCTGTGCACTTTGAATTTTATTCTTTTTTCCCCTTTCCTCCCCTCTACTTCCCCCAAGAAAGCAACAGTTAAATATGAATATATTTATATACATATGGATAGATATGTATAGTTGCACCATATATAAACATACATCTATATAAGATTTACTACATTTGTTTTTCCTCTGTTTCTCTGAAAGTGGATAACATCTTCCTTCATAAGTCCAAGTATTTCTGTATTTTTCTAAGTCTATCAATTCGTCATTTCCTACACCACAGCAATATTCCAACCTTGTGCTATCTTATTTTAAATAGTCTAAAGCAATATTGATTGATAAGACTGGCATAATGTAGTTTCCCTGTTTTTCTCTTTTGATTAAATCCATTTTGGCTTTAACTTTGTCCGAAATCAGTTATTACTACCCCACCCCTGCAACTTAAAAGCCACCCATACCAATGAAATCAAAAGTTAACTTTTTAACTCTAAGAGCTCTTGTGTTTAAATCATATACTCATTTAGAGTTTATAGTGATATTTGGGGGGAGTGTTTGGTTTAAGCCTAATTTCTTCCAGACTGCTTTCTAGTTTGTCCAGTAGTTTTTGTGGAATAGTTAGGGGCTCTTGTGGCTTTACCTGGTGTATTTGGGCTTATTGAACACTGTGCTACTGTGTTTGGTTGTCTCTAGGTACAATCTGAGTTCTCTATACCTAATTTGTTCCATTGACACAATTTTTTTTCTATTTTTTGGCTGATACTAAATTATTTTGATGAGTACTCTTTGCAATATAACTCGCTCCTTTTTTTTTAATTACCTCATTGAGATCATTTTTCTTTTCCTTCAGATAAATTTTGTTATTTTATCTAATTTTCTGAGGTGTCTAGAGTGCAGAACCAGATTAAAATAGATTTGGAAAATATTTAATAAAATAAATAAAAATAGATTTTGAAATTAAATCCATGTAGTGTGCATATGGATCTTCATGGACAGTTTATTGACCCCATTTCCATTTGAGTTAGACACCACTGACTAGTTGGGTAACTTAAATTTAGCTGGTGGTGTCATTTTTTATTACCTTAACATGACTGCAAACAATTAACATCCCTCAATTTATATGGCTTTTTAAAAAATTTTTATTTTATTTTTCAAAAATAAGAAAAAAGAAAAGCAGAAAAGGAATACAAAACAAAAGAGAACATTGTCATGAGCCCAACAAAACATCAAGAAGATTCAAAATATGTAACAATGAACTATCAGATGAAAAAGATATGCATATGAATGTATGTATATTAGTAGATGAAATTATCTTCATAACTGTCCATCTTTACTTTGTAAATTGTTCTTTTTTACTTTTTTCCCCTTTCGTACCCTCTTTTTTCCTCTTTAAAAATAAATTTTACTGCTATTTTTATATCTCTATCATTTTCAAATTAAATTAAATTTTTTTATTCTGAATTTAAATACCAAATAAACCTTGAGTATTTCTATATATCCAACAGAACATAAAAGGAGGATTGTATATGAAACAGTGAGACTCTATTTCACCCTCTTACTTTAAATATATATATGAGATAAATTCCACATATTACTTTCCATACTATTTTGTGTTTCCTTCTGAACTTCCTTCTTTTCTGTGTTTATTTTTTTTAAGGTTTCAATGACTTTTTTGGCATCACTATTGCTAACCTCCCTTCCCCCCAATAAAAACTTAGTGAATAAAACAAGCAGACCCTTGTAACCACTAAGTCTAGTAAAGCAACACAAATCCATTAGAGGCCATATCCAAAAATGTGTGCCCCCTTGTGACACCCTATACCCCGAATCTATGGCCTCTCTCTCACAAGGTGGAGAATGTGCTTCATCGTCACTGGAGAAAGGGGCCTGTCAGGCATGAATCATCTTTCAGAGTTGTTTTTCTTTACAGTGTTATGCTTTAGAAGTTGTTCTCAAGGTTCTTACTACTCAGGATTCTTTGAACTCATTTGTCGTCATTTCTTGCAGTGTAATATTTCGTTACATTCATGTAACCCAATTTGTTCAGTCATTTCCCACTTCATAGTTTGCCCTTTAGATCCCTGTTCTGTTCTTTTCTTTTCATCTTCCTTTTTAGAAATTCAGGAGTTGGTTTTGCTCACTCCCACATGAGCACTCCTCCTTCTCAACTTGCTCATCTTCATTTGTTTGACTGGTCAGTTTGATGGATTTCTCTGCTAGTGTGTACATTCAGCCTTTCTTGGGGTTAGTCTGATGTTTTCTGTCTTCAGTCCTTCTTCCTAATTGGCATATTCTTCTCATGCATTCTGATGATGAGAAATAGTTCTATCCCCATTCTTCTTCCTTTCTACATCAGTGTATTTTTCCTTTAGTCCTCCCTGGTTTCCCCACTCCACAACCTCAGAATGGAACTAATTCACATTCCCAGGGTCCTCTGCCTTTCTTATTTTAACTCCTTCAATATCCTTGGAAGGTATTAAGATTCTGAAGGGACCCTGGTTTCTTCTACATGGATTAGAATTTTAGCACTGCATGATCATTCAGCTCCTTCCACTTGATTAGATGTAGAGATGCCCCAAAATCCATCCTAGATGGAGACAAAGATGGAGATCTTTGGAGATCATTTCCCTTTCTAGATTTCTCCAGACTCCTATATTTTTATTTCAGAGTTCCTACTCAGCTTAACTTTAAAGTCCACTATTACATTAAGCTTCAGTTTTTTAATATGTAAGATAATACTCAGCTTTTCAAGATGTTTTGGGGGGGAGATATACACCTATATTTTTGGTCCTTTAACTCTCTTGTTTATGATGGAATCTTCCGGGACTTAGGTGATCCTGCTTGTGGTTCCTTTCATATTTGCTATTTGGGGCTCCTTGAAGTGTAGGATCTCTAGATTTTGGCTCTGATAGTCCTGGAATTTTTCCTTTTGGGAGTTATGTCAGGAGATGATTGGTATTCTATTTTCATCTTCACTTTGTTCTCTGTTTCTAACATCTGGGAAATTTTCATTTACAATTTCTTGAGCTTTCCAGGATTTTTTTTAAAAAACATAGTTTTCAGGGAGTCTGATTCATAAATTATTTTTTCCTTGACATTTTCCAGGTCAGTTATGTTTGATATTAAATAATGTATATTTTCATTCTGTGTCTTCAATCTTGGATTTTGTTCCAATACTTGTTTTTCATAGAGTCATTGATTTCTGTTTTTTCCTCTTCTAATTTTCGTGGAGTGCATTTGTTTTTTGTTTATGTTTTTAATTTAATCTATCTCTTTTTTGAAGCAAAGTTAAGTGACTTGCTAGGATCACACAACTAGTAAATATCTGAGCTTAGGTTTGAACTCAGGTCTTCCTGACTCCAGGATGATGTTCTAGCCATTATGTCACCTGAGTGCTCCAGGGAGTAGTACATTTCTTAGCAAGACTTGCCATTATCTGTTCTAAGCAACATTTTCGCTTTCCAATTCTTTTCTCCAGAAATTTTCATTTTCAAAATCCTTTCATTTCTTGCTGTTCATGTAGTCCTTTTAAAAAAAATCCATTGTTTTCCTTTTGAGTCCCTGTTTGGAGTTATCAGAAACTTTGCCTCCATCTGGGATGAGTTTCTAGAATAATTCTGGATACCAGTTCAGGAGCTTGCTTTCCTCATCTCTCTAATTTTAGTTCTTGAATTTTGGGGCATTGTGCTAGGCTCATTCATCTGTTGAGGGTTTGACCCTGCTTGGTCTTTCCCTCCATCCCCAGGGTTCCTGTGCTGACCTCTGATTCCTGGTAATATACTCTTTTACAGTGCTTTAGAAATTCCTGGTGTCTCTGGTCCTACCTCAGAGTAGTTTGAGATGACACTGCTAGGCTGCCCTCTGAATTTGTCTACCTTGGTGCTGGTGCTAATTTTGCTGTCAGTGGACCTCTTTCCTTTTGCCCTTGGACTAAAGGCCAACTTTTTGTGCAGTTTTGGAGTAGAAATCACTTGTTTCTCATTGGATGGTATCTGGTGCAAATTCCAGTTTTTTTTTTTTTAATTAAAATAGCTAAGTAGAAGCTGGAGGTTTGGAGGAATCTGCATCTGTTCAGATGGCCATCTTGTCTGGAAACCAGTTCAACAAAAGTAAACAACTTATTGAAAAAATATTCTATCCTATGTAGTATAACACTCTGCAAAAAAGGGTAGGTGATCCCTTATCTCCTCTTAAGCTACGCTTAGCCATGATTTCACAGCATTCAGTCTCAGTTGATTTGTTGTTGTTTTTATTTCTTAATTTATTTTTGTAAAAAGTATTTTTCATATCACTCATATATGCCTGCCCCCCTCTTTCTGTGTATATATATATATATATATATATATGTATACACACACGTATATAAATATATATAACACATTAAATAATATATATCAGAAGTATTATTAGATATGTAACTATATACTATAATATATATACATGTATGGATATATTTTATGCACACATACATATATTTGGGCAGGATTTCTTTTTCTATTTTGTCCTGCTGGGTTTTAGTAGTTAATATTCATTTCCTTTTTAACAAGTCTTTGTTTTCAAACTGGCCAGATGGACCTGGTGTGATTTTCTAGGTCAGAGATCTGAGGCCCAGAGATGTGATTTGTACTTGGAGGTCATATAGGAAGTAGAAGAAATGGAATCCTAAGACTGAGGGTGCTTCTGCTAAATCCTGTGGTCTCACCACTTCCCTACCTTGCCTCTCATTGAGTATACATTTCTAGGACCATGCTTAGTACCTAGTGGGATGTTTTTTAAAGAAAGAAGTTGTTGTTTGGGGTTTTTGTAGCAGCAATTTATCTAATTGAATGGGATCATCTTAGTCCATTAGCCATGCCTGCTCCTTAGTCTGCCTGCCTATTTGCTGGCACTAATACTATTGCCAATACTCCCAAAGTCCCAATTGATCAGTTGGTTGATTGATCCTAGCACCTGCTGAGGGAGAAAACCAGGCTGAGACTGGAAGCCATTTGTCACTCATTTGGTCTTCTTTGCCTGCTCTGAGGCAGTCCTGTTGTGAGGTCAATGAGAGTGTCCCACATTCCATACTCCCATAAGGAGAAAGCAACCAATGTTTGTGAGTTTGTCAAATGTTTTACTGAGTTAATTTCTTTTATTCACAAAGCTCTGGGTCTTCTGTTGACCTGCAGTGCAGACACAGCCCCACATGAGGATCTTTTTCCCATTTTCTGACTGCTGCATAGGGTAAAGAGAGTGCTAGTAGCCTTGGTTCAAGTCTCAGCTCAGTCTCTTACTAGCACTGGCCTTGGCCAGTTCATTTGTACTCCCTTAAGTTTGGTCCTTCATCTGTAAAATAGGATAATTATACTTTCATCACCTGCTGGGATTATTGTGTGGGGAACACTTTTAAAGTGAGCCATAGCGGTAACAAAGAATTGGAAAATGAGTAAATGCCCATCAATTGGGGCAGGGCTGAGTAAGCTGTGGTATCTGAAAGTAATGGATTATTATTGTTCTATAAAAAGTGAACAAGCTTGATTTTTAGAAATGCCTGGAAAGATTTACAGAAACTGATGGTGAGCCAAACAAGCAGAACCAGGAATACATTGTACGTGATAACGACAATAATATATGATGATCAACTATGAAAGACTTGGTTCTTCTCAGTGGTTCGGGGATCAAAGCAATCCCAATAGATCTTGGACAGAAAATGCCATCTGCCTCGAGGAAGACAGCTTTGAAGATTGAATATAAATCAACATGTTATGTTCACTTCTTTTTTCTGTTTTTTTCCCCTTCTCCCATGGCTTTTCCTGTTGTTCTGATTTTTCTCTCCCAACGTAATTCATAAAGCAATGTGCATTAAAATAAATAAATAAATGTTTTTAAAATAATAAAATAAAAATAAAGTGAGCCACGAGGAAGAGTAAATATGATGGCAGAGGAGCAGGAAGAAGTACAGTCCAGTGTATCCCCTCCCCAAAATACCCCAGATAAAACAAGCAACTCCTCCTGTGAAAAATGTGCTTAATAAATCTAGTTTTCCAAATACTTCACCTCTCTGTCAGGGCTGGATGCTTCATTAGGCCTCCAATATGATGGTTCATCATTATATTGTTCAGAGCTCCTAAATCTTCCCAAGTTGTTTCTTTACAGACCAGATCACATCCTGCCACTGCTCCATTCTAGATCCAGAGACCTCTTTGTCTCATGTCAACCTTGATTGGAAAAATGATTCACTGTGCTTTTCTTGAATTTTCCTGACCAGAGTTCAGTCTGGTATGTTTTCTAGGTCTGTCTGGGGAAGGGAAAAGTAAATGAAGGGACATCAAGGGATGTGGGATTATAAACCTAAAGAAGCCAGCCCCATATTAAAAGGATATGATTTGAAGATGACTATTCATACAAATTTAATAATGATATAGAAAAACTTTCTATTCTCAGGTAAAATGAGAAGTTTGGAATGGGAACAGCATGATTGAATATGCCTCATTCTTTTAACATTTTTTAGTCTAAAGACTTGATAATGCAGCAATCCAAAGATCTTGTTTTGAGTTGTTATCCTGATAATTAGTTTTAATTGCTTGATTTAATTATAGCTTGAAAAAAATCCCTATAGATTCATATGGATAGCTGGGTAGTCCCTGATCACCTAGTGCTCAGGGCTTTTCATGATTGGCTTCTGTGTTGTCCTGTGGGATGGAGTCTTGGGAAGAGGGCTACAGACCACTTAATCCCCAAGCCCATTGGCAGCCATTGCAGCTGTGCCTGGAGAAGAGTCCCAGAGGGGAGCCAGGCCTGGATGATCTGTGAGGGCCGAGCTGCTGTAGCAAATGACTGGGTTGCAGGGACAGGGAGTACTGGTGTTAGTAGTAGCACCTCTGAGTCAGCTCATGTACCCAACTTGGTAAACCACTAATCTTCCAGCTGGAGGGGACTTCAGAGGTTTCCTAGTCTAATCCCTTCATTTTAAATATGAGGAAATTAAGGCCCAGGGAGATTATGACTTGAATGCTCATGTGTGTGTATTTTGAACACACAGTTCCTTCCAGTTCTGAAATTCTGTGGTTCAGTGTCTCCTGGAGACCTGTTTTTTGAACACTGCTCTGTAAGTTGACACCGTGTGATGTGGGCATCCCTGTATTCACCTGCAAACTAAGGGACTGGGCTCATTGGTCCTGTTCACTTTTGATTAGCTAGGATAAGCCAAGATTTGGGGGCCCTTTTAAATGCTCTCTTGTACTTGAGTGCAGGTGCCCCCAAACAAAATGACCTCCCCCAAAGGCACTCCAAGGAACAAAGAAGTCAGTCTCCATTTTAAGGGGCCTTTAGACTGCTCTAATTAACTGGTCAGACATCCTGCCTTGTTTGGCTTGTGTATCCCCTGAGTGAGGGAAACGTTGAGCCCTGGCCAATGGTGAAATCTTTGTTAAATTGTTTTCTCTGGGCTAGACTTTGAGCCCAGTTGCAGGCTGGTGAAAAACAAACTGATTTTCCTTGAAGTGATGTACTCTCTTTTGGCAGTTCCTGTATCTGAGTGATTAGATTTGGATATTTATAGCAGGAGGTTAAGTAGCAAAGAATGGGCACTGGCTAGAGGAGGCCATCCTGGGGAATGCTGCCATCTGGCGGGGCTCAGGGAAAAAAAGCTGCCTCAGAAGCTGGGTTTTCAAAATAAACATGATGGGGGCCACAGGGATGGATGGTCCAGCCCTTCGTTTTATAAGATCAGCAACCACATGCAGCAAAAAGGGTTCTTCATTTTGGTGGAAATTTTAAAAATGTACTCTTCTTGCATTTTTTCATATAACACAATCCATGTAAATGTGTTTTTCAAATCATATTGTATCCAAATTATGACAAACACAATTTATAATCTACAGACTTGTTTATTTATAAAAATCCTTGATAATTTTCATGCTGATAACAAAAAAGGTGGCTTGTTTTAATGGTCAGAGAGCTGGCCTAGGAGTCCAGAAGGCCACCCTTGACACATCCTGTCTGGATGAGCCTGTGGGTAAGGCCCTTTCAAGTCAAAACAAGAAGCTAAAGAGAAGGTGAGTTCCCCACATCAATGAAATAACCGGCCCCTCTTCTATCCTTAACCAAATTTAGAAAAATTACCAGAATAATACATGACGAGGCAAGTGGGCAGGAGCTCTCTTTGGAATTAGGAATAAACCTAGTTCAGCTTCTCACACATACTGGCTGTGTGGCATCTAATGTCTCATTGCCCCAGGCAGCCCCCCAGGACCAGAAGTGCTAGAGAAGGTACCAGTACTCTGTATTAGTGGGGGACCTTTCTACATTAATGAAATTATCCATTCATGCCCCAAATAAAAGTCAGGCATAAACAGGTGTTCCAGTCTTTGTGTGGAATGTGTAAATCCAAGCGATGTTTGTAAATTCCTGAGGAGGGGCTTGCTATTTAAACATGCTGGAGTTGAATCTTTTTGCCAAGTCAATTGGCCTCCTCAATTCATCCATTAAGTTGGGATTTTTATCATCTATTGTTACTTTTTTTTTTTTAAAGGATAGCACACCTGCAGTCTTGGGTTAGTATATAACCATTAGATGTTAGACTGAGGAAATTGGAAAGGAAATTGCCCAATTTGATTTAACTCTCTCATGCCCACAGTCAAGCCATTGCTTGTTCAGGTGCCAATTATCCAATTTGTTGACTGATCCTAGCTCCTTTTCCTCTAGTCTTTTTTTTTCTTTCTAGTCCCTGTATGGGCTATTTGATGTCTTTCAAAGGACAAACAAAGGAAGGGAGAAGCTAAAAAGACCTTGGATAAAATTTCCACTTCCTGGGGGTTCTTATGTCCTTCAGGGCAGTCAAATCCAGGTTAACTTCAGGAACACAGATGTGAACCACAGTGAATACTAGACATGATTTTATCAGCAGGAGGTAAAAGAAAGCCCAGATTTGGCTAATTCCTAATCCAGTGTTTTCCACCCCTCCCTCCCCCAGTAGAACACCCACTTGGAGCTCCCAGTTCATTGACCACCCAGGGATTTCAGACTTTTTTAGGTTATTACCAGACATAACAAACCTAGACTGGACCTAGCCATTCAGATGGCCTGGATCCCTGGGAGCTAGTTTGGATCTTCCTTGGGGCTGGGAGTAGGGGTGGAGGATGTATTAAGTGGGGAGCGTCCAGATGTAAGTCCTTAGATTTCTTCAGCACTGAATTAGGCTTGCCCAGTTCTGCCACTGATGAGGTATTTCACTGTGGGTGAGTTACTTTTTTCTTTATTTAATAGTTTCCCCAACTATAAAATGAGGGTGTAAGACTAAATAATCGCTGCCAGTATTAATGTACAATGTCTTTGTAGTCAATTACCAGAGAGTTAAGGGAGGAAGAGAAGGTAAGAGACCTTAGAAATTGGACTGACCCAGTGTTACCCCTTGAAATGGAGTCAGTTTGTGTTTGTTAGAACATTGTGCTCTGGAAGTCAGGAAACTTATGTTGTATGTAGTCTTAACTCTGCAACTGACTTAGCTTGTGACCTGAACAAACTACCAAATGTCCTTGTTCTGATAATTTTTATTTTATTTTTTTAAATCTGTAAAATAAGGAAGCTGGACCATATGATTTCTAGTTTTTTCATTAGGCCATTTAAAATTCAAAAATTGAAAGATCTAAATTCTGAGTTAACTCCACATGTCTCTCTTTCTCTTTGGGGGGAGGAAATAGTCCTTTTTCCCAAAGGAGAAGGAAACAAAGATTTTTGTATTATCGGTCAATTTGAACTTAATCTAAGACAGTGGTTCAAATGGTGACTGCCCATTCCTAATCACTTTATAGGTCAGTTTCTAGAGGAAATGTGAATATTACCTCACAGGGTCTTTGAAAGGAAAGCAAGCTTGTAAATTTTGCCTCATCACTTGTTCACTTCGGAATTCCATCATTCCAGTGGGAAAATCCCCTGGTGACCCAACCCTTAGATGATTTTGTAAGTGGGCTTCAAGAATCGCCGTGGTCAAAAGCCTACTTGCCCTGTGGTCAGCTTGGTAATGAGGCTTGTCCTCCTGAGAGTTGGTTGGCTGTCCTCTAGCAGACCCTCCATAGACCTATCTTTCAGACTCCTTCAGCTTGCTAAGGTCAGCCAGAACTTGTGCTCTATTGCTACAGGCTTTAAGAACCCAGGACCATTTTCATGCCAAGATGAAGAAAGAGCAAAAGACTTCATGGTTATAACATACATATATATATAAAGTGGAACTAATAGTTCTCGTGCTATCTGCCTTCCAAGGCCACTGGAAATTTTGTATAAGATAATGATTAAAATACTTTCTAGCGACCATGGCCCATAGAATTAAAAGTTAAGGTTATCAGCTTGTCAAAGTCCACGTCCTTTCTAGAACTACATTTCTTCCAACTTGACTTTTCAGGGTACCACTTCACCATCCTTTGAGGGTCCTGGGTCCATAACCTTAGAATCATTTTGATTTACCTCTATCGCCCCAAATGCAGTCATTTGCCAAGGCTGATGGATTTTTATAGCAGAATTGCAGAATTTGAGAGTCATAAGGGACCCTAGTAACCATTGCTCCAATCCACGTGATAAAAGTGGTCACTTCGCCTTGCTTGAAAACCTTCAATGAACCTTTGGTTCAGTCCTGTTGACTTGGAATTTAACATTTCCACCATAAAACCTTGAGCTTTTGAATTCAAGTATTTGTCCTCTAGCTTAAACTCAGAACAACCACAATATTTAAGAGCCCCTGCATGCATGCTATTCTCTTCTCCCTATCTCCTGCTTTTCGTTTGGAGTGCTGAAAACAGCAATTCATCCCTAGTACTCATTGAAAGGAAAGGATGCAGGGGCAATCAGTATCCCAGTGATTTTGCCATCCAAAATATTTTGCCCTGGCAAGTATTCCTCAGATGTATCTTTTCTTCTGTTGGAATGCAGGGACTATTTTGCTTATTTGTATCTCTAGTGCTTCACAGAGTGCCTGGTACGTTATTCTTTCCAGTGAGGAGAAATCCACCATCTTAGAGACAATCCATTTCACTTGAGAACAGTTCTTAGTAGAAATGGTTTTCTTCTATCAAGCCTAAATTTGCCTCTTGGCCATTTCCACCTTGTTCTGTTTTTGCCAAGGAGAACAAGCCTAATCCTTCTTCTAGAAGATAGGTCTTTAAATGTTTGAAGACAGCTGTCATGTCCCATTCTTCCTGTTGTAATTTTCAATAGGCTTAATATCCATAATTCCTCAATATTATCTTTATATATGATGGAGATTCAGGGTCTTTAACTGTTACAGTTTCCCTCCTCTAAACGCTTTCCAGTTTGTCACTCTCCTTTCTGAATTGTGCCCAGTACTAAGGGTGGTTGCCAATATGCCATAGGGAGTCCGACATAGGAAGAATCCTGAGACTGAATTGCCTCCTTATTCCTGATAGCTTGACTACTCTCTCCTTGCAGCTCAAGATTTCATTAACTTTCCCCCCTGCCATTGAGCAACACAACAGTGTTGAGCTTGCAGTGCACTAAAATTCATGGTATTTTTCAGATAAACTCTTGTCTAACCATGGCTCTCTCCTATCGCATGTGTGAAATCATATCTTGGGCTTAGCTTAATGTGTCCAGCCCAGTGCTCCAGTCTGTCAAGACCCTTTTGGAGCTTCACTCTATCATCCAGTTTGTGTTAACCTCCCTCCCCCCTCAGCTTGATGATGTCTTCAAATCAACAAATTGACCTTTACCCAAGTCACTGACAAAAATAAATAATTCTTGAAAGACCCACTTCTAGGTTGAAGCAAATGAATTAATGACTACTCTTGGGGGCCATCCAGGCAACCAGTTCTAAAACCATCCAATCATACCGCCATCAGGGCCACCCCTTCATGTTTATTCCAACAAGTATATGAGATAGTTTAGCCAATATTTAGCTCAACTCATAATAGACCCTTATCTCAAACATTCTCTGAATCTATTGTCAGGAAAGGAAATATGGTTAGTTTGGAGTGACCTGTTCCTACTGTGCTAGCAAGTGCCTACCATTTCCCCTTCTGAAAATCCCTGACTTCCTTCAAGACCCAGCTTTGATGCTACTTCCTGCAGGAGGCCCTCCTTGGTTAGAGTCCCTGGTTTGTTAGTACTCTTTCTCTTCACTGAAGAGAGATATTCCATCTTGTATTGGCTACATGCCTTTTTGTATTCTGTATTTAGAATAGAAAGTCAATTCCTTGAGGGCATAGATTTGTTTTTTTTAAATTAATGGTATTGAGTGTTTTGCATATATAGTAAGTACTTTGAAAATCTTTATGAAATTAAATTTTTAATTATTATTATTAATGTTAATTATTATTATTAATATTATGCCTTTGTGGTTCTCCAACCCCTATCCTGCTGCTATACATATGAACTTAGAGTTCATTGTGTATACATTAGGATGGAGGTTTGTGACTAAGTTGTCTGTGTCTCTATAAAGGGGATCACTGGACTTTTGGTCCATGACTTTTTGTCTGTAATTTTATGTGGGTCCCTTGCATTGGACAGGATGTCCTTATCCATCCTCTGGATGCTCCGTTCTTCATTGTCTTCAATGTGTGACCTTTTTTTGGTTCTAGAGTGGCCAGAGCTTCTCCATCTTGGATGAACAGAAGTTTTCCAAAGAGCTGCTTCCCAAATATTTCAAACATAACAATATCTCCAGCTTCATCCGCCAACTCAATATGTGTAAGTACAGTGCTTTACACCCTCATTCCATATTTGATGCGAGCCATTCCAATTGCTTGTTATCTAATGATAACAATAATAATAATAATCACCATCCAAACACTAGAAGTTTCTCTCTTCCTAGGGCCTCCTGTTCTAAGTTCAAGGCTTAAAGCTTGTCTCAGTAAAATTTTGGGACATTTGAGAGTCAAGGCCCAAGTTTCCAGTTCTTTGAGGAATAAAAACTATTCATTCAGACGTTTGTGCCTTCTTCCCTATGTTAGATCTACAAATGATTTGTTGGGAGAACAAGGAGCCAGTGAATTAGCTCAAGGGGTAGTTAGTGTGTGTGTGTGGGGGGGGGGGGTTGTCGATCTGTCTGTCTATCTTGCTCAGCATCAGAATAGGGAAGCCAGGCTTGTATTTATGAGAAGGAATAAATACATCCAACTGAACTAGAGGGCCTGAATGTGCCACAGAGGACTCAGACCAATGGGACCCATTTTAATCTGTTGAATCTCCGGTCCCGATAGGAAAATGGTCACTTTTGTAACTGGAAGTACCCACTTCAAGAAGAGTCTGGGAAGCTCCCTGTACCAATCTTCTGCCTTCTCTGCAGTTTGCTATTTTAGAGAGTTGCCTGGGCACCCTCAGAGGGCATTCCACAACCAGGATGAGACAGAAGTTAAGCTGGGACTTAGGCCTTTCCAACTCTTGAAACCAGCATTCTAACCATTGTATCACACTGCCTTTCTCTAGGCTGGGGTTAGGCTCTTAAGATAGCACTTGAGAAGGATGTGAAATGATTTCACACCCTTTCTGCTTCTTCATACTTAGGAAGGAAGAAGCGCTATTCTGCCTTGGCTCGCCTAAGCCATGACGTGCCAGACTCTGTGGCACCTTCAAGGCAGAGAGTTTGGTCCTTGGCACTCCCATGTGAGTGAGGGTCTATGCTGGCTCTGGGTGTTTTCTCCAGGTTAGCTCCTGGTCACTACAGACATGGAAAGGCAGGCCTGGAGCCAAGCATTTCCTATGTCTTGGCTGGCTTGTTTCAGGAAACCAGTTTCCAGTCTTTTCCAACGTCTGACATGTGAGCAGGTGCCTGAAAAGAAAGCAGCACACACAGCCCATGGCCAACGTCCTGACGCACATCAGGGTCCCTCAGGTCTCTGCGTGGGTGTATTTCTTCCTTCTCAAAAATTCAGGCCTGGCTTTCAAACTATTCTGAGGCTTTGTTCCCAAGGCCTGAGAGAGAGGAATCAAAGTTGGGAGGGGCAACGGGAACAGAGGATGGGATTTGGCTAGATAGAGTACCTCTCGTGCCTTCAGAGGGATGAAGGAGGTACTTCTTCCTCCTCAAAGGCAGGTCCTACAGGCCAGGCTAGGAACCCAATGAATAGGACATGACCTTGGCCCATGTGGCACAGTGAACCTCCTGTTGTGCTGGCAGGGGAAGAAGTCAGTCATCGAGACTGTTCTGGGTCCGAAGGCCGCAGCTGGCTCTTGCTGACATCTTTGTGTTCTCTGTTAAGAGAGCTTCAGCTTTTGAGGGAATAGATGCCAGGCCCCGAGAGCAAGCTGCTTTCTGTCAAATTTTGGAGAAGGGAGAAGGCATTAAAATGGCAACTTAGACTTCTGACCACATGAGGGGGAAGTTAAGCTTTCAAAGCTCATCTTAGAAAGGGAAGTTTTTGCCTTTTCAAGTGAGTTTGTTCCGGAGTTGTTCCCCAGCATCTGAGGGTGGCCCTTCTGGTTGCTACTGATGGCCAGCCTTTGGCCAAAAGCTGAAGCCAGTCTGCTGGCTGATGGCAAATTTTGTTTCCTAGCTTATAAGACCTATTCTCCTGTGGCCTGCCTTGGAGACCAGGAGGTCACTGTTCCTTTGCCCATGACCCACATGGCTGGGAGCTCACCTCACTCAGCCAGGCTATTCTTTGGATGAGTTTCATGGTCAACCCATGGCTGGGCTGCTGTTCAGGTCTCTCTGGCTTAGTGGGCTGGGTCCACTGTTGGACTCTGCTTAGTACAGGCCTTGAGAATGTAAGGTCAGCCTTGGGCATCCCAGGAGGACTCCCCAGCCTCAGAGAGCCTGAGGAAGAATTCCTGGGGAACTTCTCATCAAGGGGTGAACACTACCATCCTGGGCCTCTGCCAAATCCTGGCTTTTGAAGTAGTTTGTCTGAGAGAAGGCCTTTCCTGATGTTCTCCCACCACATGCCTCATACTGGCTTGGGTGCCCCTTGGTCCCCCCACCCAGTGCCATAATCATCTCCAAAGATTTTGTCTCATAAAGACAAGGAAAATAACACCCATTGGACTTACAGTTGAGGACATAGGGATTAGATACCAACTAAAACAGAATATGAGTAGACATGCTGAGTCCATATGACTCTCTAGGGCAGGGGTCCTCAAACTTTTTAAATAAGGGGCCAGTTCAGTCCCTCAGACTGTTGGAGGGCCAAACTATAGTAAAAACAAAAACATTGTCTTGTGGGCCTTTAAATAAAAAAGAAACTTCATAGCCCGGGTGAGGGGGATAAACGTCCTCAGCTGCCGCATCTGGCCCGTGGGCCGTAGTTTGAGGACCCCTGCTAGGACTTTCCTCCTCTCCCAAATAGCCACACAGTAGGGCCCGGCATTCCCTCTGGGTCTTGGGAAACTTCCCTTGTACAACCAGTGCTTCTGGGCTCTTGGTGGCCTTAGGAAATGAAGATCCTGGGAATAGGTAGGAACACACCCCAAACCTCACTTCTCATTTAAGACACTTCTTGCCATGGGTAAAAATGGTGTCATGTGCCATTGAGCTGTTCTGGAAAGAGTTGCCTTTCCAAGGAAAAGAAGGTAGGTGCCCACACAGATGTCCATGTGTCGGGAGAGTAATTATATTCTTGAAGGTGTTAGGAGGAAGTAAAGTGGATATTGGCATAGATACTTAGACTAATTATCCTACCCCTTGTCACTGGATGCCTTTCTCCTTCTTCCTTTAATTTGTCTGGCCTCTGGACTTGGATTGTGAACACTGAGTCAAATCTCCTGTCTGAGCTCAGAGCTCAGGTGATTTAGCTGGCAGGCCATGAACTGTCTGGGGATGGATTTCAGGGGCTTCGTGAACTTGAACAGAAGAAAAAAACATCTTCTGTTGACTAACCTCTTCTTGAAAGTTAGTATTTCCCTCAATAATGAGTTAAGAAGTTATTTCAAAACTTTCTTCTAAGAAAGGCACCTTCAAGATTTCAGTAGCCTGCCCAAGGGACTCATGGCTCAGAGGAAATCAGAAAGAACTACCAAGCACTTGATGATTGCTCCCAGGCCCCCAGACCCTCCAAGACTCCCATCCCCATTGCAGTTTCATCCTCCCTTAATCTCTCCCAGGTTGTCTGTCATTACCCAAGGACCATTGCTTCCTGGAGTTTGTCCTTCTTCCTCCTACCTCTTATTGAGTCATTTCCATTGGCAGGGTAAGAGACAGGAAAAAAACTCACTCCAAGCCTTTCCATTTTCTTCCCAGGCAACACTGGAGAAAGAGTTGGTGGGGGCTTGCCAAAGTATTGACGCCTTTGGTTGAAGGAGATTTGAGGACCATCTATGGATTTCAATTGTTTCAGCTCTCCCTGTGGTCCATTATCCTGAAATTGGTCATTATGTGCTATTAAAAAAACAACAACAACAACAACACCATGCAAAAAGCCAGGCTTTGGAGCTCTGAATCCCTACATTTAAAAAGCAGCCTAGTTATTAGAGCCCATTACTGTCCTCAGGGATGTAAAAATGTTTGGCAGTTGTTGCTTAGTTATTTGGGTGATTTTCCACTTTGTGCTTGGTACCGTCCCAGTGACCTTTGCTCTTTATTTGCCAGACGGTTTTCGCAAGGTGACTGCAGTGGACAATGGGATGGCTGTCCCAGAGAAGAATACTGCCATTGAGTTCCAGCACATGTACTTCAAACAAGGGGAAGTAAACCTTCTGGAGAACATCAAGCGTAAGGTATGCCACCTAGTGCCAGCTTTGGTTTGGGAGGGACCTCCCGGGCATTTTTACAGTGTCCATTTGACTTAGTGATCCCTGGGGCTCGGGACCCTGCTACTATCACTTGGTGATGGCTCTATCAGGAGCCCCTCCCTCTTCTGATCACTGCCCTTCAAGTCCATGAATCCTCCCTTAAGTCTTAGGTAGTGGCCAAAGGAGAAACTGGATTTTGCTCATTTGCTCAATGAGCCCCATATGTGGTTTAGCAGCAGCTGCTGGACTTAGTCTGTGCCCTGTCTCTTCAGGTCCCCACAGCTTCCTGCCGGCAAGCTACAGAATTGCCGGGCTGATTTTTCTGCTTTTGTAGATAGGATGTGGGGTCTGAAACACGTATTGACACTGTCAACAGTGCACATGGATGCCATGATTCTTGACCAAACTGAAGTATATATCCCAGCAAGGCCAGGAAACTTTGGAACATTGACTCAGTTAGGTCAGCTTGTGGCCCACTCTGCAAAAGCCAATCCCAATGACATTTATGGTCATGTGGTCATGCCCTTCTCTGTTATGTCAATTGAAAGAAGGGAGGAGGAAGACATGGTGAAATGTTAACCAGGAGTTAGGCACAACGGTGGCCCACATGACCTGTATAGCATCTCTTCCTTCTGAGACCTCTTGCAATGGGACTGTAATAGGCTCTAGTAATGGGCAGATGGCTCTGGGCCCAGTTCAAAGGACTGTCAGCATCCTCCAATGTGACAGTTATTTGGTGGGGCAGTGCATTTTATGTGGAAATTTGTGGGGATTACGGCATGTACTTCTTCCTGCTGATTTGCCCCATTAGAACATATTCTATTTTTCTAGCCCTGATCACACCCAGCCTTGTCTCACCTCCCTACTATGTGCAAAATACTGGAATGGGAAAGCTATAAGAGAGAGCTAAGGTTTGGAAAAGGCACACTTATTTTGCTTGAGAGCAACAGGGTCAGATCATGTAGGATACACGGACACGTAGTATAACTTAGGCACACAAATATTTTTCTGTGACCAAAATTAGTCTAATTGATCCTTCTGCAGCATATCGTAGTCCCAAAAGTGCAATGTCATATCATAGAGTGAGCACTTGCTTTGGTGTTTGAAGCCCTGGGTTCAAACCCTGCCTTTGTTCATTTCGAACTCCTTTAGAAAATGAGGGCATTAGATTATGTCATCTCCAGGGTTGGAAGGATCTTCTGATCCCTTTGATTCTGTGAACAGGAAATAGTCTAAAGATGTATTCTTATCCCCATTTAACCAATGAGGGGACAGGCTCAGACAGATGAAATCTCACAGTCTGTGTCCACACTCAGGCCTTCCGATTCTGTCTTCCTCAGGAAGAGGCAGTGTATTCAGGAAGACAAGGGTTCGAATCACAACTGACATAGACTAGCTTTGTGAGTGTGGCCCAGGTGGTTCCTTTTTAGTTGCCAAGGACATGTTGACTTGAATCAGTGACTGTAGCAGGAGTCCCCTCCTTTCTACACCGGGAATTTGCCCTGCCATCTGTGACCCTAAGCTTCCTTTCCTCACCAGACTATTGATGGGGTGAGTGTGGGGTCCCACCGCTCCATACCCTAGTACTGGGCACATGGGGGCTCAGGCCCAGCTTTTGGCCGGGGGCAGTCAGAGACACAGCTCAGAGCCTGTGGCTGCAGTTGCCTGACAGCCCCAGCCCACGCCTGGTTCTCTTCGTGACTCAGTGTAATACGTAAATGAAGGTACATGAAGAGGCGGTAAGTGCACCATGTTGTTTTACATAGTTCACTTTTTACCTGGATTATTATTGCCGTTGGTAAGGAACAGTGCCATGGGGGTCCGAGGGAAGGGATCCACTTTAAGGCTCTTTAAACTCGGCGGGACTAATGCAGCTGGCAGCTCTGCCCGCCGTGCAGGCCGCCTCCCGCAGTCAGCCTTGTTGTTCTCATAAAGCCAAAGAGGCTTTGACCCACCTGGTGCCACTGTGGCCAGGGCACTGCCCCCTCTGTACCTGCAGGATAATTTGCTTGTATGACCTGCTTTGTAAACATTGAAATGCTTAGTAAACACCAATTGCAATTTAAATTTGCACTCAGCCTCCATGTTCTGAGAAACAACCTAAGTGTTCTTAGAAACTCAGAGGCAGATGGAAAACAGACATCTGGGGGTGGGGCCTTTATGGCCTGGGTTGGCCATACACTGAAGTTGGAGGGCTTGGCCTCTCTGTCATTTAATGCTTGAAGTTGGGGGAATCACCTCAGGAATCTCAGTTTTCTTGTCTGTAAAATGAGAGGGCAGGACTAACTCCATTAAGCTGCAGGCATTCCCATAACTACCATGTGCCTTACTAGTGCTAAGCACTAGAGAAATGTTCCCAAGGAGCTGGCATCCTTTGGGTGGGGGGGGGGGGGGGGGGGAGAGACGGACAGCATGCACATCTTTAAGTCTGCATGGAACAAAGAGAAGAAATGTAAACTAAATACAAGGTGGGTGGGTGGGCAGGCAGGTGGGCGGCGGGCACTAGCTTTGTGGAGAAGAGGGTGGTAACTAATCTCTGATATGCCCCTGTGACTCTCCCAAGTCTCTGGGCTTAGCATCAAACCGTCAGCATACAATATACTGTGTCCCCATCGAGTGAAT
The DNA here is from genome assembly GCF_902635505.1 of Sarcophilus harrisii. NCBI lineage: Eukaryota > Metazoa > Chordata > Mammalia > Dasyuromorphia > Dasyuridae > Sarcophilus > Sarcophilus harrisii. Next base: position 22,282,653 of record NC_045432.1, read on the forward strand.
CTGCTGGTGACAGACAAGAGGATAAAAGCCCACAGAATGTAGACTGGATGAGGGGGGTGTGGCTGAAAAGTATGGGGTAGCAATCATAGGTAAAGGTGCCGAATCTTGGAATTTCACAGGTGAAAGCCCATGTACCCCCCCAAAGACTTGTTTTTAGGACATTTCCAACCGAGTATTATTCTATCTTTGCACCCCAAAGAGGGGGAGCCCAGCATCTCTGGAGGCAGTCCATTATACTCTGCACAGCTCCAGTACAAAGTTTTCCTTTATGCAAGCCTCAGTTTACCCTTTGGACCTTGCACCTATTGCTTCCATTTCTACGCTCTGGGGGTCCAAGAGAAGAAGTTACATCCATTTCCTATTTTGCCTTTCACATTCTTAAAGACAACTGTCACAGTAGCAGATTAACATCACACATACATGAAAGAGGCTTCAGAAGACCTTAGATTCCTCCCCTTAACCCCAAGTCTTCCATTCTTTAGGCTAGATGTCCTCGGGTTTTTCAGTTCTTGTGGCATGAGCAGGAGGGCCTTTACCCTCTTGCTTTCTTGCTCTTAATGAGTGGCCTGTGGTTCGACCGGGTAGAACCCCTTCACAGAGACTGCCACATTCACATTCCTAGCCCACAGGAAGCTTGCAGTTGTAGTGGACTCCACTAAAATCCCTAGATCCTTTTCATCTGAGCGTCTGGCTATTTAGCCAGGCCTCCCCCCACTCTCTAGTATCTGAGATGGATTTGGATAATCCAAATGTCAAACTGCACTTAGCCCTCTTGAATTTTATCTTAGTGCCTTCACTAGTGTGCTAGGCAGCCAAGATCTTTTGGGCTGTGGTACAGTGTCTTGGCTCTCCTTCCCAGTTTGGTGTTGGCGGTATGTTTTACAAACATGCCTTCTAGCCCTTTGTCTATGAAAGAAAGGTTAAACAGCCAAGGCTGAAGACGAGACCCCTGGGGCTTTTGCCACTCCTTCTAGTTGGACACCAAACTGTTTCCATTCATGGCTGTGCTTTTGGTTTGCTGTTGCCCAGACTGACCACCAGTTTTGATGCCATCTAATTGTCTCCTCACTTGGCTCACATCACTCCACCTCTTCTTTTTGCACAAGAAGACCTTGAGCTACTGTAAGGAATAGCGTGCTGAGGCTGTCCCGGTGGCGCTCTCTTGCATCCCTTAATAGTGACCCCGTGAGGAGGGGAATCAGATCCTCCCCTCATTTGCCTGGGCTGGATGTAGCCGGGCTGGCTCTTGGCAATGGCTGCCTCCTTCTCAGATGTTTACTAATCATCCCTTGAATAAGACCTTGCAGGATTTTGCCAGGAATGTATGTTATGTTAAGCTCATTGGCCTATCGGCAACCTGAGATTCAGCTGAAAGGGGACACAGTATATTGTATGTTGATGGTTTGATTCTAAACCCAGAGACTTGGAGAGCCCCAAGGGCATGTCAGAGATTAGCTACCATTCCCTACTGTTTTTGTGAAAATTGAGTCATCCAGAGTGCCCTTCTCTAGTTCCATTCTCTACAATCTGTCAAAGGTCACTGACCAGGCTTAGCACTCATGCCTGCCTCTTCTTGCAATTCTGAGGATGTAGTTCATCTCTGTCAGGTGACTTGAAGTCATCGCTGGCAACTAAGCTCTCTCTCATTATCTCCATGCTTGATCTTTGCTATCAACTTCCCATTAGTCACTTTTGTTCTATTCTTTTCAGTCCACAGGTCAATCTCCTTGGCCAAGAAAATGGAAGCAGAATTAGAATTACACAACTCTCTTCTCCCATTAATGAATTAGTACCCCATCAATCCAAAAGAAGGATTCCGGTCTCTTTTTGAGCCTCTTCCTTTGTCCAATAGAGTTACAAAGACAGCCTCTTTTGCTGTTTTTAGCTTTCCCTGTATTTCCACTCATTCTGAGATTTAGCATTCCTGACGCTATTACAGGCCCATACAATACTTTTGTGCTCCCAACAAAAGTAACAACCTGTAACAGGTAACAACCTGTCCTTGTTTCCAGTCTTCTGTGTTGTTTAATGAGTGGTCCCTTTGGATAATTCCCCTTTTGCCTTCTCAGGGGAATGGTTTCACTTTGTTTCTTCAGAATTTCATTCCTGAGCATTGCCCCTCTTTCCTGAGCTAACTTCTCTTGAAGTCTTTTTACTAGGTATGGTCCTACGTGCCATTCTTCTTAGCCCTTTGAAATTTTTTCCCCCAAAATTTTAGGTCTATGTCATAGAGATAGTTGGTTCTTCTCTCTTACGTTATAAATTCTAAAAGAACTGTCTTTTGTCTTTCTGTCGTGTCTTTCCTTTGTTTCTACCTTGGTAGCCAGTTTCTCCCTGTTGTTGAGAATTGTATCCAGAATGGATTTCCCCCTTTTTGTTCCTCTACCTTTTGAAGGCAAGGCAAGAAATATAAGTTCCCCTGCTTTTTGGCAGCAAGAACCCCAGCGGTTGTCTAGATAGTCAAAGCCATCTTTCCTTCTTCACCTCTGTCCATCGCTACTCTGGGCCAGCCTTGTAATGTTTCCCAAATCTCTCATCTATTTCCTCTTGCCATCTAAGTGATCTCTAGTATATGTCAATGAACAAAAAAAATCATCAGGTGATCAGCGATCAATCATTTGGTTTGACGATTGATCATCAGTGGTTTTTCATAATGCTTTCTCTTTTCTGGTTCTCGGACCTCCTCATGTGACTAAAGTGTATCTGCCCTTTTGTTGAACCTGTTTCTTTTGAATAAAGTGGGGTACCCATCCTGAGCCACATTTCAGCCACAAGAGTCTCATGTTCTCAGGGTTACCTCTGAGCTCTAATTTGCCTTCTTGCCTTTTAGAATCTCTTGTTCACCTTGATCATTAGTCATATTTTATGTCTTTGTGAGTAGACATTAGTAGGCCATGGGGTTGGTGACTGATTCCTTTCTTGAATATCAACTCCTGTGAACTTCTGAGTGTCTGCCCTGTTATATGTAGCTATATTCTATATAACTTGCTAAATATATGTAAAGAGTCAATTTTCTCCTTTTCAATTTAAATGTACATAGTGATAAGGACAACAACAACAATAATGATAGAAGTATCCTGGCATAGGAAATAGAGAGCCAGCCTCAGAGCCAGAAAGACCTGTATTGAAGCCCTACCTCCGATACATACCAGCCATATGACCTGGGCCAATCATGGAACTTCTCTAGGCTACTCTCTCTAAGATTTTCAGCTTATCTACTTTAGTAGAGGATCAGTCTCAATGATAATAGTAATAATTTCCATTTCAATAGCATTTGACTTACAGCACAAAAGAGGCCTGTGAAGATTAATGGGATGTATACTGTTGGCTGGGGTATTTTTTAGATGAGGAGCCTGAGACTTTGGTAAATGAGGTGTCTTGTATGCAGTCTCCTTTAGTAAGTGTTCCAGTCAGCACTGGAATCCAAATGGAGTGTCACGACCAGAAGCCGAGCTCATGTTTGTTCTTCTGCTCGACTTCTTGCCTCCCTTCTGGGTCGCAGGAGTACTCACGTTAACATTATTTTTCACACAACAGCAATATGGAAGCACTTAGCCCAGGCACGGCTACAGGTAGGGATTTGGGCAGGAGGAGCAAGCAAGACTCCTGGGGGCAGTGTGTGGAACCCAAGGGCAATTTTTGGCTGGTTGTACCTGTGTGTAACCCTTTCGGTTTTAGGTGTCATCTGGAAGAGGCGAGGAACCCAGAGGGGGTTCCGATGACTTGCAGAAAACTCTTGCTGATGTGCACGAGCTCAAGGAGCAGCAGCATGGCACGGATGACACGATGGCAAACCTGAAGAGGTGGGTGTGGATCCAGGTGCCAGGGGCCCCGCCCTTCTGGCAGAAACTCCAAGCTTCTTGCCCATCAGAGTGCAAAGCTGGAGTTTGGGGGCTGCCCCTTGCATTGTCTAGCCCCCTTTCTCCCCTTTTTCCTTTCCCCACATCGCATCATATGCTAGATTCTGGCAGCATCAGGAGCCTGGCATTCCAGGCCCAGTCCTGCCCTGAAATAGCTTTGCGACCTTGGGTGAGTCACCTGACCTCTCTGAACCTCAGCTTCTTCATCTGTGAAATGAGCATGCTAATACTTAGAAGTTATTGTGAACAAAACTCTTAGAAAACAGAAAGAAACTAGGGATGAGAGTTTTTACTGATCTCAACTCATTTTTCATCATGTTCTATCTAGCCGGATCTAAAAAGAACACAACTTGGATTTAGAAGACAAAGTTTCTCATTTCAGGCTCTGCCTTCCCTGCACGTGGTTCAGTAAAGTGAGGGACTCAGAATAGCTGGTCTCTGAAGTCCCTCCCCAATTCTGTGCTAAGCAGATCAGGTAACTGGTATCTGAGCAAACAGAATATTCTAGCATTTGCCATTTGGTTGAAGAAGCATGTTGGAAAGAGTGCTGGTCTTGGAGTCAGGATATACTTGGGTTCAAATCTCTGTCTCGAACACTTAATGCCTGTGTGACTGTATGGAAGTCTCGGGATCTCTCTGAGCCTCACTTTCCTCATCTGTAAAAAGGACCACTTCTACTCTTTCACTCACTTCTCAGGCCCTTACATACTGATGACCCTTTTTATCCTTCTTAGCCTCTGCCTTGACTACCCCCTCTCCTTCTGGGGATTCTCTCCTCTCCGCACCTATATGATATCCCTTGTTCTTGGTGATTGTTTTAACTGTCTGATTCTGCCTTCTCGGACTCTTACTGGATCCTCATTGTATCTCTCCACATTCTTGGTGATCTCTTTAGCTTCCCTGGGTTTAATGATCTTCACTAGTAGATGGATCCCAGATCTATACAAGGTATCCCCAAACTTCACCATGTAATTTTAGACTTTTAGCAGTTGTATACCCCACCCTCCCAGTTCCCCCCATGTGTCCTCCTATCCCAACTCCTCTGGCCTGCATTCTGTCACAGGCTACTTGTTGCTCATATGTATCTTTCTTCAGAAACTGACTCTTCTTCCCGTCTTGTTTATTTTTGTCAACAGTGCCACCATCCTCTTACATGGCCAGACTCACAACCCCAAAGACATTCCCAGTTCTTGACTCTTAGTTTCTCTAACCCACCTCCCACCTCTTGATCTATCCAGTTAGCTGCCAAGTCTCATGAATTCTACCTGTACACCCTCCATTCCTTTCTCCACTTGTTTAGGTGCTCGGCACCTCTTAGCTGGATTATCACAGTAGCCTGTTGATTGGCTTCCCTGCTTGTAAATCTTATAACTTCTTTCTTGACAGCATCTCTGGTATCCTCTCTCTTGTAGCCACCACCTTAGTCAGTGCTCACAACACTTCTCACTTGAATTATCAAAGTAGCCTTTTACAAAATTATATTTTGATTTTTTTAATCAACAAAAATCCGCCTCTTCTCCCTCAGTTTGTACCCTGAGTTCATCCATCATCTATCTGTCAGGAGAGGAGTGATGAGTTTCTTCATGAGCTCTCTGGAATCGTGGTTGGTTGTTATATTGATTAGAGTTCCTAAGTCTTTGAAAGTTGTTTGTCTCTCCAATACTGTTGTCATTGTATAAGTTGTCCTCCTGGTTCTGCTCATTTCCCTCAGCCTCAGTTCATACATGTTGCCCCAGGATTTTCTGAAACCTCTCCTTTATCATACCATCTCTAAGAGCACCTACTATTCCATCAAATTCATATGTCAGCCTTTCCTCGAGTTTTGGGTACCAGCACCCCCGTTTCTAGTTCTTTACCACCACTAAAAGAGCTGCAGGGAATCTTTGTAGACATCTGAATCCTTTTCCTCCTCCTCTAATCTCTTTGGAATTCATACCTAATGTTGGTATCACTGGGTCCAAGGGCATGCACAAGTTACATTTTGGGCCTAGTTCCAAATTGTTTTCTTGAATGACTGGACCAGTTCATATTCCACTCAGGCCATTAATAGATCTGCTTTTCCACTGCCCCGCCAGTGTTTGGCCTTTTCCTTGCTGATTTGTTGGGTGTGAGATGTACCTCAGAGTTGTTTTAATTTGCAACTTAATTTGTTATAGATAGCTTGGGTTTCTTCCCTTGAGAATGGTCTCTTCACATCTTTTGACCATTTATCAATTGAATAACAGTCCTTATTCTGATAAATTTAAATCAGTTCCCTTAGAAATTAGATCTTTATCAGAGAAACTTGCCACAAAGATTTTTTTCCACCACAATAGCCTTTTAATTGTTTTCCCTGACTCAAGGCTGTTCTCTTTCCCATCTGTTGTCCCCTTGACAGCCAAATTGATATTCCTAAGCTAAGGTGTCTGCATCACCCACTAGTTCTGTGAGTTCCGATAGCTCCCCATGGCCCCTTAGATGAAATTCAAATTCCTCTCTTTGGCATTTAAAGCCTTACTTTTCAGAGTCTGGCACAAGCTTGTCTCTTTTGTTTCCTTCTCTTACATAGTGTCAGCTGTGAAAACAAACAATAAAATTGCCCCTCCAAAATCCCCTTCACAAATCTTTTTTTCACAAATCAATTCACAAATTGATTGTTCTTGAATCTGTAGACTTTTTGCACCCAGTAAGTATTCTTCTGGGAATGGACTCAATTGCTTAAGTATTATGGCCATCATCAGATTGCTTTCATCAGAACCTCAGATTTCAGACCAGTTTCCTATCATTATCTTTCCCAGCAGTCTCTGTTCTGGCCAACCCAACCTGTTTGCTCTTCCCTGCCTGTGACACTCCATGTCTACCTTCTGGTTCCTTACCTTCATCTCTTGGAGTCTTTAGCCACCTTCAGGCCTCAGCTTGGAAACTCCCTTCAAGAAGCAGCCTTTCCCAGGGCCTTTTCAGCTTCCCCCGCCAAAAGGCCTTTGTGTCAACTTGATATTTTGTATTTACTCCTAGATTTTCTTGTTATTTCCTTATAGATTGTAAACTAGAGTGCTGGTTTTGGTCTTTGGGTTGCCTGTGCCTGGCAGAGTACTCAGCGCTTTCTAAGTGCTTGTTGATTTGAACTGAAATAACGGCCGTCTGCTATCCCAATCTCCCAGGATTGTTTGTGGGGACCATGGATCCCTTAGCTGTGACCTACCTCCCAGCCCTATGAGCACCGAGCCTGGGGCAGCTCCTCATAAAGGCTGCAATGTAGACAGGCTGGTGTCAGACCTAGGGAGCTTTGGGCTCCTAGCTACATCTTAGGGGTTAATGGATCATTCAGTCCTCTAGTCCCAGTCTTCAACAAAGAGCAAAGATACTCAACAACATTCTGCGATTTCAAAGGAGCAGCTGAGGGCGGGGGGCTACCACTCTACCATCCTCCCACAGCATTCTGTCATTTGTGGAGCCCGCTGCGCTTTGAGGAGTCGGAGGGAAATGTGAGCTCTCTAGGCTGGTGCTGCCATCATTTGTCAGTGGTACTTCTTTTATTTTGATGGAGACACTCCCTGCACATAAAAGCTTCATGGGCTGTTCTGGAGCTCACAACCTTGGATTTGACCCCTTGCCTTCTCAAGGACCTTTCCCTCCCCCTTTGAGCATCCGCCTTCCTGCCTACCCATCAGGCCAGTGAGGAAGGGCAGAGGAAAGATGGGTGTCCGTGACCATGTGCCCGAAAGGCTTTGTCCACTGTGATTGCGACAGTCTGAGGATTGCCAGCAGAGGTGACATGGACTCAAAACCCTGGGATTTGAGACACGAAAGGGACCTTGGGCAGAATCTAGCCAAACCCCCCAAGAGGTGAGGAAGGCCTACCTTAGGAAGGGAGAAGAGACTTGTCCAAGGTCACACAGTCAAGTGAGTGGAAGAGGCAGAATTTGAATCCAAACTTCCTGACTCCATCATTCTTTCCACTCCTCAGACTGGGGAGAGAATCCTGGTCTTTTCGGTCTTAGGAAACCTCTTAGAAATCTCTGCTCCCAAGGAGGGAAGATTATCACAAATTCCCCAGATTAGTCGATTACCTAGGAGGCCAAAAGGAGCTAAATATGAATTCCCAGTTAAAGGTTTTGCTTCCGAAATGACCCGTGGCAGTCCTCTGAGATGAGGCATTTATAAAGATGGAGAGAAGAAGGACCAGGCTGAGGAAACCGACAGGACTCCATGTGAAGGCAGGCCACAGCTTTGGGAATACCCGACTACAGTATCCTGAGCACCAGCTGGACAAGGACAGGCAGCGATGACACGCCAGGCTGTTGCTGTACATGGCACCCATCTGTCAGCGCCCAGGTGCCAGCCAGCTTCTTATCCAGAGGCCCAGCTGCTTCCTGCCCTTTTCACTTTGGGGGTCTATTGTATGTTACAGGAATAATAAAGCTCTCTGGAAGGAATTGGGCATCCTAAGACAGAAGTACAGCCAACAGCAGCAGTTGTTATCAAAGGTAGCAATTGCCCTCCATAGGCTTCTCCTTTTTACTCTTCTATGAATTGATGTTAGCACAGGAAGCCCCCTTCGGCAATGAGCTTTATTTGGCCATGATTTTATGGGTTGGGTTTTCCCAATGAAAGAACTCTTCCCTTCCTTCATCCTTTCTTCCCTCCCTCTTCCTTCCCTCCTTCCTTCCCTCTCTTGATGGCCTGCCTACTGGTAGTGAGCCTCTGCATGTTTACTCAGCCAGGCCTACCCCAAGGACATTGAACTCTCTGGGCCACTTAGGCCATGCTGGAAGTCTTTCTGGCAGAGTTGAGCTTGCCCGAGCCTTGAGCCCTTGGGCTGCCACCAAATTTTCATCAACTGAAGACTAGGCAAATGTGTTGGTATCTAGTAGTGTTTCAGAGAATCTCTGTTCACTTGAAGCATAGAGTGCTGATTGAAATATATACTTTGTGTTCTCAGATCTTCCAGTTCATACTTGGTTTGGTGAGAGAAAACTACATTTTGGGCGGCAAGAGAAAAAGGTGAAATTACTGGTCCCTAGTACTCTTTCTGTAACTGGCCATAATTTCCCCATTGCACTTCTTAGCTTTTGGCTCAAGGTATTTAGTCAGGCCCACATGTGGCTCATGTATTTTGTGGGTGGGAAGCGGTACCTTTCAGGAGAGCCAGCTGGGCCCTTGGTGAGCTGCTGGTTGCAGCAGCATGTGGTTTTTGAAGGTGGCACTAGATGGGTTAGTGGGTTAATGACAAGCTGCCTTGGCGCAGACTGGTCCCAAGGTGGGCGGACCCCAGTTGCTGGCAATGAAATTTTTATTTTAGGGCAGCTCTGGCTGGGGTTAGCCTGGGCAGTGACCAGATCCCTAGGGCTTTGGCTTAGCTCCGGAGAGGATGATGGAGAAGTGGGATGGGAGCTTGGCTCAAGTCAAGAGCCATAAGGTTGTTTTCCAGCTCAGAAAGTGTCTCGTTCTTTTGACCCTGCACGAAGGCTACCTTCTTGGAGACTCTTTCTTCTTCTGAGGGATCATAGCACGCGTACCACCTACCTCACAGGGTTGTTGTGAGGAAAGCACTTGGTAAACTTTAGCCGAGCTATGAATGTTGTTAGAATATTAAGATCCAATGAGAAACAGCACCGAGTCCTTTCTGAAATTGATTTTCCCCAGCCCTGCCCCAGGATCCCCTTAATCCAGCTCCCTGACCCCAGAGGTGGTCCTGGAGCCATGGTGGGGATGCAGCCGAGCATTCATCCTCTATCCCCAAGCCCTGGCATTCTCAGGAGCTTCCCCAGACCCATCCCATGTCCCTCAGCCCTAGACCTGGCCTGTGGTGTCCCAAGCTCATGAGCACATTGTGTTAGTCTTGAAAAGAGAAAGCATTGGGCTTCAGAGCATTCCCTACAGGACACTCTTTCCACCAGACCCTTGGTACCAGGCCAGGGATTTTACTCTCCAGTCGAAGGCAGCAGGCTTTGATTAATCACCAACTGTGTGGAAGGCACCGGTATGGTAAGCGCCAAGGAGGCAGAGAACTAAGGCACAGACCATCTTTACACAGCACAAACTGTGGGGGAAAAAACAAAGGCCTGTTGGGTCCCGGCCTGATGTCCGGAGAGGGGAAAAGGGAGAGGGCTCCTCTCACCAGGGGAGAGGGGGGCAACTAGGGGAATGGGGTTTACATTGATCTTCCTGGGGGTTCTGCTAGTGCTTTGAAGGGGTACAGAGTGACCTGTAAGGGCACTGTAAGCCCTGGAAAGCAATACCTATAGTTTCCCTGTTTCACAGATGAGAGGAAATGCTGACTCAGAGAGAGCATGTGACTTGGTCTATGGCCCGTTATCTAGTAGGTGCCAGAGGTGGGATCCAAACCCAGGGGGTTCCTGACTCCCCATGCCATCACCCTTTGAACCAGGACGTCTTGAAGGAGATTTGCATGAGATAAGGCTGGAAAAAAGGAGGTTGGAGCCAGACTGGAGGGCCCATCCTCAGACTGTCTAAACAAAGGAGAGATGATGTCTGTGAACAAGGCCTGCTTCCATTAACCGTTCTCGATATCAAAGTTGTTTAAGCCTGAATAAGAAAAGAATTCCCCCTTGTAGGGTTGGAGTGTTGAGTTTGAGTAAACCCTTGCATAGAGTTATTTCCAATGAGAGACCTAAACTCAAGACAATCTGTTCCCACTGGGACCAGCCTCACCAGATATCCTGGAGTCTGTGGGCCCACCCCTGTGTGATTCTTACTGCTAATAGTGCATGGGACTGCGGTGTCATTGCAGGTCATTGCCAGACGTGTCTGGTTCCCCGCCTTCGAAGTTCAGCCGCCAATGTGTCCCGATCCCTGTGGACGGTGGGGAAGCTGTGAGTTTGACGGAGAGAGTGATGGTGGGGAGGGGAGGTTCCAGTTGTGTGTATATGTTAGTGCTGGTAAATTCTCTGGTCCTTTTTTGTATCATCCGAGCTGTGGAAAACCAAATGCCAAAATAAGCAGGCTGTTCATCCCCAGTTCCTATCCCCTTTGCTTCTGTTCAGGTGGATGTGTTGGAGCCTGTTCCTCCAACTATCCAAGACTGCGATAACATCACGATCCAAGATATCTCAGCTGCTATGGATGATGACCTCCTTGACTTTGGGGTCCCAGATTCCACTTTCATGGGATCTCCAACTCTTTCTGAAGATCTGCCAGGCCTGATGGACGGGTAAGCATGGGAATTCCCCTTTTGGAATTTTTGCTGCCTACAGAGGAAAGAGGCTACACTCAGGAGCAAAGGTGAGGTGCTGTGAAAGTACCAATTGACTTCTGGGGGTGTTACAAATAGGGCAAGAGTCATAGGATCCTAGATTGTCCAGTCCAACCTCCTCATTTTACAGAGGAGGAAACTGAGTCACAGAGAGGAGAAGGGACTTGCCCCAGGTGGCACATGGGATCCTAGGTCTAGAGATGGCAAGAACCTCCATAAAGTCCAAACCCCTCATTTTACAAGGGAAACTGAGGCCCAGTGAGAGGAAGGGCACACAGCTAATAAGTATTTGATATGGGATTGGAACTCGGGTCTTCCTGACTTCAAGTTCAGTAGTCTATTTGTTGCCCTAATCGTGGAGCGCGTCTCATTCTTGGCCAACAGAACCCATACTTTTAATTACTGTCCCAGTTGTGGCTGACAGGTTCTACACTGATCAATCTATGTTCCCTGATGTTGGCTTTCTTTGGGACTTGGTGGCGTGGCCTTGGATTTAGGGAAAGAGGAAGGAAGGGAACAAGCATTTATTAAGTTCCTACTAAATACCAGGAACCGTGCTAAGTGCTTCACAGATATTAGGGTTTCAAATTCTTGGCCACTTACTATCTGAGTGATCCTGGGCAGTTCTCTTCCCTGGGCCTCAGTTTTTTTTTTTTTCTGTGACCTCCCAGGTTGTTTTTTTTAACCATGCTGACAGGTAAAAAGCTTTTTGCAAAGCTTAAAGTGTTATGGAAATATGAGCTGCTATTATTGTGCCTTTTGAAGAGCAGGATTTCTTTAGAGAATGGGTCCTGCTCCACCCCAAGTACTGGTTCCAGGAGTAGCAGAAAATCTTCCTGGCTCGTGGTCAGGCCTTTGGTGATGAGTCCCTCCAGCCTTCTCAAGGCTCATCCTTGGTCACAAGGCTCCCCCTAGAAGGGTTCTTCACATGATCATCTGGTAGAGCCACAGTCTGACTACTCAAATGGCCACAATGGTCTTTTTGTCTTAAATCATTGCTCTTCCCCTGGACGATAAGGGCTGTTGCCCTTGATGGCTTCAGAAGGTCCTGCCAGCTCTAGTGCTAGGATTTCTATGATCACTTGGTACCAATCCCATGAGCTCTCACACCCTGCTGCCTCACTGGCCCGGATGTTCCACTGAGTGCCCAGGGTCCCCTCCCCACCAGGAAGAGGCCTCTGATTCAGCCCATGGAGGGACTGAAGCCATCATTACCCCAGGGCCACAGAGCTCACCATATTCAGATAAGACACTTAACACCGAAGAACTCAATTGAACAAATTAATTTGCTCATCAGAGAAATAAAATGTTTTAAAGTAGACTCATGGAGGCCAGAAATGTCAAGCTTGTTAAAAGAATATCATTAAATGAAGCCATTAAATTGAAATGGAAACTTGGGCCGCCTAGGAAAGGCCCTAAAGTCCGTTGGTGAATGTGAGGTTCTGCATTAACTGCCAAAGCAAACACAGAGGTAAATAGGGACGATTTTTCCAGCTTGCCTGCATAAAGGGCCCTCTGTGGCAGGCAGAAGTAAGGCCTGGGGAGCTAAAAGAGGCCTGGGGATGGGCGAGGTCTGGGTGGTCCAAGCAGAGGTTGGCTTAGGAAGGAGGACATTCCAGAGGAGGAGCCTTTGGCCCCAGAAGGAGCCTCAGGATATTGGCATTGGGAAAGAGGCACTGGATAAGGGATGGACTTATTTTGGGGGGGAGGGGAGGGGGAAGTTGGCAGTCAAGAGCTGTTGGAGCAGGGAAATGGGGGGAGAAGGGGACACGATTTTGCCTGTATAGCTATTTTGAACAGTGGGTTGTGGTGGGAAGATGGGGGTAAGGCACAAATGGCTGGATGCCTGGTGTTGGTCTCCAGATGTTGACCTCTTTTGGGTAAGCTTTTGCTCCCTCACCACCTGCAGAGTAGGGTGGTGGAAGGCGGCCACAACTCAGAATCAGGAGACAGGCATTCTCCCCTATCTTTGACTGACTGGGAGAGAAGGGGTTGAATGAGACGGCTCAACTCTCTGAGCTGAGTCTTAATGTCCTCATCTGTTTTTTTTTAAAGGGCGGGGGAGAAGATGATGCTTAGCATTACGCACCTCACAGGTCTGGGATTATTGCTAAAAGCGCTAGAGTAAAGGTTTGCTGTCTTAATGCTGGCAGATAATGGGGGTACTAGGAGGGAAGAATTGGGGGGATGTATACCAACTGTCCACAGCAGGGCTCAGCTACAGAGACAGAATAACATGAACAGGGATCTAAGTGGAGTTCCAACTTCGCTGTTAAAATGTCCTAGGAGATAATACAGTGAGTGATGGTTGTTAAGTGGGCCTGTCTACAGCACATCGAGTTGGAGGAGCCCCAATTATCCACTTTGGGCTTTCGGGCAGCTCTGCCATACTGACAGCTCTCCAAACTAGCAAGTAAGAAAGGAGATGGAAAATCACGCTTACTTAGGCAACTTAATTAGCCTTGGAAGTCCAACTTAATTAGCCTTGTGCAAAGGAACATTTGATCCTTTGGGAAAATTAGCCTCTGCCTTAGCAGCTGGAAGCCTCCCCTTCCCCCTCCTCTTTTTGTATTTCAGCTCCTTATCCTTTCTTACTTCCTTGGGGGGAAGGGGAGCTGGGGGCTTCCTGTAAGAAAAGCACCTCATAAACCCCTGGTGGAAGGAGAAAAAAGGAAAAGTCCAGAAGCCCAGCTTTAGCAATGGCTGTCACTAGACAAGCTGTTGCTCCATTCTGAGCCTCGCTTTCCCCATCAGTGAAAATGGGAGAAGTAATCCTTGAAGTCCTTCTTCCCAATGTTGTGAGAAAATTCCATTGTGGCCCCTAAAAGCTTCAGCAAGATGGGCAATGATGATGGTAGTCCCTCGTTGCCAAAGTGGCTGATGGGAGCCTGGCTTCCAGAAGAGCCGAGCAGGAGTGGAACTCCAAGCTTGGCTGGCTTATCATACGTAGGAAAGAATAGACGGTATATGGTGTTGTCAGAGACTGCCAGGTGTATGGGACTTGGAGATCATCTAGACCAAGCCCTCCTTGTGATGGTCCAACATCATTCACAGTATCCTAGGGCAAGAGTGAAGGGCCAGTAGAGGTCGTTTCATAGAGAGGGAAAGTGAGGCCCAGGATAGGCAAGGAACTTGTATAGGGTCGTGCAGGTATTAGGTGGGAGAGCTAAGATTTGAAGCCCACATCATTGATTCTAAATTGAGTTCCTTTTCCTTTGGACCACACTCCCATATTGATAAATGGATGGCTCTTGCCATCGTGGAGAGGGTTCTCATCCTGCCCCAGCCACCACATGCCCCGGGTATAGAAGTACCAAGGTGGAGGGAGGGAGCAATAAGACTGGCTATCCCACAGTGGGATCTTCACAGTGTGAAGCTGAGTCTTCCCTCAGGGGACTGAAAAAAGGACCCACATCCATTACAGGCCTACCCCATGTGCTTAGATGTACTGCTCAGGCAAACTCACCTCCTCGGCTCTTGACAGTGTCTTTCTTTTTAAGAAGAGTTTTTTTAAGTGTGTATTAAGTTGAATATACTAGCTTGAACATCCCCTGGTTGGCTGCATATTCTGTTCTACTTCCTTCTCTTTTGTATGAGTCTTTTAATAGGCTGATGATCATCTTCTCTCTTACTTTTGTATCACTGCTACTGCTCCCCATAATTCTCCCCTCCAAAAAGTAAAAGATGGCTGTTGGTACAAATCGGTAGAATCAAGCCAAACTGATTGACACGCTGCTCGTATCTGAAACCGTACGTCTGCTTCTGCACCTACACAGGGTCGGGAACCCTGATTGGCCATTACACTGATCAGTTATTTGTTTTCTTAATGATGTTGCTATTGGGTAAATCTTTCTCCTGGTTCTGCTCCCTTCACTTTGCATCAGTTCATCTAAGTTTCTCTGAAACACTTATTTATTGTTCACATTGATATTTCGTGACATTTATACTCCCAATTGATGGGCACCCTCTCAGTTTCTGGTTCTTGGCTGCCACAACAGGTGCTGCCATGAATATTGTTTCCTCGATGAGTTCCCCCATCAACAGAGGTGCTCAGCTGGAGATGCTTGTGACACTGTTTGCCTGATTTTCAATGCATAGGCATATGTTGGGGCTGAGGAGAGATCCTGGGGGGTATCTGAGCTGAGAGGTATCCACATGTTGATTATTTCTTAGGAGTAACAGTCTGTCCCCTCTGAATATGATGCCATCCTTCGGGCTGGACTTGGATATGAATGACTGTCCACTTCAAATCACTGATGATCCCCTGGAGGATAATGATATTATGGACCTTCCTCTGGAGCTGCACCCCTCCCAGGACATTGATTCTGAAGACCCTGCTGCCATGATTGAGTCCATCCTGAACAACAATTGCATGGCTGGCGAGAATGTTGACTTTTTGGACAGGTACCTTGCTCCCATCAGGGAGGGCCAGGAGAGTTGGGGGGACTTCTGTGAGGTTTTCACAGGGTGAAGCTCACGCAGGAAGTGGCTCCACTTGCTACTCTTTGGAAGTCCTTGAGACCTCCATGGTAAGGCTCAAGAATGGGTCAATGCTGACAGTGGAAGTCCTCAGACTGGAGTAGGGAAATGAGGGGCTCTGGTAGGGGGATGGTTGCAGTAGCTGATGGGCACCATTTACAGTCAAATTCACTTTCTTTATTGCTACATTAAGTCCCAAATTGGAGGAACCTTGAAACCCTCCTTACTTCGGCTGCTTTGAGGATACTGTACGGAGAGCAGGCTTTTGAGACTGAAAGCTCTGGGTGCGAGTTTTGCTACTGCCCAATGCTGGCCCGGGCACCTTATTAACACTGGGGAGTTGTTTATATCAGTTGAAATCATCAGCCTTATTCCTCTGCCTGTCCTCTGAACTGGACAGAGTGTGGTGGCAAATGTGAACCTTCCTACAGAGAAGAGCAAAGCCGGGCTTTGTGTGAAACAGATTCTCTCTTATGCATAGAGTGCTTCCTTTTGAAAGGAGACATTATATTGAACCCCATCTTTTATACAGCGGGAAACTGAGGCCCAGAGAGAAATGACTTGCCCAAAATCATGCATCTGGTAACTAGCATGGTTGACAACTCAAAATTCAAGACTTCTGAAAACATGCCCTTGGCTCCCTGTGGCCGTGGAAAATTTGATGAGATAGCAGGAAGCGGTCGAGGACACTAACTCTTCCTCTCTTCTCTACCCCCCCCAAACAACAACAAAAACCCAACAACAAGAATAACACCCCCCCCCAACAGCGACCAGGCACAGAGGAAGGCCCTGGGTTCCTCAGCCTGAATTCCCTTCACTTCGTTCCATACTCATGTGTTTGCCACCATGCAGCTTACAGTCTAGTGTTGGGCACAGCTAACCCACATGACTGACCCACTGGGGGAAAACTGGTATTTGAATTGGACTGTAAGGGATGGAGCAGGAAGAATTCAATAGGTAAGGAGGTCACAGGTAGGAAGGAGGAGAGTGAGGAGGAAGGGAGGCAGACCAAAATAAAAGAGGGGAAGGGAGGGAGGGGGACAGACCCCCCCAAAAAAAAGAGGGGAGGGAGGGAGGGAAAGCCAGGCTTAAGGATTAAGTAGAGTCAAGGTATAGAGGAGGCTGGGCATCTTCAGGGATGGAGAGGAATCCCTTTGGTTTGGTATTCATCTGTGGCAGAATTCTTACATGTGCAAGTAGCTATTTGAGGCTTGGCCCCAAAACAATGGCAGAAAGGATGTCTTCATTTCCTGAAGCGAGAAGGTTGTGCGCGCTTCAGCAGAAAGCCTTACTAAATCAGAGCTGTGAAGACACTAGCGTCAGCAGATCTCTACCCAGGAAAAAACTGCAAATGGCATGCGAAGGAGAGGCGGTGGCCCGGGTTTCGGCCCCGTCAGCACGCCTTTGCAGAATTGGATGGTGCTGGCACACTTTTTTGGGCCTTCTCGTCCAGGCTCTCGTTCCTCCGCTTGTGGGGAGAGGGTGGGCACAAGTGAATTTCACCAGGCCTAGGGAAACGAATAGTTTACCCAACCACATAGCCTGCTGTAGATTTTCTTTTTCCTTTTTCTTTCTTTTCACATGACAAAATGTATTGCAAAATCTTTCAGACAGAATGTAATATAGAATTATAGAATGTAGAATTTACAAGCAGAAGGGACCTTGAAGATCATCTGGTCTTATCCCTCCATTTTACAGATGAGCAAACTGAGGTTTAGAGAAAGCTGATTTCAATGTCATCTCCTTATTGCATTTTTATGAAATTACACTTTTGTTCCTCTTTTGTGTTTTTATGTTTCTCCTTCACTTTCCTTTGTTTCCCATGCTCCCTAAGCCATCCTTTGTAACAAAGAAAAGAGAGAGGGAAAAAAACCACTACAGTAGTTTGGCCAAATGAACAGCCACATCCAATGGGTCCATTCTGATAGAACGTCCAGTGCTGCACACATGCTTTATTTTCTTTCTGGCAAGAGAGAACTGAAATAGGAGACGTTGCGCTCTCCCTGCCCTGCCCCGTATCTCATTGCGTTGCACTAGGTCCGAGAGCTCAGTCGGGATTTCTCAGAGATTTAACTTGGGATCCATGTATGGGTACCTTGACAGCCATGCTTCAACAAGAGCAGATCTGTGGGATATCGAGGGGGGAGGCTCTCCCTTTGCCCCATCTCACTTCTCCCTTGTGTCCTACTTGCTGGTGTACAGAAGGGATCCTCCCAGTGATAGACTGAAAACTCGATTCTTGTGAAACTTCATGTTCCCTGTACTAAACACTGGGCCTATAGAAAATAGGTGCTTAACAAATAGCCGATTGAAAGAGGTAGCATTTTTTCAGCCGACCTTATTGAATGAATGATTGCTTACACTTTTGGGCTAAGTCAAAAGCTGTAAATATTTCTGTGCTTACAGGATTGGCTTAATGATTTTTTTTTCTGAATGCCGTGTTTCCTATCTATTGACAAATTTCAAGCACAGTATAATTCATTCATTCATTCAACTGCAAACACTAAATGCCTATTATCTTAAGAGAGAGTGTGAACAAATAGAACATTACTTGATGCTGGAAGAAATGAGGTTATTTCAAAATCTCATTCGTTTTACAAAATTGACAAGCTTGTTGAAATTCCTAGCAGCTCCTCCCTTCCTCTTAGACCAGTGGAATATTTTGCTCCCGCTCTAACCCGGGCATAAAAACTCCCTTTGGAAGAGATTGAGGAGGGTTTCCCATTTCGGATTTTTAGGGTCTGTGCCCGCATATGCACATACACTTGCTGCATGCTCTCGCACGCGCGCACACACACACACACACATACATGCACGCATTTTCCCTTCTCTCTCTCAGACTTCAGAACTCTGGTATGTTGCCTGGAAGGGGTGGCACTGTGTCTCAGTTCTAACCAATGAGTGATGGGGCCGCCATCCTTCTGAATAGCAGCGGGCTTTGTAGGCTAGACATGAAATCCCTTTGACTGGAGAAGGCCATATGGTTGGTGGTTTCATGTTCTAGGACGTGCCACAATCTGTGAAATTTATGTTTTGTGGTATTTGCCCAAGGATATCCTGTGGTGTTGGGCTCAAGCTTTATGAATCCCCTGTCAACTAGATTACCATGTTTTCCATTGGCTTTCGTTTGCTTTTCGGCATAGATTTTAAACTTCCCCTCTCCTCTTCATTTAAGGGATGATATGCAGGAATTTCTGAATGCTATTGAAGCTAACCTGGAGGAGCTCCAGTCCATGCTAACTGCAAGAGAACAGGTTCCAGAACCAGACTTGGACCTCCTGAATGAGGTGAGGGCAGCCATTTGTTCTGGGACTGGATGGCTAATGTTAGGTCTAGGATTCACAAACATTTGTATTGAAGAATATCACACTGACTCTTCTCTCCTGCACAAACAACTGACAAGCAAGGAAAGTGAGCAAGAGCCAGGCCTTGTGATTCCTAGGACAGTACTCATCACACTATTTCCCAGCAAAATATGACTTTTAGCCTTCAGTTTCTGAACTAGAAAATCAAAAGAAAATAGAGCCCTTCTTCGACCTATTCTAACATGCATATCTTTGCAATGTGATCTTTATTATCGTTCTCACTAGTACCAGAGTCACCTCATTCACTTCAAACAGCCCTTGTAAAAGCAGATATGTGTATAATGGTTGCTGGACCATGACCTTTTTCTTAGTGTAGCCATAACTCTACGTTATAGGGAACTCCCAGACTGGAAAGTCTCTTTGCTGTTGCATCATCAACAGCCCATCTGGAATTTGGAGCTCCAGAGAAATGTCTGGGCACAGACTGAATATGAAGTTTGGAGTGGCCAGATTTTCCCTTCTTGCCAGCATGATAATCTCTGTTCAGAAGCAGTTGGTGGGGCTGGTACATATTTAACAAGTGGTTCACCAGGGAGTGGGGGTGGGGGAGGGAATCATGCACACAACAACTTTTTGAAGTTTAAGTTGGAGCATTAATTTGAATCTGGAAAATTAACAAAAAAGTCAAGCCCAATTTGTAACATTTGCCAGTTTCCAAGGTATAAGTGCTCACACTGAAAATCAAAAATGTAATTCTCAAAGGCTGCTAAGAACCGGCTCTGGCAGCATTCCCTCCAACAGCCCCATCTGAAACCTTTTGTGCTGCCATACCAGAGACATCAAACCTAAGTTCTTAAATTTAAAGGATCGCATGTATTACATAATTATTTTTTTCTCCTCAGATTCCAATTCCTGAATTTCCAGTCCTGAACATGAACGAAGCAGGAACCTCATCCGATATCTCTGATGTAAGAATGAATTCCATCTAGCTCCAAGGATGATCTCTCTATATGTATTTACTGTCAAGTTATGACACTGTGTATTGGCTACCCACTGTGAAAGATTTCCATCCAGTGGTGGGATCACTTAACAAGAGAATTGCAAATGAGTTGTATTGTCTGTATTGTCCTGATTGCCTATGACGTCCATACAAATTAAGGTCATTGTTGCTGATAAAAAAGCTACACTGGGAAGATAAGGGAGGGGAGGGTTAGAGTCAAAGAACATTTGGGTTGGGGCAGGACAAAGGAGGCGTGGTTCCATACACTAAGGGCCCATACAAAAAGATGGAGAGGTTTTAGTGGGTTGTGGGCTCTGTAAGACTCCACCGTGTGACATAATGGCCCAAAGAGCTCCCCCGAACTTAAAGGTGGAATGGCGTCTGGAATGAGAGCAGATGAGAAGCAGGGCTATCGTCTTGTGCCTTCCAGCTCCAATCAGCGAGTTGTGGCAGTTGAAGGGGATGGGTACTGGCTGGTTGTGAGGGCGGTGTCTAGAGGGAACTCTAGCAGGCTCTCATTGAGGCCTTTACCTGCCATTGGCAAAACACTGCTGTTTGAGACACACCATTCGTTGTTCACTATTGTCCAACTTCCTAGATCTCAGCTGACCCAAAGAGGACCCAGGTCACTTTGACTCTCTGGGGACCCTAGCCCTAGAGCCGGAAGGGACTTTAAAGGCCGTGAAGTCCAAGCTCTCATTTTAGAGTTGAGGAAATTGAAGTCTTTGGAGTGACAGTGACCTGCCTGTGGAGTCATCAGAGTCCTGAACTGACTCAAAAGCAGCTTGCAGACAGCATTTCAGGCATGATGCCCAGGGTCAAAGGAAGGAGAAGGGGGAACAAAGCGTTGGAGTGTTCTGGAGAGGCAAGAGGAAGGCCCTGGAGTATCTTGAGCAGGGCAGTGACATGGTCAGACCTGGGCTTAATCAAGCAGCTGGAGAGAGGAGGGATTGGAGAAGAGAAGTTTCCTCTCCTTTCCCTCACAGAGATCCCATCATGAGGCTGACTTCAGAGAGCTAGGGAGCAGAGTGAAGGATCTCAAGTTGTCCAGAGCAAACACATCCGTTCATATAAAATAATGATCTGTTCTGTTTCATCAGATGATCCTTACAAATCCCACAACATTACAGTTAACATAATTGAGAAAGCATGAAAGGGTAACTGGCTGATGGCACACACAGCCTTGTTCTGCAAGAATTGACACTGGTTAAAGGGAAACATGGGCTTTAAGTTGGAGAGGTCGGTGCCGGGGTCCACTGGTCTGGAGTCAGCCTTTGTGCATCATC
The DNA here is from genome assembly GCF_902635505.1 of Sarcophilus harrisii. NCBI lineage: Eukaryota > Metazoa > Chordata > Mammalia > Dasyuromorphia > Dasyuridae > Sarcophilus > Sarcophilus harrisii. The sequence continues at coordinate 22,303,778 of NC_045432.1, forward strand.
GTCTTTTCTAAATATCTGCCAGTCATCTCATGTGGCAGAGATTTCAAAGGGAGAAGAGCAAATGGTTTCCAAAACCAAGCGACACGAGCACTGGGGAGGCCAATTTCATACACTAGGCCGCTCTGTCCCCAGCTCTGCTGGGGCCAGCGTTTCTCAGAGGCTTTTGGCCATCCAAGATCGTTCCTACGTCGAGAGTTGTCATCATGCATTCACTTCATGCACATCTTCCCAGGTTTCCCTTCGTTCTTCACGTTGGTCATTCCATCTCATTCACATCCACAGATGTGAACATACCGAACAGAGGTAGAAGTGCTTGCCACATGTGGAGCATTTTGGAAATAAAATATCTGGGACATACAACCCCTGCTGCTGGGGAACCTCTGGTCTGGTAGCGGGCCATACCACTATGACAAGCATTGATGCACCAGACTGCACTGAGTGCTGGGGATACAAAGAGGCCGAAGGAGCTCACAGCCTCATGGGGGAGAAGACACGCAAACACCTGTGTCTAAACAAGATCTAGACAGGATTCATTCAAGATAGATCCAGAGGGAAGGCACTAGCGTCGATGGGGAACTGGGAAAGGCCTCCTGCAGAAGTGAGTTTTGGGGTGAGGGGCACAAGTAACCAGGAGGCAGAGATGAGCAGGGAGAGGGAGTGTGGTGTCAAAGGATGGGGTGGGATGTGGTGGATAAAGAAAGAACATGGAGAACAGGTGAGTGAAACAGATGGGAGAGGATAGCCACATTTGGGGGGGCGGGAAAGAGAGGCCGGTCTGGTTGGAACACAAGAGGGCACAGCAGGGAGGAACATGAAATAAGGCTGGTTGGTAAAATGGCAGCAGAATTTGGAGGTCCTTGAATGCCAGGTAGAGGCATTGAAGCCTTCCTTGGGAAGATTTTATGGAAGCAAAGGAGGATCCTGATGAGAGCAACTTCTTGGTCATCCTTCCTCCCTGCCCTCTATCACATGCCCCCGGCACTTAGTTGGGGGCCTCTGGCATTCTCATGGATCAGGCCGTGTCTTATGACTTAACCTAGACGTGGCTCTTCACTTCATATACCTGGATACACTTCACTGATGGAGTTGAATGATCTCAAGTTCTGGCTTTACCAGCTTCAGGTCTGTGTTACAGACAGTCACAGAGTTGCCAAGTCGTGATTCTTTGGGGACCTACACACTGGGCATTTGTAATGAACATATTACCTGCTAATTGCTTGAAAACAGGCTCTTCTCTTCAGTAATTGAGCCACTCTCCCTGCACACTTCTCGGTGACTTTATTTCCTAGCACACCTTCCACAGTTGTACAAATGAGACCTTTCTTTAGTCCAGTCTTTATTTGTAATAATGATATTTACCTGTAGTGGTTATTTTGAGTAACAAAATTGTCTTCAGTACTCCATTCTAGTGGCTAAAGGTGCTCCTTTTCACATTAGAATAGAATTAATTGTAGGACTTAGAAACAGGAGAGGCCTCAGAGAGTACCAGAACTGGAACTCAGAATATTAGCTTGATCCAGAAGGGACCTCAGAGACCATCCAGTTCACCCTCTTTACTTTACAAAGGAGGAAGGTTACAGGTGCAGGTCTCCCACAAATAAGCAGCTCCTGAGTTAGGGCATCGTGCTGCCTTAGCCGATTGAGTTTCTTTGACACTTTTCCCCTCTGGCACGCTCATCCTTTATTTTTTTCCTGTCTGGATGTCATGTTTCCCTGTGAATGTTTGGGGCGGCCAGACACGTCCTGGGCTGTTTTCTAAGTCCCAGGTGGCCGAAAGCCCATCTCTACTCACCAGAAGGAGCAGCCCTGCACCGCTGACACGTGAACTAGGTAATGATGGTTCAGGGGGGATATCTCAAAGAAACCCATGATCCTCTCTGCTGCCCCTTCCCTCTGAACATAGCAGGAGGACTCTGCTGCTGAGCAGAAGCTGCCACCTTGCCTTCTCATCACACATGTCTATTCTGCCTGGGAAATTGTTCATTTGTTTGGGCTTCCCCCCCCACCAAAGTCCTCCCTTCTTTTGGCCCAGAGCTACCTTTTTGCAACCAGGGAAAGGGAATGAATGGCATTGATCGAACTCTAAGTGGCAGACCTCTCCCAGGGCACTGGCCCTGGTGCTGCGACTGAGCCAAGAGAACTTGAAAGCCTCCTTTTTCTCCTCTTCCTGTCAGACAGAGCAGGCATGTTTGAAAAGTCGGCTTGTTTGGACTTCAGTCCCCCCCCCCCATTCAGTGTTTGCTGGTGTCCGTTCAGAGAAATATTGGTCAATATTAGCTCAGGCAGAATCGCAACTGGACCATTTGGTACACTTGGCTCAGCAACACCACTGATTGATTTCTCCCCATGTCTGGAGAGCAGTGAGCCAAAAAAGTCAGACCCTTGCAATGAGAGAAGAAAATGGACTGATTCTTCCTTCTGTTCCCATAATGGGTCTGCAGAAGGGGGCTTCCTTATTCCTAGGACTTGAGTTCTGTCTCTAGGAATGAGGAGCCTCTAAACATGCCTGCGCTTTGTTCCCTCTAGACCCTGGCTCTCACAAGGAGTGCTGAAGAAGGTGGAATGACCAGTGAATTTGGAGCTGATGGAAATAAAGGTAGGAGAGAGGCCTGGGGTGGCAAGCGGCAGACCCCCTGGCTTCTAGGCCCACTCCTACTGGGTCATGTATCTGGGCACCTTAAGCAAGTCATGGCCCTTCTGGGAGCCTCCTAGCTCTGCCTTGCCTGGCCTCATAGACCTTGTAGGCCATACTGCTCTTCTGTCTGATGGAAGGAAGCGATGATACGCCCTGCTCCTTAAAGGAAAGCCACACATAAGCCACACATTTTAGGCTCCTAAAAAGCCATTCCACATGACAGTAGAGGAAGATCAGCGTTGTTCCCAATTCTCTTCTCCTGGGGGCTCCCTTTGGCTCAGTTCCCCATGGGTTGGTGCCTTAAGTTTAGCTCAGTCAAGTTCAGAGGCTCGTCACCAGCTTAGCAGCTCTCAGAGACCCTACGGGGCAGGGGGCCTCTGCTCTAAGGAGCAGTGTGTCGTGCTGGCATCAGAAGACCTGGGTTCAAACCTTATCTGTGACATTAAGCACCAGTGTGAGCTATTTCCTTCCCTGTGAATGAGGAGGAAGTTAGACTCTAGTCTCTGATGTTCATGTTTCATTCTGGTGATGTGCATGTCTGACAGGTGGGAGAGAACACCTGGTCCCATTGGTGAGTGCCCAGAGCTTTTAAGCGCTTCTCTCAGAATCCTAGCTGAAGCCTGTAATCTTGGTGAGGGGGGGCGCCTGCAGTAGGACCAAGGAGGAGGACTGGTGTCGGCTTCAGAGCGAGCCATCTCTGGCTTTGCCGGGCACAGCCTTTGGCATTGGACCCAGTCCCTGGGCTGGCTAGTTTGGTGCTGATAGCAGGGCATGTGTAGGTCCTGGCCACATGCAGCTTTGTCCCCTCAGAGGGCTCCTTGGTCTCAGGACGCTAATAGTGCCTCTGTCGCATAACCAGATACTCAATGTGGTCTTCCCTGCAGACATGCAGCTGGTCCAATACGTGGGCAATCCTCTGCTTTCACTGTTTGAAGAGCTACCTTCCTTTGAAGACAGACCCCAAGATGCCAGAGACTTCCTCCTGACTGACCTGGAGAATGAGGATGTGCCCACCTACTCGGAGAATTCTGATGATCCTCTGTGCTTGGTGGCACCCAGCCTGTCAGATGATAACGAGAATCCGCTTGAGTCTTTTGAGTCCCCACTGCTCTCGGAAGACCCCAATGGGGAGTATAAGCTATTCCCCCTCTTGCTTCTCAGCCCTGTCGCTAGCTTCGTCGAAGAGGCCTCAGAAATCGAAAACACCACCTGAGTCCCCAGAGCTATATCCCCCCTGCCTAGCTTCCTCCCCGTGTCCGTGAAGCCCACCACCATCTAGGGCCATTAGTGGCTAACCTCCTCACGCTGTCAAAGGGCAGGCCCTTGGGAGGGTGAGTGAGTGAGTTAGCAGATGTCCTGTGGTATCTGGGATAGAAGTCTAGCCGAGGAGGAAGACGTGGGATACACTGGAGGCAGGGGGAAGCACCCATTCATTCCAAGCCAAAGTTCCAATCTGCAATTTTTAGGGTATGTTGTTCTTATATAGGTGAGAAAGCTGTGTTTCAGATGTCATAAAATAGGCTTGTTTCTTTTGTGATCCAGGGACTAGAGCATTTCCTTGTGCACCATAAGATCTCCCATCCCAGGATTCCCCTGGGCTCATCTGGTCTGTCATATAGAAGCAGGTGATTTTTCTAGTACTTCAAAGATGGAACAAAGCTTTTTTTTTCAAGTTTAGTTGCATAGCCAGTCACATGTAGCTCTTTTTCACCTCTTAGACTAAAATCTAGTTTGGTTATTTACAATTTTCTTTTCCTATGGAAAACGCAACTTTTAACATGGAGTGTTATTTTTACATATGGCTGCTCCATTCATTTCCCCTACAATCTGAGGGTGCCCCTTCCCTGGGGCTGAGCCCCACCTACACCTGTATGGCCTTGTGTAAGGACCCCCAAAGGCCAGCCAAGGCTAAGGTGGGGAAGCCTATGTCATTTCTCCATAAGCTAATTACCACAGAACACACAGTGCTCCCTGGGATGACATGAGAAAAGAAGATGAATAGGCTTCCCAAACTCCCTGTTCAGTTCCTCCCACCCACCCACCCATTCCCTCCCCTCTAGCACCTTAGCCAGGCTCAGTGTTCCAGTGTAGGTCAGATGGGTAGCTCCCTTTTCGGGCAATTGTGCCTTAGAAGTTGGGGGAGAGGGATGGGAAGGGAAGGGGGTGGCGAGCAATACTTCATCCCATTATCTTCTGTGCTTTCTCCTTTGTCTAATGGGTCGAGTACCAAAAAGCCAGTAGCAAAACTAAACTCTCAAACTATCTCACTTTTATTTTGCACATGTCCTAAACATCTAAGATATTTAAAATTTTGCATAGCGTGCATTATAAGAAAAACAAGCTTCAAACAATTTCTGCCTTTTAGAAAATAGTTCCCCCCCCCGCAAACCCCTCCCCATTTTTCCCATTAATTGTGTTCTTCTAGTCCCTTTTTTTGGTGTGCTTTGTTTTTGTAGCTCTTTCTCGCTGCTTTCTGTATACACTCTTTCATGTACTTCTAGTGCCTTCCCCATAAAAAAAATATCGTGTTGGGGAAATTGTATTCTGGCAAATATTAGAGTTTCCAGCTGCATCACCTTCCAAACAGCAGGTCCTCTTAGACAACACATACATGACAAACTAATGTCGTCTTCTTTCTAAAATGGAGACCCTAGGTTTTGATCCATAGAAACATTTGGCACGCTGTAGTTGGCACAATTCACACAATGATGAGATATGATTGTCTCCTGCCATGTAGCTCAAATGCTGTTTCAACTTTTTTACACAAGGTAATAAAGAATATCACCAACATTGGATGATTTGTTTTCTATTTACCCTTCCTGCACCCTAACCCAAAAGAAACCACCTCTGACCTTTCTGTGTGCTCTCCATCCCTCACAAGTATCTAGGGTAACTGATAAGGAGACTGTTTCTCCCAATACAGAAACTATGGGGTGCATGGCTTGGTGACAAATGTAGTAGGAATGAGTGTGTATGAGACAGGCAACCCAGAAGGCTGGTCTCCCAAGTCAGAAGACCTGGATTCAAGTTCTGTTTCAGACGTATGCTAATGTGACCCAGGCAAGCAACTCTTAAGACAGTAATTATGGAGGAGGTACCGATCTACCCTGGTCGAGTGAATTTCCTCAAGGATGGAAGTGAATTTCCCATCCCAGGAAGCCTTTAAGATGTGGCTGTATGGCCAGTTGTGAAAAGAGGGAGCAGAGAGTCTCTGTTGAGCTGTGGGTTAGATTAGCAAAAATTCACCAACATTTGAGTATAGCAGCCAGAGGAGCAGAATGGTCCTGAACAGGTCACCCGATGCCCTTGGGCCTAGAAGAGAATTGAGATTCCCTTATTCCAAGTTCTCTGGACCAGTAAAATCGTGAGTTTGGGCAAGAAATACAAAGATAGAAGTCCAAACTGTCGGCTGCCCTGGAGGAGTTGCTCTTCTTGGGGAGAAACCTACACAGGATCGTTGTGCGAAATACATTCAAAGTAATTTCAGGAGTAGGGAGCGCAGATGCTTGTGAGATCCAGAATGACGGAGAAGTAAGAAGAGGGACAACCCCACCCTGCCTGGAATCAGTTAATAGATAGCAATTGAGCATCATTAAAGTGCCCAGTACTCCTTTAGTTCTGGATTGACAAGGATAGTCTTAGGGTCTCAGAGTAGTCGAGTACTACACAAGTAGCAGGCCAAGCAAATGGACCAATGAGGAAGAGGCTGTTAGCTCCTAAATAAAGAGGGCTCAAGATAAGTGAACCGATCATAGAATGCTAATCAGAAAACTAATAAATGTTACATCGAGGGATGTAGATATATAAATAGGCATGTGTAAATAAATGACACTAAAGTCGTTATCAGAAAAAATACACCTCAAGATATTTAACTATTGGGATGACTGGATAAGTCAGTAACCTCTGGGCCTTGTAAGATTAAGGGACTAAAAGCCTAAGGTCCTTTGTATTTGTCACATTAAGATGCCCTCTAAGATGGACAATGTGTTGGTCAATGTAATCTTCAGAGGCTCTGAATATCACTGCACTGGAAACACTGGTCTAGGTAATCTCATAAACAGACTCCAGACCCAGGGTTCTGCATCTTTCCTTGGGTACTGGATGCTTGCGTGGTCAGTCTGCTGAGGTCAATGGACCTCTTTTCAGAATCAGGTCTTTAAGTGCATAAAATACACAATCCCAAAGGAAAACAAATATATTGAAATCCAATTCTCAAAATACTGTAGAAGTATGCTCCTCTGTCAAAGAATCCTTTCTCTAAAACCCCACACTTGGGATAGAGGGGCAAACACGAGAAAGGGGGAATGATGTCCAGAGATCCCTTTCATCCCCAGCTGAATCTGATAAACTCCTTCCAGTGGGGGAACCCACCACTCAAGTGCCCCCGATGGCACAGGCTTTTGCAATAACATTTGCTAGGGTGTCCATGAGCAAATACAGGCACAAAATGATAGGGTACGGAGCAGAATGGCCAACTTTGGCCTCTCTTTCTTCTACCTGCCCCCAAAACATCTGGATCCGGGGCCAATTCATTTTTCAAGAAGCAAATAGTAAATTACTAGACTAGGGACTGCTTTTTTAATGGTGAGATAGATTCCTAATGGCATAATAAGCAATTTGAGAGTCAGGTGGGAGAGCACCAGACCTGGATTTAGGGATGCCCGAGTTGAGATTTGCTTCAATAGCTATGTGAGTCTGGGAAAGTGACTTAAATCTCTTTGATTTATTTTCCCCACCTATAAAATGAGGATAATGATAACATCTACCTCCCACGTATCTTGAGGGACTTTTGACCGTCTAAGGATAATCCTCATTATACAAATGAGGAAACTGAGACCCAGAGAACAAAGTGGCTGGCAGTCAGTGACAAAATTGGGCTTTGAAACCAAGGTCTGTGGTTCCCAGGCTATTCCCCTGTTCTTTGATGAAGCTTTAAGTGGTCAACAACTATCACTGGGGATTTCATATGACCTCCAAGACCAAGTCCCATTGAATAGGGACACAAATCCCTTTCACATTGTTTGTTTTCACTTCCTCTTTTTTTTTTTTTTTTTTTTTTTTGAAGAGGGAGGTCAGTCTTCAAAAATGAGAACTAGGAGTTCTAAAATTAGGGAGGAAAAAGGAAAAGACATGGGCAATCCATGTCTTGATGATTCATCATCATCATCATCATCATCGAAGCATTTACATAGTGCTTTGAGGTTTGCAAAATACTTTCCAAACATCTCATTTGATCTGGCCTTTCCATCCTGCAATCCTGATGCAACAGTGGAGGAATAAGACTTGGTAAAGAAGGAAAAAGTGATTGCACACAGAAAGATGACAGTTCCCAGTTTTCCCTTTGTTCTGTGGGCATATATGTGCCCCAGGGACCCACCCGTCTGTAACTGAGGTCTCTGCCCGCTCTGTCAGTTGACAAAGGGGAGGGAAGGACTTAGTGTTCAAACATAGCCTTCTGACCCCATGATATGGAGGATCAAGGAAATACAGCCACCTCCCATTGGGGATGGCCAGTGGGGAGCCAAAAGAGAAGAGACGGGGAGAACTTCCCTTTTAAAGAAGGCACAGTTTATTTAGAGCCAGAAAATGACCTTGGTCTGGTACTTGAGATAACAAATGGCACTGGATTCAGCTAGAAGAGCTAGTAGAATGATGCTCCCTTCAAAGTTATCCCTGGCCTCTTGTCAATTATCTCGGCTCAACTCACTCTCAACCATGGTCAGTCACTCTCTGGATCGCCCAATTATTTCTACAGTTGATCCCGGTTCCATTATCAAGAATTCCAAAATTTCTCTATTCCCACCCCCCAACACCCTATCATTCCATCTCCTTCCTACGTCTAGATCCTAGATCTATTCTTGGGCTTCACCGTTCCCACTCCCTCCCATTTCTGTCCCGTCCCATGTCAGCACCCCAGTTCTAGGTTCATTTTAATCCCTTTTTAATTTTTGCTGTGTAAAACCAGTTAACCAGGTCCACTTGACATTGTGCTATGCTCTCAAACCCCTTGCCTTTTGTCTTATCAATGCTCAGGCCTTGCCAAATCCCTCGCACCTCCTTCCATCTCCTCTACTTCCTCTCATATGCTGTTTGACAATCCTGGAGAAAGTCACATAACAAGGTTATCTTGGGGCCACTACTAGTTGTCTTTTCATCTCAGCCGGGCTCTCACTGCAGCAAAGCAATCTGTGTACTCTTCCCTAAATGTTTGTTTCTCTGTTGTATTCCCTGTTGTTCCCAACTTTAAGACTCACACTTTCCATATCTCAATTCAGCAGAGGGCCTGACCTTACTCGTGCTTTACAAGAGGCCATTGAACATGATCTCCCTCCTCCCTTACTCTGTATCTCAAAACCTTATGTGTCATCTCCCATACTCTCCTTGACTCCAGTCTCAAACAAAGAGGGCCTTTGCTTTCCAAGTCCACCTTTCTACTTATATGCTTGTTCCTATCTCCTCCTACTCCTCCATCAGATCTTCCTGGGCACGTTTCCCCTCTCTGTCTTTAACCTTCGATACTTTCCTATTCACCAATTTCCTTGCTTGCCTGCAGACATGTTCAGGACATCCCCATGCTTTAAAAGCCTTCACTTCACAAGTCTGGTGCTCTCATACCTGGCTCTAAAACTGTTACCCTTTTAGGGAACAGACAAATGGAGTCCCAGATCAGATTTGAATGCAGATCTTCCTGACTTCAAGCTCAGCACCTCATCCTCTGAGAAACCAAGTTGCCTCTATTATTAATCAAGGATGTCAAAGGTTGTAGAAAGGTCAAGGACTGAGAAAAACCTCCATATTGGGCAATTCAAAGCTCCTTGGTAACTTTGGAAAGAACAGTTTCAGTTAAATAATGAAATTAGAATTCATATTGCAAGGGACTGAGGAATGAGGGGGAAGGAAGGAGAAACAGAATTACCCTACTGTGCCCCTCAGCAAGTCAATTAGTTCTGCTTGCCTCAGTTTCCTCATCTGTAAAAATGAGCTGGAGGAGAAAATGGAAAACCACTCCAGTATCTTTGCCAAAATAAATCCCAAATGGAGTCACGAGGAGTCAGACAGAACTGAAACAACTGAACAACTTTTCAGGATTGTTCAAATGGATCAAATAAAGTATTTGCATTCAGTAGGTGTTTAATAAATATTGATTTCCTTGATTCATTCTTTTATGACTCTCATCTTATATATTTTCTTCTCCCTGGAATTTCGTGACACTGCCCTCTCTCTTGGTTCTCCTTACCTACCTGACTTTGCAGTCTAAAGGAGACTGAATGTCATCCACGTCCTGCCCCTAACTGTGGATGAGACCAAGCATCATCCATGTCCTGCCCTTAACTGTGCATGCTGTCCAAGGCTCTGTCTTGGGTCCAGAATTTGTTTGTCCAGAGAAAGTAGTCGGCATTGTACACCAGCTTCACAATGGCATGCTCTCTTGGGTTCTGGATGTTGTTCGATGCTCTCTCTCTTTCTCAGTCATCAGTGGAGTGAAGCAGAGCAGGGCTGTATGCTTGCTCTCATGCTTTTTAGCATGATGTTTTCAGCCATGTTGTTGGATACCTTCAACAAGCATGAAAAAAAAGCCATCAAGCTCAAAGAGAGCTACCGCACTGATGAAAAGGCTACAAGCCAAAACTAAAGTGGAGGGAGGGCTGGTGTGTGACTTCTGTTCTCAGAGAATCGTGCTCTTAGTGTAGCCTCTGAGGCTGAGCTGTGGCAAAGTATGGATCAATTCTCCATTGCTTGTGCTAATTTCGGCCTAACGATGAACACCAAGAAAACACCACACTCTCTATATGTGGACCTGCCTTCTACAGCAAACAGACAAGTTTTCAGTACTGTGGATAAGTTCATTTACCTTGTCAGTAGACTTTTTTGGTAAATGCACATTGATAATGAGGTTGATGTGTGTGTTGATGGAGCTAGTTCAATGTTTGAGAGGCTCCAAAAGAATGTGTGGGAGAAGAGAGGAATTAGACTTGAGTACCAAACTGAGGGTCTGCAGAGCCATTGTACCGTCCTCACTGTTGTGTGCCTGGGAAAGCTGGACAGCTCCATGCCAGGAGGCTTTATTACTTCCATTTGAGCTGTCTTAGGAAGATTCTGAAGATCACCTGGAGGATAAAATGCCAGATGCCGAGGTCCTTTCTCAAACTACACTGCCAAGTGTTCCAACTCTACCACAGAGAGGGGAGTTCCCTGGCTGGCCATGTTATTTGAATGCCAAACACGTTTGCCTAAAAGACTATTTTATGGAGAATTCGTACATGTGAGCACTCATACAAAAGTCAGAAGAAGAGATAAAAGAATACTTTAAAGCAGGTGTCCTCAAACTTTTTAAATAGGGGGCCAGTTCACTGTCCCTCAGACTGTTGGAGGGCCGGACTATAGTAAAAACAAAAACATTGTTTTGTGGGCCTTTAAATAAAGAAACTTCATATCCCTGGGTGAGGGGGATAATCGTCCTCAGCTGCCGCATCTGGCCCGTGGCCGTAGTTTGAGGACCCCTGCTTTAAAGTTTCTCTGAAGAACGTTGGAATTGGGAGACCCTGGCCACAAGATCACCCAGTATGACGTGCCTAGAAGGCATTGTGCTCAGAATTAAAGTAGTTTAAGGGAATCCCGAAATCCACAAATTGAAAGACATCTTCACCCTAAATGTTCCCATGGACTATTTGTGCCCAACCTGTGGTAAAATATTCTGAGTTCGTTCCAATGATCTTATGATGGAGAGAGAGCCATCCACATCCAGAGAGAGGACTGTGGGAACTGAATGTGGATCACAACGTAGTATTTTTACCTTTTTTGTTCTTTGCTTGTCTTGTTTTCTTTCTCATTTTCTTTTCCTTTTTGATCCACTATTTCTTGTGCACCACAATAATTGTGGAAATATGTATAAAAGAATTGCACATGTTTGACAAAAATTGAATTACCTGCCATCTAGGAGAGGGGGTGGGAGGAAGGGAGGGAAAAAATTTGGAACACAAGGTTTTGCAAGGGTGAATGTTGAAAATTATCCATGTATATACTTTGAAAAGAAAAAGAAAATTAAAAGCTATCATTAAAAATAAAAGAAATGCTTGTTGATTTGACTTGGAAAAAAAGAATATTCTGAACTCGTATCGGTCTCATCAGTGTAGTTGGACACACTGTATCTTGACTCCCATATAGTGATGTCATTTTGTCTTCTGAGAATGAAGTTCAAGAACCAACCGAGTCTTGGGTCCTCTTCTCTACGCACTCTCTTGGTGATCTCATCAGCTTCCATAGGTTTAATTAAAATCTTTATGCAAATGGATCCTGAATCTATATATCCTGCCCCATTCTCTTTAGCTCCTGTTGTCATCAGTGGTCTGTTGGACATTTCCAACTGGGTGCCTCGTGGACTTGTCAAATTCACTATGTCCAAAACAGGATCTGTTATCACTGTCCCCAAATATTTTTCTCTACCAGATCTCCCTAGTTCTGGCCAAGATACCATCATTTTTCCAGTCACCAAATTTGCAATCTCAGAGTCATCCCCTGCTCTTTCACCTCCCCCCATATCCCATCAGTGGCCAAATCTTTTTTCTACCTCTACTTCTCTCACATCTTTCCCTTCTTCTCCACTCACATAGCCATCACCCTACACTCTCAGGAACTAGACTATTGCCTCTTCCTTAGTTATCTCACCCCCACTCATTCCCTAGACAGATGTCAAAGCAAAAGTTTCCTCAAAGAACAGATACGGTCATGTGAATTCTCTTCTCAAGAAAAACCAGTGTCCCCCATTAACTCTGAACTCCATTTGTCACTTAAAGTACTTCCCCATCCTCCTTCAAACTTCCTTCCTGACTCTCTTATTCTCTGTTATACTATCTCTGGTCCAGACCAATAAGGCCACTTCTTGAGGTTCTTCATATGGGCTATTCCATCTCCCATCTTTTCAAGAGCTTCCCCTTGGACCACGAATGCCTCTTGGCCTCCCTGGTTCCTGTTAAAGCTCAATTCGTGCTAAGGGCTAGTACCTCCCCTCCAGAGACTGCAGCAGCCTTTTGTATCACAGTGCCAAGCACATAGTAGGTGCTTAATAAAGACTTCACTATCAAACAATCAACAAGTCTTTATTAAGCTACGTTCTGATGCTTGACGATTGAGATTCTTCCTTTGGATTCTGCCTTTGGAAAATGAAGAAGTTAGGCCTCTGAGCCTAATTTCTATCTTCTTATGATCTCTAGGGCTACTGCTAAATCTTGTGACCCGGGTTCATGCCTGAGCTTCAATACTTCCCCCTATTGACCTTCATTTCCTCATCTGTGAAATGAGGATCATAAAACTGGAACTGTCCCCCCACAAATCCCAATTGTTATGAGGAAAAGAAACCTTGAAACTCTAAAACAACGTCAAATTTGATTATTTTTAGCTGTAGCAGCCGTGAGTTGTTTTCTAGTCCGTCTTTTCCCGTTAACATTAGAACTTCCTATTCTTTTCACAGCCAAGCAAAGGCACGTTATCCCATTGTTTGTTTTTCCCATCAAAATGAGACCTAGACCACCACATTGCTTTGTTTCCCCTTCAAATCCCGGCACGGTCATTTTTGGTCAACATTTGGACTGATTTCTCTATTACAGCTGAATGTCCACCATCCGACTGAGCCCTGAATGTTCACGGTATCCCCTTGATGGAAGGGGTCAGAGACGTTACCGTTCCTGCTGCTCTCTTTCCGATGATTTGTTATGCCCTCCATGAAGTACCTAGTAAAAATCAATCACCACTTGTCATAGGTGTTGTACAGGGAGTTTCTGTTTAAGTCCAGGGTGGACTAAAGGCTCTCTGAGGTCCTTTCCAACTCAGAAATTCTCTGAATGAAGCCATTCATTCTTTTCTGAATAATTTGCCATGGCTTTCGTGAAAGTAGCTGTTTATAAAGCTGAATTATTACTTGGAATTTGCACAGTGTCTGTCTCCTTAATGACTTAAAATGACCAAAGTATTCAGCCTATTGGTGATGGGCCTCTCTGTGCTTACCTAGGCTGGCCCTGGGACCGGAGACACAGTCTGTTGACGAGACTGCTCAACACCTCCCCGACTTGCTAGAACCTAAAGATCCACTAGCAGGATCTTTGAAAAATTAGGATCACCTCGACATCACGAGCAGGTAGCGGAGCAGACGTCAGTGACGATATCTCCTTTGCACCTTACCTAGATCTGCATTTTCATGTCAAGGGCCCTCAACCAACCCACCCATCAAGCTTTTTCTAGGGACAATTGGGCCTTGCCATCCTTCCTGCCGCTGGACCATGGGATATCTGGACCTTTCCAATCCTGCCCTCTAGCACCAGAACTCTCCTGTTCAATTCCCCAATTAGAATGAGAGCTACTAGACTTGGATCACCAGCACTTATCACAGTGCTTGGCACAAAATAAGCTCTTAATAAATGCTGGTCATTGATTCCCCAAGATTGCAGGTCACACGATCAGTTAGAACCAGCTCTTGCTCTATGCTCATCTATTTGACCTTGTCCAAGTCACTTGCCATTTCTGTGCCTCAGTTTCCTGATCTATAAAATGAAGGTGTTGGGCTCAATAACCTCAGAGGTCCCTCTTCTAGCGCTAGACCTAGGATCCAATCAACCCTCTTCCAATCTCCCATTATTTCCCAATGGAAACACTTTTCTTCTAGGTAATAGGTTACCTTACTTCCCTTTCTACCCAACCCACCATATGGATTCCTTCTCCTCTGGATCCATTTCTTTCCCTCTTTGCAATGCCTCAGAAGCTGGTTAGCGAACCTTCTTCCATCTTCAGGTCCTCCTCCAGCACCCTATTGCCTCCTTTCTTTTCAGGCTTCCTTCTAATCTTTCTCACTCGCTAATGCCTTGTCACACTGCGTTTTACGGGGAGTGACGTAAATCACATGATTCTGTCTTGTCTCCTCAGTGAACTCTTTTTTGAGACCTTGGGAAGATCACCTCTTTGTGCCCCCGTCTCCTCATTTGTATTGGAATAGATGGTCTCTGAGGTGTCTTCCAGTTCTCAATCTAGGGTCCATAATCTATTCAAATATCATTAAGTCTAACTTCCAGGAAGAGAAAACCGAGGCCCACAAAGGAAGCTAGGTGGCACAGCGGCTAGAACCTGAACCTGGAGTCGGAAAGACTTATGTTTGAATTTTGTCTCAGTCATTTCCTATTGGTGTGACCACGGACAAGTCATTTCACCGCTGTCTGCCTCAGTTTCTCCAACTCTAAAGTGGGAATAATAACAGCACCTCCTTCCCCAGGATGTGGATTAAGTGAGACAATATTTATAAAAGTGCTTAGCACAGTGCCTGGCATTTAGGACATAGCAGATATATGTTTATTTCCTTCCCCTTCCCGCACAGAAGGGAAGTGACTTGCTTAAGACCTCACAACTAGTAAGCTACAGAGGCAAGGTTTGAGCCCAGCTACTTTCACATTCAATCCAGTGTTCTCCCCACTCTTTCACTATTCATACACTTTCTCCTGTGTGCGCCTCGAGGCAACTAGTCGGGTTATGTACATAGCAGGCACTCTAAATATTTGTTGAGTGAATATTTGAATTAACATAAACATTCCATCTGTGCTAGATCTGTAACTCAGAGGCCCAGCACCTTGGTCAAATTAAGCCAGGTCGGGGACGGAGCAAGGCGCCCTCCCTCAGAGCCCAGATCCGGTCTCAGATCCGGTGGTTTGCGGCTGAGGAAGGGCAGGAGGACCCTTGAAGAGACCAACTGGGAGGTCAGTTATGAAAGGTGATGAGATGGCTCTCCTTCTCCTCCTCCTCCTCTTCCTCATCCTCCTCTTCTTCTTTCTCTTCCTCTTCCTCCTCCAAGGATTCTGCTCCTTCACCCTCTCTTGGGACCTACCTCACCTCCCCATCCCCAGCTCCTTAGAGGCTTAAGGCAGTGAGCACCTGCAGGAGCAGGAGGCGGGGTACATTCTGCAGAGAGCAGTGCTTGGGGGCCAAACCCCAGTGGTCCTACACTAAGTGTCGCCTTGAGCTGTACCGTAATTGTCCAGAAAAAAAGAGGACTATGTCCATCCAGCACTGAGGAGGGAAAAGAGTGTTCTGAGCCAAATAGTCCTTTCCAGCCCAAATGTGGCTCCCAGATCTGCAGAGCTCAGGGGCAGCTCGAGTTCTGACTGCCCGGAGCTCAGATGAGATTTATGAGGTATCTGCCTTATAAACTGTCATCCTTACCTAAGGGATTAGCCAGGACCTCTTGTCTGCAAGTGTTGCTCATTTTTCTAGCATAACTATTACTTTAGTTCCTGAAAGTTCTTTTTTTGTCTTCACAGGCCGCCCTTGTAAAGTTTTTTAAATTATTATTATTTTTATTTATTAAAACTTTTTATTGACAAAACATGCATGGATGGTTTTTCAGCAATGACCCTTGCAAAAACTTCTATTCCAACTTTTCCCCTCCTTCCCCCCATCCTTGCCCCCTGATGGCAGGTAGTTTCATACATGTTAAATATGTTAAAGTATATGTTAAATCCAATATATGGATGCATATTTATACAGTTATCTTGCTGCACAAAAAAATTCAGATCAATAAGGGAGGAAAAAAACTGAGAAAGAAAACAAAATGCCAGCAAACAACAACAAAAGAGTGAGAATGTCATGTAGTGGTCCACTCTCAGTTCCCACAGTCCTCTCTGTGGGTATAGATGGCTCAATCATCACTGAACAAGTGGAACTGGTCTGAATCATCTCGTTGTATAGTCTTGTTGTTGCCATGTACAATGATCTCCTGGTTCTTCTCACTTCACTCAGCTTCAGTTCCTATAAGTCTCTCCAGGGTTCTCTAAAATCCTCCTGCTGGTTGCTTCTTACAGATCAATAATATTCCATAGCATTCATAGACCAGAACTTATTCAGCCATTCTCCAATTGATTGCCCTTGTAAAGTTAAAGCAGTGCTGAATTTGGTGGCAGGAGCCCTGGCCTTAAGTCACTGCACCTCACAGATGGCACAGCAGGGAGGAACTTCGGACATTGGCTAGGCCAGCCTTGGAAAGAGGGACCTAACAGGGCCTGTCCAAGGTCACGCCTAGGCTTCTGGATCTAGACCTGGAAAGAGGCCTTAGGAAGCTCAGCCCTTCCCTGGCCAATACACCAACAAGTGGCCATCCTGATCTCAATCAGTTGATCTCCAGCAGAGAATGGGACAGAGGGTGGGTCACAGGGATGCCCTGAAGCAGGGGCTCTTCTGACCTTGGGCATCTCTGAAGTTTCCCATGATCCTATCCTAGGACTGGTAACCAATGATGACACCTGGTGCAAGAACTGCAGCAAGATGTTAGGCTGCAACAGGAACGTGAGGTCACAACTCCACAGAGGCCTCCATGGCCATCTATCTCAAGTCTGCCCTGGTCAGGTCCCATCTGGACACCATTAATGAAAGACACAGATAAGCTGGATATGAGGGGGACCAAGATGGAGAGGGCTCTCCAAATGTCAGAAGAGGGCCAGTTGAAGGAAATAAGTATGGCAAGAGAAAAGATAAAGATTAGGGGAAATCATGGCAGTTGTCGGTGGACCTGTAAAGAGGTCATGTGGAGTAGGCGTAAAGTTGCAAAGAGAGGTGAGGAAACCAAAGCCACAGAGGAAGTAATTTGTCCAGGATCATCAACATCCTTAGTATCTCTAAAGACAAGATTTTAACTTGGGTCTTTTCCACACCCAATCCAGTGTCCTACCTTGGTGGGACTCAAGAACAGCTCAGTAAAGTTGAAAGGAGACAGGTTTTAACTTGATGTCAGAAACAAAACAAAACAAAACAATTTTTTAGTTGTCAGATTGGTCCAAAAGTGCTGCCTTGGGTTGGGGGAAGCAGTGAGTGTCCTTTAACCATGGGTCTTCTGAGCAAAGTTAGATGATTACTTCTAGGGGATGTCCAGGAAGAGGTTCTTGCTTAGTTTTCAACTCTGAAGTCTTGAGACCCTCACCCAGGGACCAGGGAATACTAGAGCTCCCCCTCTAACCCTGATCCATCTTCACCTGATCACTGCGCTGGCAAGGAGGCAGAGAAAAGCATTCCTGAGCCTTCTGTGCACCTGAAGGCTTCTAGGTCCAACCCTTCCACCCCCTACTCTTTCAGCACCATTTCTGGGCCACCCTACCCTAATTCCACCATGACCCAAGGAAGCAGTCCGTGAGAGTGGACAGGGTGTGTCCACTGCAGTCTGGTGATGAATGAATTGCTTCATTGGGTTAGCCAATGGGATGCATGGATTTCCCAATGGTACAGTCATAGGGTCAGTTGTAACCATGGACTTGTTCTTTAAGATTTGCTGACAACCAGAAATGACCAACAGGATGATTTCAGAAAGGCTTGGAAAGACTTACACGAACTGATGCTGAGTGAAATGAGCAGGACCAGGAGATCATTATATACTTCAACAACAATACTAGATGATGACCAGTTCTGATGGACCAGGCCATCCTCAGCAACGAGATCAACCAAATCATTTCTAGTGGAGCAGTAATGAACTGAACCAGCTATGCCCAGAAAAAGAACTCTGGGAGATGACTAAAAACCATTACATTGAATTCCCAATCCCTATATTTATGCCCACCTGCATTTTTGATTTCCTTCACAAGCTAATTGTACAATATTTCAGAGTCTGATTCTTTTTGTACAGCAAAATAACGTTTTGGTCATGTATACTTATTGTGTATCTAATTTATATTTTAATATATTTAACATCTACTGGTCATCCTGCCATCTAGGGGAGGGGGTGGGGGAGTAGAGGTAAAAAATTGGAACAAGAGGTTTGGCAATTGTTAATGCTGTAAAGTTACCCATGCATATATCCTGTAAATAAAAGGCTATTAAATTAAAAAAAAAAAAAGATTTGCTGACAACCGAAGGTCCTGGAGATGTTCTGTAAAATGGGACGAGACTGATGGGAAATGCCATCTATTGGGAAATGTTAACAACTTGAGGTGTTTGGGGGAGAGCTGAAACACTTTAATATCCAGAAGGACCTAGAAATATATGATGGCGACCAGCTGGCTTGTGAAAACTCACAGACATGGGGAAAATGTCACCCTCCCCTCACCATTGAGCCCAAAGCAGAATAGAAAGAACAGGGATAAGGTAAGGAATATTGAGCCTGAGGAAAAGTCCTGCCTCAGCTACAAGTGTACTGGAACACCCAGAATAAGTGATTTCTCCTCAATGGGCCTCAGTTTCCTTCTCCATAAAATGAAGGGGGTGGATGAGACCATCTTTGCTGTTCTAATTTCACTATTCTACAGTCTTTCCAGCTCTGACATTTTCTGTTCTAAGCATCCTTCTGCCTCTAACATTCTGTGTTCTAAGAACCCTCCCGCCTCAAACATTCTGTGTTCTAAGAACCCTCCCGCCTCTAACATTCCGTGTTCTAAGAACCCTCCCGCCTCTAACATTCCGTGTTCTAACATTCCTCACACCATTAATATTCTTGGTTCTAAGAACCTTTTGAAATATAATTTTTTTTTCCTGAGGAACTTTCTAGCACTAATAATCTCCAGTCTCAAAATAATCATGCCGTTAATGTTCTCTATATTCTAAGAACACTCACAGGTCTAATAATATCTATTCTCAGAATCCTAATGTCTATAACATTCTCTGTTCTAAGAGCCCTCATACCTCTAACATTCTGTGTTCTAAGAACCCTCCCACCTCAAACGTTCTGTGTTCTAAGAACCCTCCCGCCTCTAACATTCTGTGTTCTAAGAACCCTCCCACCTCGAACATTCTCCATTCTAAGAACCCTCCCACCTCAAACATTCTGTGTTCTAAGAACCCTCCCACCTCGAACATTCTGTGTTCTAAGAACCCTCCCACCTCGAACATTCTAAGGCTCCCGTGAGCTCTAACATTCTCTGGTCCATAGGCCTTCCTGCTATGATATTCTGTATTCTCGGGCTCCTCTTACCATGTCCCTGTTCTAAGGGCCCTCCCCACCCTGACATTCTGCCTTCTAAGGCCCCTCCAATTCTGACTTTCTCTGTTCTACGAACCCTTCTGTCTTAACCATCCTCTGCTCTTAGGGCCATCTCAGCTCTGACGTTCTATGATTCTTTGATTTCTAAGGTACAAATGAATGTTTATGATTCAGAGAGAGAAAGTCAGTGTGGACTTTTGTATCAGTCAAACGCAGGTGGTTTTGTAGGGCAAGTCTTTCAGAAACAGTCACAGTGGAAGTTTCATCCCTTCCATCACCAAGGCCCATCCTGGGAACAAAGCTCACGGCTGGAGCTGAGTGTGGAGAGAGAACTGCTGTGTTCTAGGAGCAGATAGTAGAAAGGCTTTTGAAGTACTGGGAGGCCAGGGACAGATAATCAAAAACATAATAATGAAATGACAACCGATATTGGTATAGCCCTTTAATGTTTGCAAAGTGGTTGACAATATTTCTTTTGTTCTTCACAACTCTATGCCATATGTTGTATTATTATCCCTATTTTACAGATAAGGAAACTGAGGCTAGAGAGGTTAAGTTACGTGCTTGGTATCAAACAACTGTTAAGGGTCTGGGGCAGGATTTGAACACAGGTCTTCCCGACTCCAGGCCCAGCACTTAGTCCTGTGATCCACACTGCATCAACTCTCTTCCAGGAGACGATGCAGAGACTGGTGGTAACTTAGCATCCCTCAGTACCAGTATGTGCAAAAAAATAAAAAGGACAAAGGGGGCTATCCTTAGCCTCAGCTTCCGGAAAAGGAAAACTGCTAGAGCTCCGGCAGATTTCTGAAAACCTGGCCTGTGGAATGGCTCTCGACTCAGTCCTGTGTCAGGCTACCCTCTGGGGGGAGAGGGGGTACAGAGAAGGTCCCATTTTAGATTTCCAGTGATTAAGTTTCCTTGCTAAAGCAGAAAACCACGGGTTCTGATTAGGGGATAACTTGTGAACTTGAAAGCAAGGCAGAAAATCAGAGCTGGGAAGACCTTTGGAAGAGACTATCAAAGGTGGGAGGGCCCTTAGAACAGAGAACGTTGGGGTTGGGAGGGACCTCAAAAGTCATCTCATTCAACCCCTTCATTTTACACAGCAGGAAGATGCACTCTGGAGAAGGGCAGTAAGTGTCCCAGTTGCCCGGCACAAGCCTAGGCCAGAGTCCAACCTAGAAACTGGGCCCTTCCTGACTTCTTCCCTACAGTTCCCAGTCACCCCAACTTGTGCAGCGAGTTTTTTGAACCAACCGCCTTTTCTTCCTCAGGCCCTATAAGCCCAGTAAGTTCCTTATATTGTTGTGTTAACGGATGGAAGGCCAGACAAGGTTCCTGCAAGTTTCTCCCGCTCCTCCATGCCTGGTGACGCTGCCCGGCCAAAGCCTCCATTTACCACACGACAACCAGCTAACTGGAGCTAGAGTCATTTACTCAAACCTTCCCCATTCTACTATCAGTGACAGCTTCTGGCCATGTCACTCCCCAAAGGGATTTCCCTTCCTTTCTGGGGCACCTTCTGGTCCTCAGAGCTGGGCAGAGACAAACAAGAAGTGTCGCAGGGAATTACCCATCGGGGTGACAAATTTGGGGAACCTTCCACTTGAACCCAGACCAGTACAGTCTGTTCTGCTGCTGGACAGTGTAAACTGTTAAGAAATCTTCCCTTATCTTGGCATGAAATCTGTCATCCTTCCTCAACCCCAACCCCCAAATGGGGTGTGCCTGGGGAACACCCTTGAGATCAAGAATAGCAGAAGCCCGTAGCGTTCTTAACTGGAATTCTAGCTTCTAGACAAGTGGTAAAACCTGAGGAGGAACCGTGAGGCCAGATGTGGAAGGGAGCAGGAGAGAGCAAGCCAGAATGCTAATAATAATAATAAATAGTATTTCTATAACATTTTGATTTTGGAAAACACTTTACATGTGCTATCTCCTTTATCATAACAATCCTAGGAGATAGATGGTATTGTCATCCTCATTTTACAGATAAGGAAACTGAGGCCAACAGAAAGAAAGTGACTTGCCCGGGGTCATGCAGCTCAACTCAGGTCTTGCTGAATCCAAGCTAAGTGCTCTCTTCACTGTCCAAGGTCACAGATCTTGAGCTGGATACCATCTCAGAGGCCCTAGAAGAAAACCCTCTCATTTTACACAGGAAGAAATTAAGGCACAGAAGACTGGCCCAAAGTTGAGCAACAGATTTGAACTCAAAATCTCTAGGTCTATAATGCCTTTATCATTGCCTATTGCTTCTCCCAATGCCGCTCTTGCCCAATAGTGGCAAGAGAGCGGCTGTAGAAAAAAACATGACCAGCATCCTTCTAGTTCAGAGACGAGGGAAGCCAAACTCTAGGAATATTATTACATCACTTCTGAAATGATTTAAATAATTGGGTTAGGTGACTTGCTGGGGTTGGCCCAGCTGAGAAGAAGCCAGGTCTTCTGAGTCCAATTGAGTAATTCACTGATAGTTTATTCATTTAATTGATTATTAATTCATGGTAAGGTGAGTAAAGAGCCAGTTCTGAAGCTCTGTTTAAATCCTGCCTCTGGCACATCAGAGTTGTGTGACCCCGGCAAGTCATTTAACCCAGAATGCTCCAGGCAATTCAATGAGACTAAGTGTCAGCAATGGCGCCAATTGTCATCGGTAGAACGGATTTCCTCATCCCGGGAATTCTGCTTGCCTGTGAAATCCCGGGGCAATGCCCTTTTCCCATGTGCGAAGAAGCCTAAGCCAGGACCCCTTCTGCTACCCTGGCATGGGGATGTGAAAGTCAGCTGGGGCAGCACCCTCAGCAAAACCTCCCTCATGACAGGGTGAAAGGACCATATCTGCCATATCGAGACGTGACAAAGAAAGTGAGGCTTCCGCACCCACAAAGATGCCACGACAAAAAGGTGTCGTTTGATTATAGAAATAATAAGAACAACAGTCTTTCTCGTTCACATGCTGCTTTGCTGTCATTTCTTGATTTTTCCCTTTCTAAATGCTTGCCTCTAGGAGTATAGGAGAAAGTGGATGTGGAGGGAGAAGAGAAGATTCTGGTAAGGAAGTCATTTGCAGAAGTTCTGTCTAGCTGAATTTCCAGCTAAGGAACATGGGAAATGCACTTGGGGCCCTCCATTACTTCCCAGGAATCCATAAGGCTTGACAAAGGAAATGACCCAAGGATTTGAGGAACAGGCATAATAAGGAAAGTAGGGCAAATCAGTCAATATGTATTAAATATCTAGTTGGATTGATTGATTGGGAGATAGATGGATGGATAAGTGTGTAGATAGATAGATGAATGGATACATACACACATAAATACATAGGCGATTGGGTGCATAGACAGGTGGGTAGATGGATAGATGGATAAAAAGAGAGATATACGGATGAATAGATAGATACATACATAAATACATAGGTGATTGGGTGCATAGACAGGTGGATGGATAGAAAGATAGATATATAGATAGATGATAAATGATAGATAGATTGATGGGTAGATAGATGGATACTTATAAAATACATAGGTGATTGGGTACATAGACAGGTGGATAGATGGATAGATGGATAAATAGATAGATAGATAAATGAATGGACAGATAGATACAGACATACATATATAAATACACAGGTGGGTGGATGGGTAGATGGGTAGATGAACAGAATGATAGATAGATAAATGAAGCATTTATGAAGAACTTACTATGTTTCAAGCTTTATGTTATGCACTGAGGATACAAAATCAAGCAAAAAAAACCAGTCCCTACACTCAAGATGCTTTCATTTTCATGGGTGAAGTACCCACAAAGGAAAGCCAGAAAGGGGGTCGGGGCAAAGAAGAACACATAAGCAGGGTCAGATTGCTGGTTGGTAAGTGAAAAAGTCCAGCGAGTGGCTTCAAAGACCGATTCGGTCATTACAATAACTCAGGAAACATACAATGAAGAACTGAATTAGGGTGGTTATAATGTGAGTGGAGAGAAAGGAATGGACACACAGTACAAGCACAATCCAGTTCCAACTCTGATTGGCCTGGAACCTTTGGCCTGCTCCATTTTTAAACTGCCCTTGTTGACCTCTTCTTGGGCAGTTTGGTGCCCCTCTTTTGGACAATTGGCTTAGCTCATTGTAGTTCAGAACTTCTAAGCTCAAGATAACCTTTAATCTCAGCCTCCCCAGTAGGAGGGATTATAGAATAGTACCACCATGTCTGGCCCTACTTCCTATTCATTTTTTGCAGTCATATCCTTTTTTTTTTATTTAGTTTTAACATTTAAAAGTTGAGTTTCAAATTCTCCCTTCCAGAAAGTCAGGAACTATAATGAGCAAAACTACAAAACACTTTCCACACAAATAAAGTCATATTTAAACAATTGGAAAAATATTAAGTTCTCTTGGATAGGCTGAGCAAATATAATAAAGATGACAATACTATCTAAACTAATCTATTTATTTAGTGCTATACCAATAAGACTCCCAAGAAACTATCTTACTGACCTAGAAAAAAATAACAACAAAATTCATCTGGAAGAACAAAAGGTCAAGAATTTCAAGGGAAGTAATGAAAGAAAAATCAAATGAAGGCGGCCTAGCTGTACCTGATCTAAAAGCATATTACAAAGCAACGGTCACCAAAACCATTTGGTATTGGCTAAGAAATAGATTAGTTGATCAGTGGAATAGAATAGGTTCACAGGACAAAACAGTCAATAACTATATCAATCTAGTATTTGACAAACCCAAAGATCCCAACTCTTGGGATAAGAATTCACTATTTGACAAAAACTGCTGGGAAAATTGGAAACTGGTATGGTAGAAACTAGGCGTGGACCCACACTTAACACCATACACCAAGATAAGGTCAAAATGGGTTCATGATTTAGACATAAAGAATGAGATTAATAAATTAGAAGAACCTGGGATAGTTTATCTCTTAGACCTGTGGAGGAGGAAGGAATTTGTGACCAAAGAACTAGAGACCATTATTGATCACAAAATAGAAAATTTTGATTATATCAAGTTAAAAAACCTTTGTACAAACAAAACTAATGCAAACAAGATGAGAAGGGAAGCAACAAACTGGGAAAACATTTTTTACAGTCAAAGGTTCTGATAAAGGCCTCATTTCCAAAATATATAGAGAATTGACTCTAATTTATAAGAAATCAAGCCATTCTCCAATTGATAAATGGTCAAAGGTTCTGAAAAGACAATTTTCAGGTGAAGAAATTGAAACTATTTCTAGCCACATGAAAAGGTGCTCCAAATCACTATTGATCAGAGAAATGCAAATTAAGGCAACTCTGAGATACCACCACACCTGTCAGACTGGCTAAGATGACAGGAAAAATAATGACAAATGTTGGAGGGGATGGAGGGAAGGAGGGAAAAAGTTGGAACAGAAGGTTTTGCAAGGGTCAATGTTGAAAAATTACCCATGCATATGTTTTGTCAATAAAAAGATATAATAATAAAAATAAAAATTCTCTCTTCCTCCATCCGCTCCCCTATCAAGAAAGCAATACAGTTTTAATTATACATATGAGATTGTGCAAAACCTATTAGCCATATCACAAAAAAACTCAAGAAAAATAAAGCAAGAAAATTCTACTTCTCATTCTGCACTCAGAGTTCTTCATTTCTCTTTGGATGTGGAGAGCATTTTTCATCACAAATCCTTTGGGATTATCTTGGGTTGTTGTATTGATCAGAATAGCTAAATCATGTATAGTTGTCATCCTTACAACATTGCTATTATTGTGCACAATGATCTCCCAGGTTTTCTCAATTCATTTTTCATCAGTTCATATAGGTTTTGCCATTTTTTTCTGAAACCAACCCCCTTGTCATTTCCCACAACACAATAGTATTACATCTAATCCTATGCTGCACCTTGACAGCCATTCCCCTATTGATGGGTATCCCCTTATTTCCAATTCTTTGCCAACACAAAAAGAACTGCTATAAATATCTTTACACATATAGATCATTTTCCTTTTTTGGTCTCTTTGGGGTACAGTAGTATTGCTGGTCAGAGGGTATGCATAGTTTCATAGCCCTTTGTTCAAATTGTTCTCCAGAATGGTTGGATTATTTCACAACTCCACCAATAATGTATCAGCGTCCCAGTCTTCCCACATCCCCTTCCACATTTGTCATTTTCCTTTTCTGTCATCTTAGCCAACCTGAGAGGTGTGAAGTGGTACCTCAGAATTGTTTTAATTGGCATTTCTCTAATTAATAGTGACTTAAAGAGTTTTTTCCCCATATGGCTACTGATAGCTTCCCTTCCTTGTCATGGCAGGGAGGCCTGCAGAGCTGAACTACGAGATGTGCCATGCAAGGTTCCCCAGCATAGACAGATCATAGTGGAGAGTTTTGACAAAATCTGATCCACTGGAAAAGGAAATAGCAAACCACTGCAGTATGTTTGCTAAGAAACTCCCATGGATGATATCAAAATAACACAAGGTACAACAGCAGAAGAGGAGCCCCTGAGGTCAGAAGATGTCCAGCACGCTATTGGGGAAGAACAGAGGACAACAAATGGCTTTAGTACTAATAAAGTGGCTGGGCCAAAAGCCAAAGGAAGCTCAGCTGTGGATGTGCCTGGTCATCGATGAAAGGAAAGCCTGATGCTGTAAAGCTCAATATTGCATAGGAACCCAAAGTATAATATCTATGAACCAAAGCAAGCTGGATGTGGTCTAACAGGAGACGGAAAGATTAAACATCTTGGGTGTCCGTGAATATGAATGGATGGAAATTGGTGAACTGGGGTTTAATCTCAAAAATAACAGAATGATAACTGTTTGAATCCAAGGCAGACATCTCAAGAATAAAAATCTATACTCTGGCTAGGGGTCCTCAAACTTTTTAAATAGGGGGCCAGTTCACTGTCCCTCAGACTGTTGGAGGGCCGGACTATAGTAAAAACAAAAACTTTGTTTTGTGGGCCTTTAAATAAAGAAACTTCATAGCCCTGGGTGAGGGGGATAATCGTCCTCAGCTGCTGCATCTGGCCCGCGGGCCGTAGTAACCCCTGCGTAACCACTGATGCCAAAGAGGCCAAAGTTGATTGATTCTAGGAACATCTACAACATCTAGAAATAACACCAAAAAAGATGTCATACTGATGATAAAGTTTTGGAATGCTAAAGTAGAAAATCCAAAGATAATTGGAATAACAGACAAGTTTGATCTCGGAAGACAAATTGAAGCAAGAAAGAGACCAATAGAGGTTTCTCAAGATAGCAAACACTGTTTCTCAACATCACAAAAGACTCAATGTATGGACATCACCAGATAGTCAATATTGAAGTCAGATTGATTGTATACTTTGTAGTCAAAGGTGGATATACTTTATATAGTCAGGCAAAACAAGACCTGGAGCTGACTGTGGCTCAGATCATGAGCTTCTTATTGCAATATTCAGACTTAAATTGAAGAAAGGAGGGGAAGCCATAAGACCATATGGGTATGACCTAGACAAGATTCTTTATGAATATGAAGTTGAGGGGATCTAATGGATCTAATGGATTAGATCAGGTAAACAGTGTGCCTGAAGAATTACAAGCAGAGGTTTTGTGATATTATACAGGAGGCAACAACAAAAAAGTAGAGCAAGAAAGCAAAAATGGCCTTACAAATAACTGAGGAAAGAAGAAAAAGTAAAAGAAAAATGGAAAGATATACTCAGCTGAATGCAGAATTCCCAAGAAGAACAAGAAGAAATCAGATGTTTTCTAAAATGAGCAATGCAAAGAAATAGAGGAAGATAAATGAGGGAAGATGAGATCTCTTGAAGAAAATTAGAGATCACGGTAAATTTTCATACAAAAATGGACATGATAAAAGACAAAAATTAAGATGAGGTGGCAAGAATACAAAGAGGGACTATATACAAAAAATCTTCACATCACTGATAACCAGGATGGTGCGGTTACTGATCTAGAGCTAGAGAATGAAGTCAAGTGGCCTTAGGAAGCATTGCTAACAGTCAGGCTAATAGAGGTGATGGGATTCTAGCTGAGCTATTTAAAATCCTAAAAGATGATGCTATTAAAGTGCTGTACTCAACATGTCAGCAAATTTGGAAAACTCAACACTGGTCACTGGATTGGAAAAGATCAATTTGTGTCCCAACCTTAAAGAAGGACAACGCCAGGAAATGTTCTAATTACCAAACAATTGCCCTCGTTCACATACCTGCAAGGTTATACTTAAGATTCTGCAAAAGATTTCAGTAGTATGTAAACTGAAAATTTCCAGAATAGCTCGTTTTCAAAGAGGCAGAGGAACTAGAGACCAAATTGTCAGCATTTGCTAGATTATGGAAAAAACAAGGGAGTTCCAGGGAAAAAACCAAAATCCAAAATCATCTACTTCTGCTTCATTAGCTAATTAACTAGTCAATTAGTTAATTCATTAATTAATTTTGTTGTGGATCACAACAAAATGTGGCAAGTGCTCAAAGAGATGGGAGTACCAGATCATTTTATTTGTCTCCTAAGAAACTTCTATATGGGCCAAAAAGCAACAGTTAGAACTGAACGTGGAACAGCTGGTTGCTTTAAGATTGGAAAAGGAGTACAAGGTTGTATGTTGACATTTATTTATTTATTTAACTGAGAAACATACTAAAAAGCAGCAATGTCACAATGCTAACAAATATCAATATTGTCAAAGCTATAGTTTTTCCAGTAGCAATGTATGGCTGTGAGAGTTGGATTGTCAGGAAAGCTGAATGCTACAGAATTGGCTTTCAAATTGTGGTATTGAAGAAGGCTTTTGAGAGTCCCTTGTACAGCAAGGAGGTCAAATCAGTCAATACTTAAAGAAATTAATTAAGACTATTCACTGGAAGTTCAAATACTGAAGCTGAAGCTTAAATAGAGGAGGAGATGGATCGATAATGTCATGGAAACAATGAACATAAATTTAGTCAGACTTCAGCAGATAATGGAGGATAGAAGAGCCTGGTGTGCTATGATTCATGGGATCACAAAGAGCCCATGAATGACCCATGACCGAACAATTGAACAATAACAAATTGGTAGCTTTGGTTTCTTTTTCTGAAAACTTCCTGTTTATACATTTTGATCATTTATCAATTGGGGAATAATTAATTTTTATAAATTTGATTTAGCTCCAAATGTATTTCAGAAAGGAGGCCTTTATCAGAGGAAGTTACTGTAAATGTTTTTTTTTTAATATTACCTTATTGTCTATGGTACCTTTTAGCAAAAGATAGTTTCTCTAATTATCTCTTTTAATTAAATCTATTTTTGCCATTACTTTATCTGAGATCATGATTGATACCCCTGTTTTTTGGACTTGAAGTGAAGTATAATAGCTTCTGCTCCAGCTCCTTACTTTAACTCTGTGTGTGTGTGTGTGTGTGTGTGTGTGTGTGTGTGTGTGTGTGTGTTTAATACTTCTACTTCCTATTCTATTCCTATTCCAAGCCATGGGCCAGGAAGCAGAGGCCTTACCACAATGTTTTTGTTCTTCGTTTTTAGGGTTCTTAAGCATGAAGGCTCACCATTTCCATTACTTTTTATGATTTGGTATTGACCTGATGCTGACCCTGGTGACAGATGGATGTTCAAAACTGAGAAGCAGAGATGACAAATGAGTGGTTCTACATAACACAACAAGTCATTGGTAGAGCATCCTCTCTAAAATCTATTTAGGCTCATTACGGACTAGTCCTTGGAAGGTGGTGAATCTACAGAACCAGGTGAAGAAGGAATACAATGGCAGTTTGTTGATGTCTGGGAGTACCATATTACATCCTCATACTTGCATCCTTCACTAGTCTTTTTCAATCTTTTTTTATACTGATAACTTTTTTATTTTTCAAAATTTCTCCCTCCTTCCCTGCCTCCCTGAGACAGCAAGTAATCCAATATAGGTTAAACATGTACTTCTTCTATACATATTTCAAGTGTACTTCTTTTATATATATTTCCACAATTATCATGCTGCACAAGAAATATCAGATCAAAAAGGAAAAAAAGAGAAAGAAAACAAAAAAGCAAACAAGAACAAAAAGAGTGAAAATATTATGTTGTGATCCACACTCAATTCCCACAATCCTCTCTCTGGGTGCAGATGGCTCTTTTCATCACAAGACCAATGGAACTGGCCTGAATCATCTCATTGTTGAAGAGAGCCCCGTCCATCAGAATTGATGATCATGTAATCTTGTTGTTTCCATGGAAAATGATCTCCTGGTTCTGCTCATTTCACTCAGCATCAGTTCCTATAAGTCTCTCCAGGCCTCTCTGAAATCATGCTGCTGGTCATTTCTTACACAGCAATAATATTCCATAACATTCATATACCACAATTTATTCAACCATTCTCCAATTGACGGGCCTCTACTCAGTTTCCAGTTTCTAGCCACTACAAAGAGACTTGCCACAAACAGTTTCACACACATGGGTCCCTTTCTCTCCTTTAAGATCTCTTTGGGATACGTGATAGTTTCATGACCCTTTGAGCATTGTTTCAAATGGTGCATGTATTTTTGCTTTTGCTTGATGAAAGATCATGGTCACTATCCCTGCTTTTTTTTACTTCACCTGAAGCATAAATTCTACACCAGCCTTTTACCTTTACTCTGTATGTATCACTCTGCTTCAAATATGTTTCTTGTAAACAACATATCGTAGGGTTCTGTCTTTTAATCCAGTCTGTTATCTGTTTCTGTTTTATGGGAGGGTTCCTCTCAGTCACACTTACATTTAAAATGACTAATTCTGTATTTCCCACCATTTTATTTTCCCCAAGTTATACTTTTCTCTTTACTTTCCCCCTTTTCTTCCTCCCTAGTGTTGTGCTTCTGACCACCACCTCCCTCAATGTCTTCCCCTTTTTACAGCCTCTCCTCCCTTTCTTATCCCTTTTCCCTTCTATTTCTGTCCTCCTTTCTATTAGCCACCCCCTTTCCTTTTCCTTTTCCCCTCCTACTTCCCTACAGAGTAAGACAAGTTTCTATAACAAGCTAAGTATGTATGATATTCCCTCTTTGAGCCAAATCTGATGAGATTAAGATTCAAACAATGCTCATCCTCCTCCCTTCTTTCCCTCAACTA
Source organism: Sarcophilus harrisii (assembly GCF_902635505.1). Taxonomy (NCBI): domain Eukaryota; kingdom Metazoa; phylum Chordata; class Mammalia; order Dasyuromorphia; family Dasyuridae; genus Sarcophilus; species Sarcophilus harrisii. The sequence continues at coordinate 22,334,452 of NC_045432.1, forward strand.
GGGCCTTTTGTGCCCTCTTCATGTGATATAATTTACCCCATTTTACCTCCCCTTTCCTCTTCGTCCAGTTCAATCCCTTTTCCACCCTAAGTTTCTTTTTTATATTATCATGTTAAAGTCAATTTATACCTACACCTTCTAAGTATACCCCTGACAAAGATACAGTTCTCAAGAGTTAACATATATCACCTTCCCATATAGGGATGTAAACATTTTAACCTTTAAAAAACAGGCTTTCTTCTTTTTTTATCTTCTTATGCTTTACTTGAATTCTGTATTTGAAGATCATATTTTCTGTTCAGCTCTGGTCTTTTCATCAAAAATAATTGAAAATTCCCTATTTCATTGAATGCCTATCTTTTCCCCTGAAAGATAATGCTTAGTTTTGCTGGGTAGTTGATTCTTGGCTACAGTCCAAGCTCCTTTACCCTCCAGAATATCATATTATAGGGACTTTTATCCTTTAAGATAGAAGCTGCTGTGTCCTAGGTAATCCTGATAATGGCTCCTTGATATTTGAATTGTTTCTTTCTGGCTGCTTGCAGTATTTTCTCCTTGATCTTATAATTCTGGAATTCAGCTACAATATTCATTTTTTTTAATTATGGGGTCTCTTTTAGGGGGTGATCTATGGCTTCTTTCATGACTATTTTGTCCTCTATATATCTATATATCCTCTATATCAGGGAATTTTCCTGGATGATTTCTTGAAAGGTGTTGTTCAGACTCTATTTTTTCATTGTGGTTTTCAGATAGTCCAATATTTCTTATATTGTCTCTCTTGAATCTATTTTCCAAGTCAATTGTTTTTCCAATGAGGTATTTATATTTTCTTCTATGTTTTCATATTTTAAGTTTTGTTTGATTCTTGATGTCTTTTTGAGTCATTCACTTCTACTTATCCAATTTTAATTTTTTGTGAATTCTTTTATTCAGTTGGCATTTTTACCTCCTTTTGTATTTGGCCAGTTGTACTTTTAACGAAATTGTTTTATTCATTGGATTGTTCCCCCATTTCACCAATTATATTTTTTAAAGAGTTGTTCTCTTTTTCCATTTCACCAATTTTATTTTTTAAGGAGTTGTTTTCTTTTTCCATTTCATCAATTCTATCTTTAAGAAGTTGTTTTCTTCAGTATATTTTTTCCATTTCATCAAATATATTTTTAAGGAGGTGTTTCCTTCAGTCAAATTCTGTGTTATCTGAATTTTTCCTGTCTCCTAAATTTCATATTCATATATCATGCCTTTTAGGCGTCTCCCTTTGGACTTTCCATCCTATCCAACTCAATATGTTCCCAACATAACTCACTTTTAAAGGCATGGCCAATATTTGGAGCACTGATCCCGTGTCTGTGTTCCATGCCATCTTGCCTCCAAAATTATGAGCTCCATGATGGTAAGGGCCTGGCTCAGTCATCTTTGCCTCCCCCAGGGCTGGCACAGAGTCTCATACACAAGAAATATTTATTGAATCAAATGGAAGTGATTGATAGCAATTGGCTATCTTGATGGAGTTCAATGGCAGCCATTGTCACTATGCCCCTGAGACTGGCCAGCTTCTAACATGACTGAATTCACCCACATATCCCTTCCCACAATCCATTGATTTTGGATCAGGAAGCCATAGGGCACTAACATTAACTCCCCCCACACACCTCCCCCAGAAATCTCTTATAGGGACAAATAAAAACCTGAGATATCACGGAAAAAATTGGGCCACCTTTCCCATAGACACCCATCCATCCTGATCTCTGATGACTTGAGTTTGGATGCCAACTTGCTAGGAAGACTTAGGTCTTAGGTTCAAATCCTGTCTCTGATACAGCCTGGCAGTGAGACCTTGGGCAAGTCTATGGTCTCCCTTTGTGCCTCAACATCCTCACTGATAAAGGAGCCAAAACAATACTTTCCTCATTGTGGGCTCTTAAGTACAAGGCAAAGATGTCGATTTCCTTGTAATCGCCACTCACATTTCTCCATCACTTGATAGTTAAGAAGGAACTTTTTGGCCAACATCTGGTAATCTGGGTGGCCCCGTTCGCTGCTTGGGGGGCTGTCATCAAGCCTTCATGCTCTTTGGGGCTACTCTTCCCCTGTTTCTTTTCTTTGGCAATTTGGGGAAGTCTATGGACTCCTCAGAATCAGATTTGTATTTTTGTTCATTTTATTTTTTGACAGTTGACAGCAGCAGGTTTACCTTGAGCAACCCAGCATAGAAATACAACAGCGATATAGTAACACAGCTTCTCTGGACACGGCCCCTCTCGTCTCCATATAGACCCACAGCTGGTTATCAAAGCAGTGTCGGAGACGAGTATAAGGACTTGAATGGCCTTCACAACTCCACCATGTTTGGAGGTCTTGACTGCCCAGTGGGAGACTTTTATGCTCTAAGAGCACCAGGAAGCTACATCAGGGGAAACAGGGGTCAATCAATCAACAGACACATTTTTTAGCTGCTTATTTATATGTTCCAGGCTATGTGATGTACTGGTAATATGAAGAACTATAAGATATTCCATGCTCTCTCAAATTGCTCCCAGACTAATGGAGAAATCAAGAATCAGATTGTTTTTTTAAAAGAATTAGGTTTTTAAACTCATAAAAGAACATTCATGGGTTGTCCAAATCATCAATTTTACTTGAAATACAGTTAACAAAATCCCTTTTGAAAAACAAGTTCATGGACTCTAGGTTAAGAACCCCTGGCTTGTAGGAACCAGGTTTAATCTCAGGAACTACCCCGAAATCAACAATGTTGGGGTTTGTACCGCCCCTACCCAGAGTTTACTCTGGGAAATCGCAGAATCTAGCTCAGATATGGCTCTGAGTCCCAGATGTGGGTAAAAGGGTACTCAGCTCTCCTGTAACTATTCACAGTAAAAAAGGAATGAATAAGTGCCACTGGACTATCTTCATTCTGCCCTGTGGAAAATACAAATCTACATCAATCACAATCAACAGAATTATGGTGAGTCCCACCTTCCCCCAGGGTCCTGAAGAACCTGAAGAATCATAGCCCTACCTTATGGGGCAGACTCCTCATAGAAGAAAAACAAATTTGGGGTTGAGGCTGCAGCATACCTCTTTAAGCCCCAGCCAAGCATTCAGTCCTTTGGGAGTCCCCTAGGAAGTGGACTCCCCCCTAAAAGAGAAATGTACTTCCTGTTGTGAGAGAGACAACTTCCTGATCTACCTGTTCACTTTCATCTCTGGAGGCCATCATGATGTCCAAGGAGATGGTACTACACTAAGGGATTTGGATTCATGCCCCCCCCCCAGGAAACAAACTTGGGGGTTTCTAGAAAGGAAACCTCTTTCTCCCACTGGACATTTATTGTCCAAACACTATATGGTGACGGCAGAGGATTTAGTTCAGTCTTTTCCTCCCCTGTAGGATGGCTGATCCCAGAGTATCAAGGACCATTCTTTCTCCAAGAACTTGGGACTTTCCAGGAACTCCCCTTCACTTGGTAAAAGATTAGATCCCCAAACTCTTGTGCTAAGCAAGGAGTGCTAAGCAGGAAACCCAAGTGTGGCACTATCTGGGACCTCCCCCTTTCTTCAAGATGACTGGGATTTAAAAACTCTCACTGCTCTGGCTATCAAGATCATAGATTCAGAGCTGAGTGGAATCTTACAGATCGTGGCTTCCAACCCACTCAGAGAGAGAACCATGGGAACTGAGCGCTGTTCACAACATAGCATTTTCACTCTTTTTGTTGTCATTTGCTTACAGTTTATTTTGTTTCTCTTTTATTTTACTGGTTTGATTTGATTTTTCTTGTGCAGCACAATAATTGTATAAATGTGTACACATATATTGGATTTAACATATATTTCTATCGTGTTTAACATATATTGGATTACTTGCCAACTGGGGGGGGGGAATGGGAGAAGAGGAGGAAAATTGGAACATGAGGTTTTGTAAGGGCTAATGTTGAAGAATTGTCCATACATATATGTTTTGAAAAATAAAAAGCTTTAATTAAAAAAGTTTTCCTCTCCATGGGATTATTGCTCAGGTAGAAAAGTTACTCCACCAGTTGAATATGGTTCAAAGCATAATATTTTCACCTTTTTTGTCGTAGTAGTTTTTTTTTCCCTCTCGTGTTTTTTGCCTTTTGAGCTGATTTTTCTTGTGCAAGCATGAGGAATATATATGTATGTATGTATGTATGTATATATATATTATTTAATAGCCTTTTATTTACAGGTTATATGTATGGGTAACTTTACAGCATTGACAATTGCCAAACCTCTTGTTCCAATTTTTCCCCTCTTTCCCCCACGCCCTCCCCAAGATGGCAGGATGACCAGTAGATGTTAAATATATTAAAATATAAATTAGATACACAATAAGTCTACATGACCAAACCATTGTTGCTGTACAAAAAGAATCGGACTCTGAAATATTGTACAATTAGCCTGTGAAGGAAATCAAAAATGCAGGTGGGCAAAAATATGGGGATTGGGAATTCAATGTAATGGTTCTTAGTCATCTCCCAGAGTTCTTTCTCTGGGTGTAGCTGGTTCAGTTCATTACTGCTCCATTGGAAATTATTTGATTGATCACATTGCTGAGGATGGCCAGGTCCATCAGAACTGGTCATCATATAGTATTGTTGTTGAAGTATATAATGATCTCTTGGCCCTGCTTGTTTCACTCAGCATCAGTTCGTGTAAGTCTCTCCAGACCTTTCTGAAATCTTCCTGTTGGTCATTTCTTTCTTTTTTTTTAATTTATTTATTTCTTTTTGAATTTTCAAAAATCATTTTATTTATTTATTTATTTTTTGCATTGTTATTTTTTTTTTATTTAATAACCTTTTATTTTACAGGATATATACATGGGTAACTTTACAGCATTGACAATTGCCAAACCTCTTGTTCCAATTTTTCCCCTCTTTCCCCCACCCCCTCCCCAAGATGGCAGGATGACCAGTAGATGTTAAATATATTAAAATATAACTTAGATACACAATAAGTATACATGACCAAAACATTATTTTGCTGTACAAAAAGAATCAGACTCTGAATTATTGTACAATTAGCTTGTGAAGGAAATCAAAAATGCAGGTGTGCATAAATATAGGGATTGGGAATTCAATGTAATGGTTTTTAGTCATCTCCCAGAGTTCTTTTTCTGGGCATAGCTAGTTCAGTTCATTACTGCTCCATTAGAAATGATTTGGTTGATCTCGTTGCTGAGGATGGCCTGATCCATCAGAACTGGTCATCATCTAGTATTGTTGTTGAAGTATATAATGATCTCCTGGTCCTGCTCATTTCACTCAGCATCAGTTCGTGTAAGTCTCTCCAGGCCTTTCTGAAATCATCCTGTTGGTCATTTCTTACAGAACAATAATATTCCATAATATTCATATACCACAATTTACCCAACCATTCTCCAACTGATGGGCATCTATTCAGTTTCCAGTTTCTAGCCACTACAAAGAGGGCTGCCACAAACATTCGAAGCATGAGGAATATAGAAATATGTTTCGAAGAACTGCATATGTTTAACCTATATGGGATAGTTTGCTGTCCTGGGAAGAAGGAAGGGAGAGAGAGAAGGAAAAAAAAAATAGAACATGAGGTTTTGCAAAAGTGAATGTTGAAAACTATAAATGTATTTGAAAAAATAAAATATTATTTTAATAAAAAGGATTACTCCACCACTTCTCCAAGGCTGAGGCCAAGTGTACATGGAGAGTTTTCATGAGCTTTTCTTCCCCCTTCCACCCCAGGAAATTACTGACAACTGTTAAGAGGGGGGGGAAACCTTTGGGGTAACCAAATACCTCCTCCAGTACCCAGGACTTCTTATCTGACATGAGCTGATCTGTGCTTTTCCAATGGGAAAAGGGGGCTACTGAGGCTCATCCTCTAGGAGGTGTCTAAGGGCACATCCATACTTTCCCCAAGAAGATAGAATCCAAAATCCCAGGGAAAGGCTCATCTCCCAATCTGCTCACCAAACCAATAAGGGAACTCCCAGACTGATCCCTCAGGAGATGCCCCTAGATCTCTCCATGAAATGCCAGTGGACATGACACTCTCATGATATGAGATTTTTCTCCAAGTCCCAAACCAGATCTTCCCTTCCAAGATAAAAAGATCATGAGATAGCCATTATCTGACTTTACTTTCATAATAAGGTAAGGGATAGGGCCCAGATCTGGGAAGTTATCAGTACATGGAACTCCCAGATAATGCAATAGCCTATTTATGGGGCAGCTAGGTTTCACAATAATGAGAGCACTGGGCTTGGAGTCAAGGTGAAATGAGTTCAAATCCAGCCTCAACCCCTTAGTATCTACATAACTCTAAGCAAAGCACTTAATAAACTTGATTTACCCCAGGGTCCACAACTGCAAAATGGGGAAAATAATAGCGTCCACCTCCTGGGGTTATGAGGATCAAATGAGATAATTGTTCATTAAGTACTTAACATAGTGCCTATAACATAGGAATGTCAGCTATTATCATTATTTTATAGAAATAAATGTTATAGAAATGTTAGCTATTCTCTTTATTTTACAAAAATAAATATTATAGAAATGTTACCTACTGTCATGTTATAAAAATAAAAGCTATAGAAATGTTAGCTCTTGACATTATTTTATAGAAATAAATATTATGGAAATGTTAGTTATTGTCATTATTTTATAAAAATAAATATCATATAACTGTTAGCTATTGTCATTTTATAAAAATAAATGCTATTATAGAAATGTTAGCTATTGTCATTATTTTATAAATAAATATTATAGAAATGTTAGCTATTAGTATTATTTTATAGAAATCAATATTATAGAAATGTTAGCTATTGTCATTATTTTATAGAAATAAATGCTATTTTAGAAATATTAGCTATCATTATTATTTTAAAGAAATAAATGTTATTATAGAAATGTTAGCTGTTATCATTATTTTATTATAGACATGTTGCTATTATTATTATTTTATAGAAATAAATGCTATTAGAGATGTTAGCTATTATTATTTTATAGAAACAAATGTTATAAAAATGTTAGCTATCATTATTATCTTACAGAAGCAAATATTATTATAAAAATGTTAGCTATTATTTTATAGAAATAAATGTTATAGAAATATTAGCTATTATTTTATAGAAATAAATGTTATAAATATTAGCTATTATTTTATAGAAATAAATGTTATAGAAATATTAGCTATTATTTTATAGAAATAAATGTTATTATGGAAATGTTAGCTATTATTATTTTATAGATGAGAAACTGAGACCCAGCGAGGAAGTGACTTGCCCAGGGTCACCTAGTCATGAGTATCATAACCAGCATTTGAACCCACGTCTTGGGTTTTCAGGAAAGACTAGTTCCTCTGTTGTGAAGGCTCCGGGGTCCTTTCCAGGGCTGCTTTCCCCATTTGGGGTCCACCTAACTCTCACCTGTGGCTCCGAGAAGTAGCGGCCGTACCCCAGTAAATTGTATCGGCAGAAAAGACCCAGGTTAACTGACAGATCTCAAATCTGTCAGTGAATTGGGGAGATGTTTTTCTGGAGCGTGTAAAGACTTTCCCCTGGTGGAAAGGGCGGATGAGAAGGAACAATTTGTTCCAACGGCGGTTCCATGTAGGTTGCTAAAGCCAGTGCTGTGGAGTGCTGAAAGCTTGTTCAGAATCGAAGATGTCAAGGTCATCTTCTGCATCTTGAGTCAGCCCGGGTCATCTTGACTCTGTCCTGCCACTGGACAGAGAATGAGTCTGATGAGTTTGTGCAAGTCTGGATCACTTAAATCCAATTTACGCACAAATCAAAAGACGGCACCATTCTCGACTCTAACTAACATGTCATTTTGGGCTTCTCGGAAAATGAAGGACGGCAACCAAGCGGTTTTGTGACCATAGGGAAAGCACTTAAGCTCTCTGGGCTCCAGTTTTCTCCTCTGTAAAGAGGGCACTTGAGGCCTGGAGTGTCTATCACGGGACTGTTGGGACACGCAAATGGGACATTAGGGCATTTTGTGAATTTTAAGGTGCTATAGAAATGCTGGCCATTATCGTTATGATTGTTTTCATTTCTTCACCGTTTCCACGGCATTTTAAAATGGACAAGAAGGATTCTTCGTCTTTATTCAAACAGGTCCATGATGAGCTGTAGCCCTGCTATTATATTTTGTTTTTGTTTTTAATTGTAGTAAATTTATTTATTTTAAATACATATTGCTTTATGGATCATCTTGGGAGAAAAAAAATCAGAGCAAAAGGGAAAAGCCATGGGAGAGATTTTAAAAAAACAACAACAAAAAAAAAGAAGTGAACCTAGCATGTGTTCATTTACATTCAGTCTCCTTACTTTTTCTGAAAGCAAATGGCATTTTCTGTCCAGAGTCTATTCTTGAATGGTCAGTGTTGGGCAGTCTCATGAAGTGGGGGAAAATCACTGGTTTTTTAAGAATTTTAAAACTTTATTGAGATGCAGATCCATTTTTGGTAGGCTGGCAGAAAGTATCTTGGACAATCAATCAGTCGGTACCAGGAAGCACCTACTATGTGCTAGGCACTGTGATAAATCCTACGGATACAAAGACAAGAGACTAGCAATCCCTGGAGAGGAAGGACTATGGGAGTGAGACAGGTCTTTTCCTGTTCTCCCTTGGTTTAGATTTCTAACAGGAACGCTCTCTATCTTGAGGTCTTTTTTTTTTTTCTTTTTGAGGCTTTTTATTTTCAAAACATATGCATGTTATCATCATTATCATATCAAGGTATCACCATTGTGGAAAATAAGTTTCTTATCACGATGGGAGACAGCTGGCTTCAGCATCAGGGAGAAAAGGATTCCTATTTTGCCTCTGACACATACTGGCTGGGTGACCCTGGCTAAGTCTCTTTACTCCTCAGTGCCCCGGAAAAGATGGAGGGACTCATTCTGTATTCCTCCTCCTCTGGTCACCCCATATCAGTGAAAGCCCAAGCTCAGTCTCTAGCCTTATTAATTCTTTTTATAAATCTTCATTGTTATTTAGTCAAAGGAGGAGGAAGTTGCTTTTGAAATTGTCTGTACTTCATTCTTTTTTTTCCCCTGAGGCAATTGGGGTTAAGTGACTTACCCAGGATCACGGCTAAGAAGTCTTAAGTGTCTGAGGTCAGATTTGAACTCAGGTGACTTCAGGGCTGTGTCACCTAGCTTTCCTGAAGAGGACCAATGATGTCAAAAGGGTGATGTCTCCACCTACAAGTGAACTGGATTTAAGTGAGGGACAGTTGCGTGAAGTCACCTGCCTCACTTTCCCCTCCGGAGCCATCTGGGTCCAGTGGCAAGACATAGATGAGGATGACTGGAGATGGGCCTGGATGCAGGGGGAGACCTTGGCCTTTTGAAGTGAATTTTGAAAGAGCCGCTAGGATTTAGGAGAAGCCAGAGAGATTCTAAAATGCAGAGGTCCATGCTCTCCCAGTGGGGGTTGGGGAGCGGGGCCATGGGCCGGGCACATGGGGGTTAGTGCTATCTGCTGATAAGGAAGGTAGCCCTGTGATAGCATAAGTTTCACTCCTGTTCCTTCTCCATTTGATCATCTAGACTAACTCCTTCCCCACCCTACCCCACCCCCTATTATTCCTCACCCCCCAAGTTCTGCAGGTTCTTTCCTAACTCAGGTCAAGTGCCGCCTCCTGGGCCCCATACGGGGCCCCGGAGCGAGCATCGACCCATTGGCCTAGGAGTTCAAAGACTATTGAGATTTGTTTCAGAAAAAGTCAATATCCCAGGAGGGGGAGGAGGGAGGGGATTGCCTCAACCCCAAACCCAGCACTAATGAGCTCCCCCACACACACCCTTATGACTCAACCTAAAATAAGGAAGGAAGATAGCCAGTGGGGCTGCGAACTGAGTGAGAGATAATAGGGAAGGAAGGGGAACTGGCAAGGTACCAGAGTTGGCTTCGGATTCATCGGCACCAGGAGGGAGACGGCAGCAGCGAGCGATGTTTGCGATGGCGCTGTTCCTGGAGATGGTTCTCCTGGCCCACCTCTTGGTCCATCTGA